>NC_136061.1:694925419-695334623 GCF_964261635.1 Lissotriton helveticus
GTAATGGCCACTAATTTATATCCCCACCTGTTCAAGGCACTATATGAAGTACCTTGTATGTGTGTTTCCAGTAGGAGCACCACATCCGGGGCCCATCTCTTTATGGATTTTAGTACAATTCCCCTCTTTATTTTATCTCCCAGGCCATTCGCATTCCAAGAATGTACTTTAATACCCCTGTGTTTGGACACCTTTTTACAGTTCTAGTCATGGGGGTGATATAGACTGCATCCTTATATCCTTAACAGATGTCACCTCGAACCCCCCACCCGGTTCATTCCATATACATCTAGCCACATGTTGGTCAGCTGTCTGGCCGGTCGCAAAATCAGTCTCTCTAAGATTAGGTCACACATTCCCCATGCACTGTATCCTGCTAGCATTATAAAACACATTGAACAATAAAGTAAAAAAAACATTCCCAAAAAGATCTCCCACAACCCACCCCCCTCCCTTCCTCCCTGCAACGTGGACTCCAAACTACCACCCGCAACCTTGCAGAGTGCCTGTGTACACATGCCCTTCAAACCTTAGGGCGGGGAATGCGGCTTTGCGGATCCCGCCAGTTATTCTAGATCCCCCGTATTCAGTATTCTGTAAACCCATGATTTAAATATATACCGGGCCGCTCGCCCCAGATATTTAAGATGTGATTCGTCTGATTCTAAGACCCTTCGTAATACACCAGGAGTTGGGTAAGCATATCCAGACATTGATAAAATGTCAGACCGGGAACTTTTAGCTCAGCTAAAATTACTAATTAAAATACATAGACAATTAGTCCAATATGTAATGCGGACTTCAACAGTCCAACCAGCGATTAACATTCCACAGCTGACCCCTCATCAGGGGAACACAAACAAAATTACACCACAGAACATACAATCATGTCTTGGTAAAATACCCGCAAAACGGGAACAAATTCCATTCTGGTTAGCACAAAAAATAACTCAAATTGAGTCAGTATTTACTAATACTACAGCTCATGAGAAACACAGAATTCTGACTATCTGTCTTCCAATGGGGATCGCACCACATGAGGAGGACTGTGACACTTGGGGCACAGTTTTTGCTTCCATTTACACAAAAACACATGGTGTTCCGTCCATGGCGGTAATACCAGATGTGCTAAGACAGATTCAAAATGAATACGGTCCAGAACCTGCTTTAACTCTGGGTATGAAATTACTGAAAGACTTCAAGCAGGTCTCGGCTATATTACTAGCCAACATAAAAGGAGAAGCAGCATCTGTGGCAATCCGCCAGAAATTGAAAGAAACAGATATAGCAGAACAACCATTTGAACTTGCCAGAATCATAGAAAAATCCTATGAAGAACTAGGAAGAGATAGTTTGGGTGGGAAACCAGTAAAACCCCAACTAACTGAAAATCCTGAAAAAACCTTTATTAAAAATAATCTAAATACTCCAAAAAAGAGTTGGGATGGTAATAAACAATCCACTCCCAAAGAAAAACGATTCCAGTCCAGAGGAAGGTCTCCTCAACGAAGAGAAAGATCTCCAGACTGAGGAAACAAGTTTCCCCAGAGGGAGTCCTCTGAGAAAAGATACAACCTTAGAAATAGGGATAATCTGAAAAAACCTGATAGATATCAAGATATTGATACACGTCCCTCTCGATCTTTTCAGACTTCCTCGCAGAAATCGGAAAGAAGAGGACGGTCAGAACACAGGGAAGAGCGCGTCAAGTCCAAAGACAAGGAACCTGCTCATCAAAGTAAAAAATTACAATTTCCAAGAAAGAACTTAGCCAGTATTAAAATAATTAAACATGGCGAGGATACTGAGGACACAACTGAAAAATGGAGAGTGGGCCCAGACAATGCTAGACAGCGCAGCAGAAGTGACCATAGCTCGCAAGATCCTGATGAATCTTCTGGAGACAGTGGACACGAATGAATACATTCAAGTGGAAACTGCAGATACCAGAGTTAGCAAACCTCATAAAATATACGAGATAACATTGCGTATAGAGGGAGATAAGACTAGGAAAGTAAGGGGTCTCTTTTGGGATAACCTTTCAAAAGGCTATGACATCCTTTTAGCTGAGAAAGACTGGCCACCAGAGTTTGTCAGGGAGTGCCCTCATGGCGAAGAAATGATTATACCTGCCTTCTCAAATCATATTCCAATTCATAGAAAATATACACTTGCAAGAAAATAGGCAGTAGCCCAAGCTCCTGCATTATATAAAAATCATGTAGGATGAGATGAGGACTCTCCTCCTCACAAAATCCAGTTAAAAAGTCAACCCACTGCACAAAGGCAGTACCCAGTTAAACAAGAAGCTAAAAAACAAGTTAGGGAGATCTTAGATCAACTTGAATACCAGGGGGTGAATGAAACATGCACCTCACAAATTAACAATCCTTTGTTTCCTGTCTCCAAGCCAGACGATTCATATCGTCTAGTTTTGGACTACAGACACGAAAACTCCTGTTGCAAAACATTTGCAGTACAAAACTCACACAGTGCAGCACTAATGAACAACATCGTGCGCAAAAAATACAAAACAACATTAGACATCTCTAATGGATTCTTTTGTCAAAACATTGCACCTGAGAGCAGGTATTTGACCGCGTTCTCAATAATGGGGTCGTAAAAACACTTCTGTCGACTCCCACAGGGATTCAAGAATAGCCCAGGATTATTCTAAGCAAGGGAAACAGAGTTACTACAAATATATGATGATGAGGCATTATCTTATGTCGATGACATCTATCTCACAAACGATGACCTGGAGACTCACTTGAAAAGAGTAAACACCATAATACTTGGGTTTGCAGCTGAGGGTTACAAATTCAACTTTAAAAAGTCATGAATTGCCCATCTAACTGTCCTATTTTTAGGATATGAATTATCAAGTGAAGGCAAAAGCCTAGCAGACAACTTCTTAGAGACGTGCGCTGTACTCCAAGCACCTAAAACGCTGAAGAACTTACAATCAATACTAGGTTTCCTGAATTTCGAAAGAACATACATTCTAAATTATGCGGAGAGGGTTAAACCTCTCTATAAATTAATAAAACCTGATTTCAAACCAATCAATTGGACTCAGAAACACACAGAAATTTTAAGATCATTGCAAACAGACATGTTAGCTAAAACAAAATTACAAACACGCGAAAACATACGCAACCTTGTAATCCGAGTCATCCCAGGAAGATGCGGATTCACGTACCTGACCTCTAATGAGGGAGAAAGGGTACCTATAGCTTACAAATCTCACTTGTACACAAAAGCTGAAATGAAATTCAGTTCTACAGAAAAAATTCTAATAGCGGTTCATACTGCTGTAGCAAAAGAAAGAGCCCAAGCACAAGGCAGAAGAATAACTGTTTTAACAGCAGAATCAGCCCTTGAGGCATTAACAAGCCCACGCAATTTGACTGCTGTGGCATTAGATCCGAAATGCATACAATGGGAAAATTTTCTTGCTGCAGAAGACGTGAAATACTATTTTGACCCGAAAATGAAAAAATTAAAAGATCTAGAATATGAAGAAGAATATCCTCTGCCAATCGAAATTCTGCCTCTCGAACAGTACACATGTGTAATCTATATGGACAGATTTGCACAACACTACGATGTAGAGGAAAAATCCTACAACGCAGCGTGCGCGATTGTTAAAGGTCGCTGGCGCTTTGGTAAATTCAGACCATTAATTACCAAAACTGAATCACTCAGAAACTGCTCAACGCAGCGAGCTGAAGTAAGATCTTTAAAGATGGCGCTTGAAAATGCCGATCGTGAATTCCCGACACTAATAGTGTGCGATTCGCATTGCTGCGTCAGGTCTTACGATAATGACTTGCAGAACTGGGTTCAAAACGATTACAAAGATGACACAGGTGCCACAATAAAGCATAAGAAGCTTTGGGAACAGGTAGTTCTTTTGCAGAAAGAACTACGAAAGACTCACGTGATACATACACTCAGTCATCAACGTGATGGCGTTCACGTTGCAGGGAATTCATTGGCTGACACAGCCACAGCGGAAGCAGCTCAACCGGCTTCCGTAGCCACAAAAAAGTGCTCAGAAAAATACATAGACGGGGAAACCATGCTGGCGGTAAAAGCGTCTTCAAAAGGCGACTATGCAGCCTTACCTGTGAACTATCCACTCAATAATACATACATAATTGATGCAAACTCCGTTCCTTTTGCTCAAATCCCTGGAGTGGGGGACAGAGTAATTCCAAACACGAACAGGAGAGTTTTCTTAATTGAAGCGGCACACATGGGATTGGGTCTAAGGCACCAAGAGATCAAGGAATCTCTGAAAGAACTACAATCAGAATACTGGTGGCCGGGGATGAGCCTGCAACATTACAGATTTGCAATGGGCTGTCCAAACTGCAAAAGAGATCGCAGTCGCGAACCGACCGGAGTATTGCCAGGACCTTTTTATTAGAAACCATCAGGTTATCTATACGCAGAAATCCATCAGGAGAAATGCGTCCCCATAATATTTAAGACTAGATTCACTTAAAATGTAGACACCAGCGCTCGGCTGACGCCAGAAACTGTTATACAAAGATTTGAGAGTCCTTATCGGCGCATACGCAATTGGCATGCTACATTCTGACCAGGGTCCTGCGTTTAGCTCTCGAGCTTACAAGGAGGCCATGGCCAGCATGGGCATTGCATTGCGGTACTCTTGTCCCTTCCATCCTGAGGGAAATGCGGTTGTGGAAAGAAAAAACCGTGACATAAAGCAATCTATAACGGCGAGGGTATTAGGTTCGGGTGATGGGTGGGTCCAACATTTAACAAGTGTCCAACGTAGTCTTAATAATCTGCCAAGAAATTCTCTAAAAGGGCTCAGTCCGTACGACCTATTGTTTGGTACTAGAATGCATATTCTCGACCTTGATAGTCAGACTTCAGTGGTAGAAGAAAAATGCTTTGATATCAAAGACCGTTTGGCTGTTTTACAGGACTTAAATGAAACAAGAAAAAGCCTGAGCAACATAAAGTTAAAGCAACAGCCAACTGCCACTGAAGATAAGCCACCTGTCCCAGCAAGACCTGTCTGGATTCCAAAGATTGGGGATCTGGTCAGAGAGAAGATCGCGGTGAAGAAGGAATTTGGGACTTCTTACAGAAAAGCAGTACCTGTCTTAGCTGTCAGCGGAACAAGATCAGTTGTAATACCGCTCTTTGCTGGTAAAAAGGAGAACCGAGTTGTATCCATCGACCTGGTAAAACCACAATCATGTGGCCAATAATAAGTAGTAGGCCCAGTGGACTCCCAAGAAATAGCAGAGTACCAAAATTTGCTACAATACAAGAGGTTCAAACTGAGAGACTAATCACTTTTGATAAACCTGCGGTGAATAAAAAAGGACTATGCAACAAAGCCATGGAACTTATGCCTCTTGAAACCCAAATTGCAACAGTTCGTCAAGAAACACCAGTCTACAACGATGTAGCCTCAGACTATGCTAATGAAACAAAGAAAAATCCAAAAGCAAATGAAAATTCGGAAGCAATTCCAACAATTGACAGAACTGCATCTGGCTACTTCATCAATTTCGATGACTTTTCTGATGATCCAAGTGAACATGAAGAAACGCCAGCAACAAAAACTTTCAAAGACAAAGTAACTGAACTCTTTCATCCACTCAAAGAAACCTATCTGATTTCTCCATGGATTGAATTTTGGATTGTGTTAGGTGTACTTTTCCTCCTGCTTTGGCTCATCATGGTTCTTTGTTTGGGAAAATTCATTGAAGGAAAATACAGTACAATGGACACAGCAAGTCAGAACATCAACTTGGTCCTAAAGCCTCACAAGTCATCTCACATCGAGAAAAGAGAACTATCATCAGTGAACGTCACAGCCAATCCAATACCCGGTGGGGTAGCATGGGACAGAACTGAGTATGACATTTTGGCCCGATTGAGCTCTTGAAATATCCACACCAGTTTAAGGTTTCATTAAGTGACTTTATAAAACCAAGTACTTTCTCTGATGATTGGGACTTTGAAAATATTAATAATATGATGTCAGATTTAGTAATGTCAGCACAATTTACAGAACATGATTACTTACAGGTTTCATCAAATTATGAAGAAATGTACTGTTATAATCACTTTGGTCATCACTATTTGCATAAATCTGCTCAACCTAGAAATGTTTTTAATTATAACCAATGGGAGCATTGTGCAACGCCACCTAAAAGCAGCTCGAAAACATTTTATGAGAAATTCCGATACTTCTCAGGGTTTAACACAAGTGATGCAGAAACGTTTTATTTTAAAATGTTAAATAAGACAGGAATGAAAACAATGCTGACAAATACTAAATTGATCTATTCTGAAACATTTTATGAAAAAATAATTACATTTGGTTTTGAATTCTGGAAAAACAACATTGAAACAAAAACCATCTGGGGTACAAAAGAATGGCAGGTCCAAGATTTAGAAGCATTATTTAGAGCCTGCATGATCCCAGAACAAATAATATTCTTGAATGACACCATTCAACAGACTACTTGTCTTGGCCTAGCTAAGATAAAAGACTTAGACAAACCGTCTATTCCAAAGCCCATACCTGATAGTAATAGCACTACAGACATGGAGATAGACGTATCCCATATTTTACACCAAAACAGAACATATCCTGATTGGAAAAAATGGTTGATCTGGCCCACAGACACAAATAACTGTCAAGATAGATTCCTGAATAAAACACAGGGGTTCAAAATGACCAGGCCAGACCCTAGATACTCCCAGAGACAACATCCAGGGATAGTTACAACATACAGTGTAGGGAAACTATGCCTCGAATGGCTACAGAAATCCACACTGGCTGAAATTAAGCAACACTTGACTTTACTTAAAGACGGTGCTGACTTGCGTGATTTCATATAGGGACCGCGCAAACAGCATCAAAAACGTTTCATAGCGGGCGGTATATACGCTGCGTACAACGAAGCTTGGAAAGTAATGCAAATTGAAACAGCTGAAAAAATATGAGAAATTGATCGTATTAATTTGGAAAAATCACTTTCTGTTGTGGACAATGGGTTAACGACTCTGTCCTCCAGAATATATTCACTGGGCAGTATTGTATCATCTGCTATTAATATAATAGAGCAGGACTTGCTAATGTTACAACACGGTCAGTCCCTATTGCGTTCTATTATACAGCTTGGCTGGACGTTGCAAAATCTGCGTTCAGGCTACGTGCCATGGCGTTTAATCAACACAACGTCATTATTCTCTATCTTTAACCTTACTGATAAACAAATCAGTTTGGCACAAAAAGGAGCAGACTATACGATTCTGAGTATTGAAAAACTTGAGAGATTACCATTAACAATGTCAGAAAGACCTGTCATTGAATGGATAATACACGGAATAATTACAATTCCGATAACAACTTTCCAATTTAAATATTGCCAAGAGTATATACCAGTGGGTCAGTATGAAGGGTTGGGTAAAGGGTACATCAAGTCAACATGGAAATTACCTTATACACACACATGTTACAGTGAAAAGAAAAAGGATGTATTTCTTAGTGGTAACAATTGTAAAAGATCACTAAGCGGTACACTTCTGTGTCAAGGTATTAACTTGCATGGAGCCTGCGAAGGGTCTTCGAATAACCTTTCATGTCACCTGCACGGCACTCCTGCACCACAGATAGAGCCATTCTTTAGACAGCTTTCTAACAGGAGCTATATTCTAATAAATGACCACAGCTGTTGTGGCATGGTGCCAGGGAAAGCCTATCTCGTGAGTGTTAGTTCCATGGTCACTTGCTGTATGCAAGTATTGTATCCAAACAGCACTCCAGACATGGAGGCGGCAATATGGCCTTATTTGAATATCTCTTCTATTCGAATTGATACTTTAAGCAGAATGAAGTCTATTCTTTTACAGACAACTGTGCCTTTGACCTCGTCCAAAGAAACGTATGATCTGCAAGTTGCAAGGACAACGGCAGAGATACATTCCCTTTTATCAACAAATTGCCCCGTGCATTTCGTAGAAATGCTAAGCCAAATTTTAAACATGTCTGATACCAGTGGCATCGCACATGTATTTAAGACAATTTTTTCGGGACTGTTAACACCCTTCGAAACAGTTCTGGGCATTTTTCCCTATTTTGTCCATTCTGTCTTTGGCGGCCTACCTCTACTTTTGGGACTCGTGACAGGAATTTTATTTTTGTTCCTTCTGCTCCGATATGGCAAGCCAAGTCGCAGACAAGACCCCAGCAACGATGGAAGAAACAATCCTAGCTATATGCTATCGGGACCTCTTAACTAAAGTCCTCGGATTAGCCCGGCTAAGAGATCTGAATATGACCTGGTTTCTTTCATTCAGACCTATCTGGCAAAATTGCATCTTACCTGTGCTTCGATGTATGCTATGCGGAGAAGAATGCGTGTTGGAAGTCTGTCTTACACTACCATCAGCAGTACCAATGGATACAGATACCTTGCTAGGTCCTGTAACGGCTCATGCTTCGTGTTGTCCCCAGCGGCTACCCATTCTGATGACGGCATTCGTTGAGACTTCACCATTACGAGTATGTGTCAGTGGAGTACGAGATGAGAGCGGCATCACACAGGTACAACCTTCTGTGAGCGTTTCTGATCCTGACATCGGTGATGGCAATCATTCTCACACATGCACTGTTACAGCATTTTCAAACTTGGTCGAACTTTCACCTGATGTCATAGACCAATTTTTTGCGAGTCTGTCTGAAATGATGTTCTCCCCTGAACAGAAAGAATAACTTTTTAAGCAACAAGCACACAGCGTTCCCTGAACTCTGAATTCGGCCTTCAGCTTTGATAAACAAAAGCTACTGAAAACATTTGGAACTATTTTTTCCCCTGAAAGCGAAATTATTTTTTTTTCCCTTCCAAAATATTTACCTTTTTCTGGCACATGTACTCTGCTTAAAGTAGAACTATTCTTAGAGAACAGAGCTTCTATTTTAGGAACTCTAGAGACAATATTTTACCTCAGCCTCTAGCACATGTACAGCATTTGTATTAATATGTGATGGAATGGTCTCGACCTTCTTTTCTGTATTCAGAGCCATTTCATGTGTAATGTTTGCAATTCATTCAGCTGATATATATATGCATTTTAACTGAATGATACCACTGCTTGAAAAGCGTACAGTACCAATACTCATTTTCGTGTATTTACCATATACCATTTCAAATGCAAATTATGTATTTTGGGGTGGGTTGGAAAACACATGCACCATTATATGTTTACTATTGCTTAGTTTTAGTAATGAGGGACATTAGATCGTGGAGTGGGTGTTGTATTTCTATCTAGGACCCTAATTCGATATTCCTAATTTATGCCCTTATATGGCTATAATAAATAAAATCCTTATAAAGGCATAAGAATCATATCCATATTTAGTCGTAGCCCATGCAGTCCAAATTAAGCAAGGCTACTTCCCAGACTCCTAGAGAGTACAACGCATTCTTTAAACAAAGCAAACCTCCAGCAACCTGGGAAATTCGCATGCTTCTGTTTTGATTTGTCCTAGAACTCCTGCGAGCACTGAAAGAACGGCCAGCTCTTAGTGACATCTTTATTGACGTCTTATGTCCAACCTTACGTCAAACCCGGCACCTTTCAGGTATAAATATACCAACGTTACACACAGTGGTTTGGAGCAGAGGGGCTATCTACTTGCCCGAGTGCCCAGCTGATGCGAGAGCCCACGGACGCCGCCCCTCCCTTTTTGACGCACTGAGAGAGACGCTGTCTTTTTCTCCAGCCGAGAAAATCCAGCTCTGGTGTTTTCAGCCGCCCTTGCGGGTTGCTGGGATAGCGAGTCCTGAGAGAGAGATACCAGACCTCCTGCTTTCTATTACCCAGGTACGGAGCTGACTAAACCCTTAAAGAGAATTCTTGATTCAGATTCTTGGCAAAACCAACTTACCTTAAACTGCCATTTACTTACTCCTTCCCACGTATTAGGCTTAGGTCAGGTACACCGGGGTAGGCGTATTTAGAAGCACCAGTTGAGTACGTTAGTCAATGTATTTATGTATGTATATATTTTATCTATTTTAAAGTATCATATGGCTAAGAAACCATATCAATGCTTTTACAGTATTTTTTTATAATACTCCTTTTACTGTACGCACTTTACTTTACTATAAGTATTGCAATTGTGGCAATTCATTTCTCTTGCATGAGAAAGAAGACTGCTCAATAAATAACACCTTTTATTGAAAACGCCCGTCTCTCTATTTCTCTGCACTCTGGTGAAACTAAGTATGCACAATTGACTGAGTGAAATAGCTGTCTATTGTTTTCACACGACTCTAGAGATACACTCTTATTCTGAGGGAGCAAAGTTGTCATGTTTTATGGTTGTCAGAAGCTAATCCCTTCTTGTCTATCCAGGGAAGTTAAACTCCTCCTTGTTTACTCGAGAAAGTTTCTAGTGACCTCTGAGCTAGCTGGCAAAACTAATTAAGTCTAATATAGTCAGTAGAGACCTAGTCGACCTCAGTCCTACGTCTACACTGCTGTTTATATTATTCCAATGCGCAGAGCCTATTGGGAATATAGGAACTACACTACATGGCGCCCAACGTTTGGTAAGGCGATAAATCTAATGCAAGACGTTGGAGTAACTCAGTCGTGCTTTTTCACACAGACCGTTTTCCCGTAAAAACTCCAATAGACGTCTGGAGTGGGTAAAAGGTTAAAATCCGCCGGAACTTAGTAGGAAGAGATTCCTATGTATAGTTTTTGGTTTAGTCAACGTTGAAGGATACAGTGTTCCAAAATATTGTGCACCAAATCTTTGTTTCCTTGAAACTTGATCTGCAACAAAACTTCTGTCAGTAAAATGGTGAAAAGTGACGACGAAACGGAGAGAGCTAGTATAGCAGCTCAACTCGTAGCGGATGACACAACTATCCAACCGAATGACCCGGATGCTATAATCATCCCAGCAAATATAAGAAGAACTATAACTCTTAAACTTATAGAAAATGGACTTACACCAAGAGGTGGTACAGTCATATTCGTGGTAGAGGCCCATGAATATCGGCAGACAGAGGTATTCTATTCATGGATGAACTTTCCAGCAGCAAACGCTGTAACACACGAATTCCACTATTACAAAAAAGAGGAACCTCCGGATGAATACACTCCTTTCGAGGAGGTTGAAATCCCTTTAAATTACCAAGAGCACCTGCTCTGGTTTAAAGGCGCCCTAAAACATAAAAATCACATCACCAGGCTCGGTCCACTAGGTAGACCAGGAGCAACGTGGCCGGTTCTAGCCAGCTACACAGCACATCCAGACATTGATAAAATGTCAGACCGGGAACTTTTAGCTCAGCTAAAATTACTAATTAAAATACATAGACAATTAGTCCAATATGTAATGCGGACTTCAACAGTCCAACCAGCGATTAACATTCCACAGCTGACCCCTCATCAGGGGAACACAAACAAAATTACACCACAGAACATACAATCATGTCTTGGTAAAATACCCGCAAAACGGGAACAAATTCCATTCTGGTTAGCACAAAAAATAACTCAAATTGAGTCAGTATTTCCTAATACTACAGCTCATGAGAAACACAGAATTCTGACTATCTGTCTTCCAATGGGGATCGCACCACATGAGGAGGACTGTGACACTTGGGGCACAGTTTTTGCTTCCATTTACACAAAAACACATGGTGTTCCGTCCATGGCGGTAATACCAGATGTGCTAAGACAGATTCAAAATGAATACGGTCCAGAACCTGCTTTAACTCTGGGTATGAAATTACTGAAAGACTTCAAGCAGGTCTCGGCTATATTACTAGCCAACATAAAAGGAGAAGCAGCATCTGTGGCAATCCGCCAGAAATTGAAAGAAACAGATATAGCAGAACAACCATTTGAACTTGCCAGAATCATAGAAAAATCCTATGAAGAACTAGGAAGAGATAGTTTGGGTGGGAAACCAGTAAAACCCCAACTAACTGAAAATCCTGAAAAAACCTTTATTAAAAATAATCTAAATACTCCAAAAAAGAGTTGGGATGGTAATAAACAATCCACTCCCAAAGAAAAACGATTCCAGTCCAGAGGAAGGTCTCCTCAACGAAGAGAAAGATCTCCAGACCGAGGAAACAAGTTTCCCCAGAGGGAGTCCTCTGAGAAAAGATACAACCTTAGAAATAGGGATAATCTGGAAAAACCTGATAGATATCAAGATATTGATACACGTTCCTCTCGATCTTTTCAGACTTCCTCGCAGAAATCGGAAAGAAGAGGACAGTCAGAACACAGGGAAGAGCGCGTCAAGTCCAAAGACAAGGAACCTGCTCATCAAAGTAAAAAATTACAATTTCCAAGAAAGAACTTAGCCAGTATTAAAATAATTAAACATGGCGAGGATACTGAGGACACAACTGAAAAATGGAGAGTGGGCCCAGACAATGCTAGACAGCGCAGCAGAAGTGACCATAGCTCGCAAGATCCTGATGAATCTTCTGGAGACAGTGGACACGAATGAATACATTCAAGTGGAAACTGCAGATACCAGAGTTAGCAAACCTCATAAAATATACGAGATAACATTGCGTATAGAGGGAGATAAGACTAGGAAAGTAAGGGGTCTCTTTTGGGATAACCTTTCAAAAGGCTATGACATCCTTTTAGCTGAGAAAGACTGGCCACCAGAGTTTGTCAGGGAGTGCCCTCATGGCGAAGAAATGATTATACCTGCCTTCTCAAATCATATTCCAATTCATAGAAAATATACACTTGCAAGAAAATAGGCAGTAGCCCAAGCTCCTGCATTATATAAAAATCATGTAGGATGGGATGAGGACTCTCCTCCTCACAAAATCCAGTTAAAAAGTCAACCCACTGCACAAAGGCAGTACCCAGTTAAACAAGAAGCTAAAAAACAAGTTAGGGAGATCTTAGATCAACTTGAATACCAGGGGGTGAATGAAACATGCACCTCACAAATGAACAATCCTTTGTTTCCTGTCTCCAAGCCAGACGATTCATATCGTCTAGTTGTGGACTACAGACACGTAAACTCCTGTTGCAAAACATTTGCAGTACAAAACTCACACAGTGCAGCACTAATGAACAACATTGTGCGCAAAAAATACAAAACAACATTAGACATCTCTAATGGATTCTTTTGTCAAAACATTGCACCTGAGAGCAGGTATTTGACCGCGTTCTCAATAATGGGGTCGCAAAAACACTTCTGTCGACTCCCACAGGGATTCAAGAATAGCCCAGGATTATTCTAAGCAAGGGAAACAGAGTTACTACAAATATATGATGATGAGGCATTATCTTATGTCGATGACATCTATCTCACAAACGATGACCTGGAGACTCACTTGAAAAGAGTAAACACCATAATACTTGGGTTTGCAGCTGAGGGTTACAAATTCAACTTTAAAAAGTCATGAATTGCCCATCTAACTGTCCTATTTTTAGGATATGAATTATCAAGTGAAGGCAAAAGCCTAGCAGACAACTTCTTAGAGACGTGCGCTGTACTCCAAGCACCTAAAACGCTGAAGAACTTACAATCAATACTAGGTTTCCTGAATTCCGAAAGAACATACATTCTAAATTATGCGGAGAGGGTTAAACCTCTCTATGAATTAATAAAACCTGATTTCAAACCAATCAATTGGACTCAGAAACACACAGAAATTTTAAGATCATTGCAAACAGACATGTTAGCTAAAACAAAATTACAAACACGCGAAAACATACGCAACCTTGTAATCCAAGTCATCCCAGGAAGATGCGGATTCACGTACCTGACCTCTAATGAGGGAGAAAGGGTACCTATAGCTTACAAATCTCACTTGTACACAAAAGCTGAAATGAAATTCAGTTCTACAGAAAAAATTCTAATAGCGGTTCATACTGCTGTAGCAAAAGAAAGAGCCCAAGCACAAGGCAGAAGAATAACTGTTTTAACAGCAGAATCAGCCCTTGAGGCATTAACAAGCCCACGCAATTTGACTGCTGTGGCATTAGATCCGAAATGCATACAATGGGAAAATTTTCTTGCAGCAGAAGACGTGAAATACTATTTTGACCCGAAAATGAAAAAATTAAAAGATCTAGAATATGAAGAAGAATATCCTTTGCCAATCGAAATTCTGCCTCTCGAACAGTACACATGTGTAATCTATATGGACAGATTTGCACAACACTACGATGTAGAGGAAAAATCCTACAACGCAGCGTGCGCGATTGTTAAAGGTTGCTGGCGCTTTGGTAAATTCAGACCATTAATTACCAAAACTGAATCACTCAGAAACTGCTCAACGCAGCGAGCTGAAGTAAGATCTTTAAAGATGGCGCTTGAAAATGCCGATCGTGAATTCCCGGCACTAATAGTGTGCGATTCGCATTACTGCGTCAGGTCTTACGATAATGACTTGCAGAACTGGGTTCAAAACGATTACAAAGATGACACAGGTGCCACAATAAAGCATAAGAAGCTTTGGGAACAGGTAGTTCTTTTGCAGAAAGAACTACGAAAGACTCACGTGATACATACACTGAGTCATCAACGTGATGGCGTTCACGTTGCAGGGAATTCATTGGCTGACACAGCCACAGCAGAAGCAGCTCAACCGGCTTCCGTAGCCACAAAAAAGCGTTCAGAAAAATACATAGACGGGGAAACCATGCTGGCGGTAAAAGCGTCTTCAAAAGGCGACTATGCAGCATTACCTGTGAACTATCCACTCAATAATACATACATAATTGATGCAAACTCCGTTTCTTTTGCTCAAATCCCTGGAGTGGGGGACAGAGTAATTCCAAACACGAACAGGAGAGTTTTCTTAATTGAAGCGGCACACATGGGATTGGGTCTAAGGCACCAAGAGATCAAGGAATCTCTGAAAGAACTACAATCAGAATACTGGTGGCCGGGGATGAGCCTGCAACATTACAGATTTGCAATGGGCTGTCCAAACTGCAAAAGAGATCGCAGTCGCGAACCGACCGGAGTATTGCCAGGACCTTTTTATTAGAAACCATCAGGTTATCTATACGCAGAAATCCATCAGGAGAAATGCGTCCCCATAATATTTAAGACTAGATTCACTTAAAATGTAGACACCAGCGCTCGGCTGACGCCAGAAACTGTTATACAAAGATTTGAGAGTCCTTATCGGCACATACGCAATTGGCATGCTACATTCTGACCAGGGTCCTGCGTTTAGCTCTCGAGCTTACAAGGAGGCCATGGCCAGCATGGGCATTGCATTGCGGTACTCTTGTCCCTTCCATCCTGAGGGAAATGCGGTTGTGGAAAGAAAAAAACGTGACATAAAGCAATCTATAACGGCGAGGGTATTAGGTTCGGGTGATGGGTGGGTCCAACATTTAACAAGTGTCCAACGTAGTCTTAATAATCTGCCAAGAAATTCTCTAAAAGGGCTCAGTCCGTACGACCTATTGTTCGGTACTAGAATGCATATTCCCGACATTGATAGTCAGACTTCAGTGGTAGAAGAAAAATGCTTTGATATCAAAGACCGTTTGGCTGTTTTACAGGACTTAAATGAAACAAGAAAAAGCCTGAGCAACATAAAGTTAAAGCAACAGCCAACAGCCACTGAAGATAAGCCACCTGTCCCAGCAAGACCTGTCTGGATTCCAAAGATTGGGGATCTGGTCAGAGAGAAGATCGCGGTGAAGAAGGAATTTGGGCCTTCTTACAGAAAAGCAGTACCTGTCTTAGCTGTCAGCGGAACAAGATCAGTTGTAATACCGCTCTTTGCTGGTAAAAAGGAGAACCAAGTTGTATCCATCGACCTGGTAAAACCACAATCATGTGGCCAATAATAAGTAGTAGGCCCAGTGGACTCCCAAGAAATAGCAGAGTACCAAAATTTGCTACAATACAAGAGGTTCAAACTGAGAGACTAATCACATTTGATAAACCTGCAGTGAATAAAAAAGGACTATGCAACAAAGCCATGGAACTTATGCCTCTTGAAACCCAAATTGCAACAGTTCGTCAAGAAACACCAGTCTACAACGATGTAGCCTCAGACTATGCTAATGAAACAAAGAAAAATCCAAAAGCAAATGAAAATTCAGAAGCAATTCCAACAATTGACAGAACTGCATCTGGCTACTTCATCAATTTCGATGACTTTTCTGATGATCCAAGTGAACATGAAGAAACGCCAGCAACAAAAACTTTCAAAGACAAAGTAACTGAACTCTTTCATCCACTCAAAGAAACCTATCTGATTTCTTCATGGATTGAATTTTGGATTGTGTTAGGTGTACTTTTCCTCCTGCTTTGGCTCATCATGGTTCTTTGTTTGGGAAAATTCATTGAAGGAAAATACAGTACAATGGACACAGCAAGTCAGAACATCAACTTGGTCCTAAAGCCTCACAAGTCATCTCACATCGAGAAAAGAGAACTATCATCAGTGAACGTCACAGCCAATCCAATACCCGGTGGGGTAGCATGGGACAGAACTGAGTATGACATTTTTGGCCCGATTGAGCTCTTGAAATATCCACACCAGTTTAAGGTTTCATTAAGTGACTTTGTAAAACCAAGTACTTTCTCTGATGATTGGGACTTTGAAAATATTAATAATATGATGTCAGATTTAGTAATGTCAGCACAATTTACAGAACATGATTACTTACAGGTTTCATCAAATTATGAAGAAATGTACTGTTATAATCACTTTGGTCATCACTATTTGCATAAATCTGCTCAACCTAGAAATGTTTTTAATTATAACCAATGGGAGCATTGTGCAACGCCACCTAAAAGCAGCTCGAAAACATTTTATGAGAAATTCCGATACTTCTCAGGGTTTAACACAAGTGATGCAGAAACGTTTTATTTTAAAATGTTAAATAAGACAGGAATGAAAACAATGCTGACAAATACTAAATTGATCTATTCTGAAACATTTTATGAAAAAATAATTACATTTGGTTTTGAATTCTGGAAAAACAACTTTGAAACAAAAACCATCTGGGGTACAAAAGAATGGCAGGTCCAAGATTTAGAAGCATTATTTAGAGCCTGCATGATCCCAGAACAAATAATATTCTTGAATGACACCATTCAACAGACTACTTGTCTTGGCCTAGCTAAGATAAAAGACTTAGACAAACCGTCTATTCCAAAGCCCATACCTGATAGTAATAGCACTACAGACATGGAGATAGACGTATCCCATATTTTACACCAAAACAGAACATAGCCTGATTGGAAAAAATGGTTGATCTGGCCCACAGACACAAATAACTGTCAAGATAGATTCCTGAACAAAACACAGGGGTTCAAAATGACCAGGCCAGACCCTAGATACTCCCAGAGACAACATCCAGGGATAGTTACAACATACAGTGTAGGGAAACTATGCCTCGAATGGCTACAGAAATCCACACTGGCTGAAATTAAGCAACACTTGACTTTACTTAAAGACGGTGCTGACTTGCGTGATTTCATATAGGGACCGCGCAAACAGCGTCAAAAACGTTTCATAGCGGCCGGTATATACGCTGCATACAACGAAGTTTGGAAAGTAATGCAAATTGAAACAGCAGAAAAAATATGAGAAATTGATCGTATTAATTTGGAAAAATCACTTTCTGTTGTGGACAATGGGTTAACGACTCTGTCCTCCAGAATATATTCACTGGGCAGTATTGTATCATCTGCTATTAATATAATAGAGCAGGACTTGCTAATGTTACAACACGGTCAGTCCCTATTACGTTCTATTATACAGCTTGGCTGGACGTTGCAAAATCTGCGTTCAGGCTACGTGCCATGGCGTTTAATCAACACAACGTCATTATTCTCTATCTTTAACCTTACTGATAAACAAATCAGTTTGGCACAAAAAGGAGCAGACTATACGATTCTGAGTATTGAAAAACTTGAGAGATTACCATTAACAATGTCAGAAAGACCTGTCATTGAATGGATAATACACGGAATAATTACAATTCCGATAACAACTTTCCAATTTAAATATTGCCAAGAGTATATACCAGCGGGTCAGTATGAAGGGTTGGGTAAAGGGTACATCAAGTCAACATGGAAATTACCTTATACACACACATGTTACAGTGAAAAGAAAAAGGATGTATTTCTTAGTGGTAACAATTGTAAAAGATCACTAAGCGGTACACTTCTGTGTCAAGGTATTAACTTGCATGGAGCCTGCGAAGGGTCTTCGAATAACCTTTCATGTCACCTGCACGGCACTCCTGCAACACAGATAGAGCCATTCTTTAGACAGCTTTCTAACAGGAGCTATATTCTAATAAATGACCACAGTTGTTGTGGCATGGTGCCAGGGAAAGCCTATCTCGTGAGTGTTAGTTCCATGGTCACTTGCTGTATGCAAGTATTGTATCCAAACAGCACTCCAGACATGGAGGCGGCAATATGGCCTTATTTGAATATCTCTTCTATTCGAATTGATACTTTAAGCAGAATGAAGTCTATTCTTTTACAGACAACTGTGCCTTTGACCTCGTCCAAAGAAACGTATGATCTGAAAGTTGCAAGGACAACGGCAGAGATACATTCCCTTTTATCAACAAATTGCCCCGTGCATTTCGTAGAAATGCTAAGCCAAATTTTAAACATGTCTGATACCAGTGGCATTGCACATGTATTTAAGAAAAATTTTTCGGGACTGTTAACACCCTTCGAAACAGTTCTGGGCATTTTTCCCTATTTTGTCCATTCTGTCTTTGGCGGCCTACCTCTACTTTTGGGACTCGTGACAGGAATTTTATTTTTGTTCCTTCTGCTCCGATATGGCAAGCCAAGTCGCAGACAAGACCCCAGCAACGATGGAAGAAACAATCCTAGCTATATGCTATCGGGACCTCTTAACTAAAGTCCTCGGATTAGCCCGGCTAAGAGATCTGAATATGACCTGGTTTCTTTCATTCAGACCTATCTGGCAAAATTGCATCTTACCTGTGCTTCGATGTATGCTATGCGGAGAAGAATGCGTGTTGGAAGTCTGTCTTACACTACCATCAGCAGTACCAATGGATACAGATACCTTGCTAGGTCCTGTAACGGCTCATGCTTCGTGTTGTCCCCAGCGGCTACCCATTCTGATGACGGCATTCGTTGAGACTTCACCATTACGAGTATGTGTCAGTGGAGTACGAGATGAGAGCGGCATCACACAGGTACAACCTTCTGTGAGCATTTCTGATCCTGACATCGGTGATGGCAATCATTCTCACACATGCACTGTTACAGCATTTTCAAACTTGGTCGAACTTTCACCTGATGTCATAGACCAATTTTTTGCGAGTCTGTCTGAAATGATGTTCTCCCCTGAACAGAAAGAATAACTTTTTAAGCAACAAGCACACAGCGTTCCCTGAACTCTGAATTCGGCCTTCAGCTTTGATAAACAAAAGCTACTGAAAACATTTGGAACTATTTTTTCCCCTGAAAGCGAAATTATTTTTTTTTCCCTTCCAAAATATTTACCTTTTTCTGGCACATGTACTCTGCTTAAAGTAGAACTATTCTTAGAGAACAGAGCTTGTATTTTAGGAACTCTAGAGACAATATTTTACCTCAGCCTCTAGCACATGTACAGCATTTGTAGTAATATGTGATGGAATGGTCTCGACCTTCTTTTCTGTATTCAGAGCCATTTCATGTGTAATGTTTGCAATTCATTCAGCTGATATATATATGCATTTTAACTGAATGATACCACTGCTTGAAAAGCGTACAGTACCAATACTCATTTTCGTGTATTTACCATATACCATTTCAAATGCAAATTATGTATTTTGGGGTGGGTTGGAAAACACATTATATGTTTACTATTGCTTAGTTTTAGTAATGAGGGACATTAGATCGTGGAGTGGGTGTTGTATTTCTATCTAGGACCCTAATTCGATATTCCTAATTTATGCCCTTATATGGCTATAATAAATAAAATCCTTATAAAGGCATAAGAATCATATCCATATTTAGTCGTAGCCCATGCAGTCCAAATTAAGCAAGGCTACTTCCCAGACTCCTAGAGAGTACAACGCGTTCTTTAAACAAAGCAAACCTCCAGCAACCTGGGATATCCCCATGCTTCTGTTTTGATTTGTCCTAGAACTCCTGCGAGCACTGAAAGAACGGCCAGCTCTTAGTGACATCTTTATTGACGTCTTATGTCCAACCTTACGTCAAACCCGGCACCTTTCAGGTATAAATATACCAACGTTACACACAGTGGTTTGGAGCAGAGGGGCTATCTACTTGCCCGAGTGCCCAGCTGATGCGAGAGCCCACGGACGCCGCCCCTCCCTTTTTGACGCACTGATAGAGACGCTGTCTTTTTCTCCAGCCGAGAAAATCCAGCTCCGGTGTTTTCAGCCGCCCTTGCGGGTTGCTGGGATAGCGAGTCCTGAGAGAGAGATACCAGACCTCCTGCTTTCTATTACCCAGGTACGGAGCTGACTAAACCCTTAAAGAGAATTCTTGATTCAGATTCTTGGCAAAACCAACTTACCTTAAACTGCCACTTACTTACTCCTTCCCACGTATTAGGCTTAGGTCAGGTACACCGGGGTAGGCGTATTTAGAAGCACCAGTTGAATACGTTAGTCAATGTATTTATGTATGTATATATTTTATCTATTTTAAAGTATCATATGGCTAAGAAACCATATCAATGCTTTTACAGTATTTTTTTATAATACTCCTTTTACTGTACGCACTTTACTTTACTATAAGTATTGCAATTGTGGCAATTCATTTCTCTTGCATGAGAAAGAAGACTGCTCAATAAATAACACCTTTTATTGAAAACGCCCGTCTCTCTATTTCTCTGCACTCTGGTGAAACTAAGTATGCACAAATGACTGAGTGAAATAGCTGTCTATTGTTTTCACACAACTCTAGAGATACACTCTTATTCTGAGGGAGCAAAGTTGTCATATTTTATGCTTGTCAGAAGCTAATCCCTTCTTGTCTATCCAGGGAAGTTAAACTCCTCCTTGTTTATTCGAGAAAGTTTCTAGTGACCTCTGAGCTAGCTGGCAAAACTAATTAAGTCTAATATAGTCAGTAGAGACCTAGTCGACCTCAGTCCTACGTCTACACTGCTGTTTATATTATTCCAATGCGCAGAGCCTATTGGGAATATAGGAACTACACTACAACTGCAATAGTCAATTACCTCCCCTCCAGCTCCCTCCAAAATGGCGGCTCCGCTGTGATGCTCCAGGGCAAAAGTCACATCTAAGCCCCCACAGTGTTGAGTTTGTGCCCTCTCACATGTCTCACACTGTATTTCTGGTGGGCTACCACCCATAGAGGCCCTCCACAAGGCAGGGAGCAACAGGTATGCACCCCCCACGTTGAGCAAGCTTCGATTCCTCCAGTTCAGCCACAGCACCACGTTATGGAGAGGATCAGTGCTGCGTTGTGTGTCCGAAAAGTGGGGGACTATGTCTAAAAAGTCTGGCAAACCCTCTCCTGCCCCCTGTAGTCACCCTTCCATCAGCCGGAGCCAAGAGCCACGCTCCCCCAGTATCTCTGCCATACCTGTAGGGATCTCCGCTCTGCATCGGCTCAATTAGGGTCTCCACCATATTCAATCAGGAAGCTGCCACGGTCCTGTGATATGCGGTCCGATCGCAGGGGGGGGCAAGGAGGAGGAGTAGTCCAACGCCTTACCACTGGAATCAGGCCCGCCTCAGCTCCCGGGCCTCCCGCTCCAGTCTCGGATGTCCTCGGGGCTCACACCATGCCCTCCACGGGCCACTGACAACTCGATGGTCCGCGATCCCGGAACGTCCAGAGATTGCAGTTTTAAGGTCAATGCAGGCCGGGGGCAGAGGATCACCGGGGGAACCTCAAAACTCGGCTATAGGTGGATAATTATAGCAGAGGTACGGCGGATTGGTCTATCTGGCGAGGAGCTCTAACCCAGTGCGGCCATCTTGGTTGCCACTCGGCCACACCCCCCTTTATGGATTTTTTGAATCTTTCCACCAACCTGTTGGTCTGGAGATGATATAGAGTGATGAACTTGTAGGTAACACCCCATTCATCTCACATCACCTTCAGATAGGCAGACATAAAGTCAGTCCAACAGTCTGACACCACCTCCTTGAGAAAGCCTACTCTGGTCAAGATGCCAAGTAGGGCTCTGGCAACTGTGGGGGCAGTGACAGTCCTGAGGGTTATTGCTGCTGGGCATCTGGTGGCATGGTCCACTACCACCAAATTCAACCTGTTCCCGAGGCAGTTAGCGGGTCTAGCGGCCCAACAATGGCAACCCACACTCTCTCAAAGGAAGACCCAACCATTGGCAGTGGTATTAAGGGAGCCTTTGGCTTTCCCCCTGCCATGCCACTACATTGACAGGCAACACAGGAGCTGCAAAACCCCTTTACTTTGTCAGACATTATGGGCCAATATAAATGGTAGACCAGCCTATTCCAGGTCTTGTTCTGTCCCAGATGCCTACCTAATGGAATGTCATGAACCAATGTGAGGAGGAACTCTCCATATTTCTGGGGGACAATCACTCCCCTGGTTGCCCGTGGTTTGGGGTTCTTGCGTCAGTATAGAGGACTCCTTTCTCCCAATCGACCCTGTGGGATCCACTAACATCACCCTTCTCGTGCCTGTGAAGCAGTCTACCAAAGGCCCTCAAGAGAGGTACAATCCCTTAGTACCTGGCACAGCTATTCTCAGGAAGGCCCACCTGCTCCCTGCAATGTTGCCAACTCGTACAGAGGTGGAGTCCCTCCATCTGGTACCAGATCCTCCCCCTCTAGGATTCCTCCTAGACAACTTAAGCTGTTTGGGCTGGCTCAACAGACCCTTTGCCCTTCCTCCTGGATTCTTGGCCACTGTTCCAGCATTCAAGTTTCCCTTACTCCCTCGAATTGCACCCTGTGCCCACATCACAGCACAAATTCGCTCAGGAAGGCCCAACTTCTCAGCATGGGCCTTCCTCTCCACCTCTGCCAACTCAGAAGCTTCAAGATCATTTCCCAGTAGACACTCCACTGTTAGGGAGTGGACACAACTCCTTTTGTAGGGCCAATTACATCTCCCCATTTCAAACTCCCCATTGCCATGGGATATAGCTTAGCTTCATTGTCTGTATATGTGATCTGATGACACACCAGATATGATCTGCTTTGGGGAAATCAGTTTGGCCAACACTATGGTTACACTGGCTCCTGTATTCCTCAGAAACTCAAACTCAGTCCTGTTGATCTTTGGCGTTTGCCTGTACTTCTCCATGCTTGGAGATAAGACTGCTAGTGATTCAACTTCCACCCTATCCATGGAAACTAAGGTCACCTCTGCATACCCTTTCCTCATCTCTAGGCAAACTTTCACCACCAAAATGCCCTTCAATTACCTTCTGCTTCTAGGGTCACTTCATGTTGGGGTCGGCATTCCTCAACAGGCTGCAGTACAGTGGCTCATCTTCCCTCCTCGGAACCATTTCGGTTCTTCTTGCTCCTGCAGTTACGCTTGGCTAATTCTCTAGAAACCTGTGAAAAGGAAGAAAGATACCAATGACTTTTAAAGGACCAACTCTTACTATTAAGACAGTAATGCGCTTTGCACAACAATGCAGTGTACTCTACTTATCTGATGTAGTTATCCCATGGCGCTTGCAATTCCATTTCATATTGTGCATTTCTGAGGAAGCTATATAAAATACAAAGGATTAGCTATTCCTGAGGTTAAGGAACAAATCCCTATTTTTTAGCCCTGCACATGTTTGTGTATATTTCTGGCTTAACTTCAAGGAACAATTTCATTTGGGAACATATTATTTCTGTTTTCCTTTTTTATGTGGGTATCTGTTTTGGGCTTTTGATGATTTCATGCTATATCACCATTACAGCTTAGTTCATATGATTCCCACTTCCTATATACATTCTGTGGTCTGATTACATAAACACCTAATTTTCCTCTCTTACATACATAGATGGTAATCTGATCCTGCATCTGCCACCACTACATCATAAGTAGAAGAGGGGAATTTAACAGGCTGTTACTCACTGAATGTGAATACTTTTAAAAAAGGAGTGTGTTGTAGTATATAGAAACCATATACATACACTAACGCGTATATTCTTTTCTTTACATGTAGGAACTGAGTGCGGCATGGACGTGTGTCTTTTCTCTTCCCTTGTTTTCCCCTCTTCCCCCCATCTCACCATTTCTGGCTTTGACATTGTTGGGCATTCCGGGTGGGTGAGAGAAGATGGGACCTTGCTTCGGAACTTGTATCTCGCCCCTGCAGAAACCTCAGGTAAGAATTAAAGCCCCGGGGGTATGAAGAACAATAAGAGCTGTTCCTGTAGGAACATATACTCTAAACATTAAGTCTGCTGCAGTGAAAAATTACTAGTCACACTACGAACACCCAGGGATACTTACAGTAAAATTGCAGGGTCCAATAGAAAATGGACCATGGGAGTAGAAATATGATCCCTGCACCATAGCACAATAATAAAGGAACCACGTTTCATGACAGGTGCAAACCCACTCATCAGTTATCTCGCCCAGTTCCCATGGATTAGACAGCTTAATGCCTACTAAACGCTGGTGTAACATCTCTGTGGGGCAGTTGGCCAATATGTGCTTTTTCATGAACAAATTGTGCAACCCCTCCTAGGCATTTACCTTGTTACCCTGTATCTAGCCCTCTAGTGCCTTGACAGACATGTCAACAAAGTCAACCCAGGATTGGGTGCTGGCTTTCTGGGTGTCCCTAATCTTTATCCTGTACTGCTTAGGGGTCAGACCAAACTTTATGATCAAGCTCTGCTTCAGGAGGGAATATAATTTAGCCTCCTTTCCCTCTCAGGTCAAGAGCCTACCTCTCCCCACTACTGAGATCAACTCCCACACACGTGAACCCCAGTACTGAGAACTCACCTATCTTGAGGGTCTTCTCAAAAGCTACCAGCCATTTGTCTATGTCATCACCTTTCTGGTATTTTGGGACAATCCTCTGGGAAAGTCTTGGGTCAAACCTGCCAACCATTGACACTTCTGTTTCTTTTTCACTGCCACCATCTTTCTATCTACCACCCCTTGCGGTTCTCCTCTCCTCAGAAGCCCACTTCTTCTTCACAAGTTTTAACTTGTCTGCTTCTAGAGCAATAGAAGCCAGCTGTTTCTCAAGCTCTCTTTCCCTAAGGGACAAATCTGACTCATCTTTGGTGTATCTTCTTCCCCTACTAGCTCTAGACATTGCCCTGGTGACTGTGGGTGTGGAGAAGCGTTCATCGTCCTCATCACTGAAGTCCACGGGGTCTTCCTCCTCCCCATGTCCTATCCCTGGAGCCTCCTCTGTAGAAAAGCGCCGATCTTCTAGTTAGGCTTCTGTCCATCCCATAAGGGCCTTTATCAACACTGCCTTCCTGGAATTAAAGGGTGCTGGTAATCCCTTAGCCCTACATAAGACCCTAAGCTTTGTGACTTGGTGAGTTGGCAGGCTAGTTGAAGCTCCATGGTATCCCTTGGATTTACACAAAAACTTTGCAAACATTGGGGTCAAAGTAATTTAGAAGAAATTGAAAGTGATTCAATTAATATTGGTCTAAATTAAAAATCAAAAACTATTTTTACACTTGGTCAATTTAGAGTGTTTTTAATTGTCCAACTTAGATACTGAATGATGTTACTAAACATAATTTGTGGATCCAGCCTCTACGCAACACATGTAGGAAAGTGGGTTATTAGTAGGTGGGCAAACATCCTCAGCTAGTAATATTGCCAGACTCACTTATAGGTTCAGTCAAGTCTCAGTAAATTAATCCGAGCTCAACCCTTGGCATGTTGGCAAAAAAACATTCAGGCATGTGTGAAGCATTTAAATCCAACAAAACAATGAATAAGTAAAAGACACAAAAGAATAAAAATCCAACACCAAATTATAAAAATAGAAAATATTTGCATCTGTAAAATGACACCAAAGCAACAAAAATCCAATGTAGTGAACCGGAGATATGAATTTCAAAAAATGTAATTAAATAGTGCCAGAAGGCGCAAAGCCTCAATTTAGGGTATCTGTTTGCTCTGGATCGGGACAAAGTCAGAAGTTCAGGCTGACCACGATGGCGGGAACAGGACCAAGTTAGGCCCACTAAATATTGTACGTTATGCCTTTGGTGCGCGTTCTGCGCGGCATTCTTTGCGAAGCTTTACGACATCTGGCATAGGTACATAGGAGCTGTGAGGGCCGCAATGCGAGGTCATTTGTCGAGTTGCGTCAGGGTGCATTGATTCCAATTAAGCTGTGCAGTGAGGTTTTACTAAGGCTTCACATCGACTTGCGTCAGTTCTGTTGAAGCTGTGAAGTGAGGCTTTGTGACGTTACATGTCGACTCATGTCAGTTCTGTTGAAGCTGCCAGCTAAGCATCGACACTTTGAGAGTCTTCGCATTGGTTCTGATTAGGCTGCCAGCTAGTTCTTAGATCTTTTGGGGAGTTAAATGTTCTCTAGTACTGGCCAAGAGTTCAGAAGCTATGGGTTGCCACTTGGGGGCTAGGACTCAATCTCCCACAAGGCACTTGCGCAGTCTAGATTAGTCCACATACAACTGGTCAGTTGGGGTGTCCTCTCTTTGGCTGTGCAGGTGACTTCTTCAGCTCTTCTGTACCTATTACTGGTCAGGGAGTCCACTCCTTTCCTTCTGGAGTCAGACACAGTCTTTCCATTGTGGAGCCTTGTGTCTGCAGCAGGTGCAGTCTTTCAGCATGCAATCCTCTCTTTGATGCAGTCCAGCGTTCCAGAAGTGCACTCCTTTTCTTCTTTTTCATGCAGTATTCTGTTGAGCTCTGCAAAGCTGCCTTATTTATCCTTCATTTCTGCACTTGAGGGAGAGGGTATGAAAACCAATAGAAACTAAACTACCTCCCTTTAGTACAGAGGTCTTCAAACTGTGGGGCATGCCTCTTGATAGGCTGTGAATGAATTCCCAGGGGGGAGCATGGATCTGTAATTACATGTAAATGAAGGTAGACTGGAAGTGCAAAAGGCTCTTTCTAGGCTTTCTTCATGTACATTGAGCAGCAGTGACATCATGAACCCCCTGTGTCCCTAGCTAGAGCGAGGGTGGGACATATACACAGACTCCCACAGCTGCTTTTACACAGAGATCACATAGATGTCCTTGAGTAACAGTACTGCCCTTATCTATTACTTATTCCCCAGTCATCAGAGATACTCTTGTGTGGCTGTTTTCTCAAACTGAGGTGTCTGCTCTATCCTGAAAAGAGCCAGCAGAGGATTTCTGCCTACTACAGTTCTGTTATTAAATAATACGGCATCAGCTTCCTTCTACTATCCTTTCCCTCGCTTGTTATAAACACTCCTGCCATTGGAATGGAAGTGGCTTGGGTAGAGTGTTTGCTGAGTGCCTGCATGCATTGTATGTGCTGCTGGTAGATCCAGGGCTTTGGATGGGCTTGTGCAGAATGGAGACTGCCGCAGTCACAAAGCAAGTACAGTAGAAAAAGAGAGAGAGTCACCCTTGATCAACCACAGGGGAACAGGGTAAAAGAACAAGTAAAAAGAAATGGTTCCCTTGGTTGTAGTAATTATCCGATTACACTGGGATCCTACCTCACTAGGATCTGTAACGCTAGATCTATAGGTTTACCCACAACATACTCATCAATCATTCAGCAATGAGGATACATTATCTAGGAGCGAAACCCCACAAGGCACTTACAATCTAAAGGTTAAAGAGTTAAATGCGTAGCCAAGAAGCATACTCTCATTATTTTATTTATGAGACCAGTTAAAATGACAGGCTCAATTTGCCACACAGAATTCAAGTTAAAATTAGTTCGTACTATAATTGTATTTGTCAAAAAGTTGAATTTCATTTGGTTCACTACATAACATACATCAGATCAACATAACAATTTGTGCAGATAATCACTTTGTCTTCAGCCGTATATAGGAAAACATATCATTAAAACATTTTTAAAATATAAAATACATACAAAAGTGTCGACGCGTTTTGGTGGATCCTGCTGTGCGCACCACCTTCCTCAGGACAAATTTAAAAACAATCTGTTGGAATGAATTACAAAAAATAAAACATAGTCACTAATCATTCTTTGCGATATATATTGCAAACAGTCTTCATGCCTATCATTGGCCTATAACATCCAAGTCCTCCTCCTTAGCTTCATATACATTCATTTATTTTCATCAATATTTATAAACCTGTGCTCCTCATTTGTGGGTGAGACCGGAAGAGAAATCCGGATTCGTCTAAATGAACATAGATCTGCAATCAAAAATAACAAACCAAATGCCCCACTAACAGACCATTGGACACAGAGTAAACACAGAATAGAAGACTTATGCTGGTGTGTATTAGAACGCATCGAGCTATCCAAAAGAGGGGGTAACATTGAGAAAAAATGGATTTAACTCTTTAACCTTTAGATTGTAAGTGCCTTTTGGGGTTTCACTCCTAGATAATGTATCCTCAGTGCTGAATGATTGATGAGTATGTTGTGGGTAACCCTACAGATCTAGCGTTACGGATCCTAGTGAGGTAGGATCCCAGTGTAATCGGATAATTACTACAACCAAGGGAACCATTTGTTTTTACAAAGCAAGTTTAGTCCATCGCGGAGGCATTACTGATGCAGGTGCACCTGCTGTTGTGGCTAGAGGTAATCGGTTAAACAACAGAAAGGGTTCTGTCGGGGAACACAAAATAAATTGAGAAAGGTATTGAATACACAATTAAAAGCGATATATCCAAGGAGGGATATAAGGAGAAGCAAACACTGACCACAATAGTTATAAAGGTTAGTCTTTTAGTGTAAACCTTATTGTAATTAAATTTACAGTTCTTTGAATAGCTGTCCAAAACAAACAACAAACATCAACTGTGTATACATTGAGTAATATGTGGTGACTGGTGACCAAATGTTGTGAATATTTGGAGAAAGTACAAACATAAGCAAACATATAGATACAACATTACAACAAAGAAGTCCACTTTAGAATGCAGTAGTCTCTAACCAGGTTATTTATCTCCTTGTTTTGTTGAGGCTCAGTGTGGACGGAAACATAACGTCGATGTTTCGACCCTAGATAATTGTGCAGATTTGCGTGCACCAGAGGCGACTCTTCATCAGGTCTACACAAGTAAAGAGGACAACCTTGTTAGAGGTGTATATTTTCTCCCAACAGATCCTTCAACTAGGTGATGGAGAGTGCCAGACGACATACTCCATGAACATGTTTGGCAAATGAATTTCACTTCCAGATATAAAACAACACTTAACTTTACTTAAAGATGGCATTGATTTGAGAGATTTCTTACTAGGACCTCGCAAACCACGTCATAAACGTTTCATATACACAGGTATCTACGCTGCATATAATGAAGCCTGGAAAGTCACGCAAATGGAAACTGCAGAAAGAATACGAGAAATTGATCGTATTAATTTAGAGAAAGCTCTCTCTGTAGTTGACAATGGGTTAACAACTCTGTCATCCAGAATGTATTCTTTGGACAGCATTTTATCCTCTGCCATAGACATAATGGAACAGGACTTGCTCATGTTACAACATGTACAGTCTTAACTGCGTTCTATAATGCTGCTAGGCTGGAGGTTACAAAATCTTTGTTCAGGCTATGTGCCTTGGCGCCTAATCAACACCATGTCATTGTTTATTGGATTTAACAAATCTCTTTGGCACAGAGGGGAGCAGACTATACGATGCTGAGCATAGAAAAACTGGAAAGATTACCATTAACTATTTCTGAGAAACCAGCAGTGGAATCGATAATACGTGGCACCATCACGATACCAGTGACGATTTTCCAGTTTCAGTATTGCTTAAAACACATACCAGCAGGCCTGTATGAAAGGTTGGGTAAAGAATACATAAAGTCGACATGGGATTTACAATACACACACTAATGTTGGAGTGGGGGAAAGGAGGTGTTTCTTAGTGGTGAAAATTGCAACAACACACTAAGCGGAACCCTTTTATGTCAGGGTACTAATTTACATGAAACCTGCGACGGTTCAAATAACCTATCCTGCCACCTGCAGGGTTCCCCGGCAGTAGTGATAGATACAATTTTTGGGCAGCTTTCCAGTGGGAGCTACATAATGTTGAATGATCACAGCTGTTGTGGAATGATGCCAGGAATAGCCTATCTCGTTAGTGTGTCAGCCAAAGTCACTTGTTGTATGCAAGTATTGTTTCCTAAAAGTAAGACAGATGGGGAGTCGCCGCTATGGCCTTCACTGAACATCTCTTGTATACAAATTGATACTTTAAGCAGAATGAAGCCTTCTTTTGCAAAAAACTGTGCCACTGACCTCGTCCAGAGAGACGTACGATCTGCAAGTTGCAAGGTCCTCTGCAGAGATACATGCCCTATTACCAACGAACTGCCCCATACATCACAGGCACAAATATGGTGACAATCACATAGAGATGCTGCAACATGCACCTCCAGACAACAAATGGCATCAGATTTCACGCGAAACATACAGACCAGGTCAGCCTTGGAGTGGAACAGCCACAACCATCACACGCCTTTTGGCTTCTGCGAAAAGTTCAGATTTCGGTGAGGTTTATTATTAAACGCAGAAATGTTAGGTCGTATCTTAAACATGTCTGATACCAGTGGTATTGTACATGTATTTAAGATGATTTTTTCGGGACTGTTAGCACCCTTTGATGCAGCCCTCGGCATTTTTCCAAACATCGTGCACTCTGTGTTTGGCGGCCTGCCTCTCGTCTTGGGACTCGTAGCAGGGATACTATTTTTGTTCCTTCTGCTCTGTTATGGCAAGTCCAGTCACCAGCGATACCCAGATTACCATGGAGAACACTCTTCTGGCAATGCAGTATCGTGAGTGCATAACACAGATTCTTGGCTTGGCTCGTTTGAGAGATCTGAATACCATGTGGTTCCTATCATTCAGACCAATCTGGCGAGATTGCATCTTACCTGTTCTACGAGCCTGTTTTGTGGAGAGGAATGCGTGTTGTATATCTGTCTAACACTTCCATCAGCACTGCCAACGGATGTTGGCGCTTTTCTTGGATCGGTAACGGCCCATGCATTGTGTTGTCCCCAGTGGCTACCAATCCTGATGATGGCATTCATTGAGGTCTCATTAGCAAATCCAGCTGAGTATGAGATGCGTGGACCAACAGGCACACAGGTACCATCTACTGCGAACATTGATAATGCGACTGACGCTGACGGCGATGCTTCTAATCTGTGTACGATTGTTCTACTTAATGAAGTGGTTGTCAGGTTCCAGTTGTTCCAGAGGAGCCGAAGATGGTCCCAATGCCCCTCTACCAGTGCTCCCACCAGAAAATATTTTCTAGGTGAGAACAACAGCAGGGGGGAAAGGGGAAGTGGAAAAAAGAGAGACTGCCTCTGGATGAAGACACTTGACAACTTCTGGTGCCTTCACGTTTCTTGGTCAGGATTGGTTATTCTGCATCTTTATTGGAGGAAACAAACATTTTGTACACACTGTCTACCCCAATTTCTAATTTATATATATAAACAACAGTTTTTTTGGAATACTTACCCCAACTTCTAGAGGCCCTTGCTTCCCTCTGTATTAAATATATTTCCTGTCTGGTATTCTATTCTGCTTCAATTCTTCTTTTATGACTTTCTTTTGTCCAAAAATTATATTCTTTCTCTTAAATCTAAATGTCCAACACAAGTCTCTACTCAGTATATATAATAAGGACTCACTGGTCGCTTCCGCTCAACTTTGCCATTAAATAGTACCTTAGTCTTCAAGCTGAAATCCCACGACGTTCGCACATAAATTAGATACACTTGTACTAACTAACTGAACCCCTAGCGTGCACTAGCTATCTAAACTTATTTGGCTTAATTGAATATTCAGGAATGCTTCTTTTTAAACGGGTCTCCGAGTTTTCAAAAGACGGAAAATGTAAGATAAGCGGAGGCGCTATCTTACTGCTAAATAAACTATCAGGATAACTAAGTTCTGTTTTTCAATACTATTGAGCTGGAAACGGGTACTATTTTACAGGAAATCTCCTCAGGAATCGGAAACTGCAACAAGACGTGGCGCGCGTCTCGAGTCACAGTTGAAGTGCGCAGTTCGTTAGTTCAACGAATGCACTTCCGGATCGGGTGCCAAGCGCGAGGGAGAAACGCTAGAGCGCTGACTCGAATCCTGAAGATGTCCACCTTTGACTATCTTGGACATGACGGGCACCATTTGCAGAAGTTTAAAAATAGATTTTCAAAATGCCCATACTGATTAAATGCTTCCTTCTCCAACGAGGGTATTTTGCCTTTCCTTTTAAATGTGCCCTTGTCTTCTTCTTTTTTGCTTCCTCACTGACACATGCAATAGTGGTCCTGACAGTGGTTCAACTTTCACCTACTGTGGTAGACGACTTCTTTGTCAGCCTAGAAGATTTTATATTTTCTCCTGACACGGAGAATAACTGTTGCAATTAGCACACAGCGTTCTATGAACTCTGAATTCGACCTTCGCTTTTTCAAAACAAAACTTCTAACTTTGGAACTCTATTTTTCTACGATTTGATTTGACTTTTCTTTTTTTGGGGGCAAGAAGTAAATCTTCTTAAAGTAGAACTATTCTTAGAGAACAAGAATTCTTTGAATGCTTCCTAGAAACAATATTGACCTTATCCACAAACCAAAACAGTTTATATATATTCTGCTATGGGATGGCCTCGACTTTTTCTTCTGTAACTAAGAGCCATTTCATAAATGCTCTTTTCATGATTCATTCGGTTAGCATTACCAATATCATATTATATGCTCACAATGATATAATTTCCTTTTAATGCATACTATGCAAATGCTCATTTTCTGTGTACAACAATTTTCAAATGCATTTTTTGTATTTTTGGGTGGGATTGTAAACACATGCTTTAGATATTTTTTAGTGCTTGAAATTTAGTAATGTCGAACATAATAAAGTGGAGTGGGTGTTGTATAGCGTTTTAAGACCCTAGTGTAATTTTCCCGATTCATGCCCTTCTATAGGTATAAATCACCTTGTATAAGCATAGAATCATAACCATATTTAGACATGGCCCATGCAGTCCAAATACGGCAGGGCTACTTCCACTAGTTCCGAAAAGCCACAATGATTTCTTGGAAAATTCGGCTTCAGCAGTTAGGGACTTCCCCTTGCTTGAATATTGATTGATCCAAGAACTCATGGAGTTTTCAAAGAACTGAGACTCTTTGATGACGTTATTATGTCCAACCTTACTCAAACGCGGCACCTTCAAGGTATAAATATGCCTACACTTGCCCTAGCAATCACACGGTGGTTTGGAGCAGTTCGACGATCTACTTGCCCCACGCAGCTCACTACAGCAAGTGCCGAAGGAAGCCGACCCTCCAGCAGACGCACTGAGAGAGACGCTGTCTTTTCTCTTGCCGAGAAATCCAGCTCCAGTGATTCCAAGCTCGCCTTGCGGGGTGTTGGGAAATCGAGTCCTGAGACAGAGAGTTACCAGACCTCCTTCATTCTAAACCAAGGTACGGAGCTGATTAGACCCTAAGAGAAATCTTGGATAGATTCTTGGCAAAAGAATACTAAACTTATGCTATACCACACTTACTCCTTCCCTCGCACTAGACTTAGGTTAGGTACATTGGGGTAGGCGTATTTTAGAAGCACCAGTTGAGTACTTTTAGTCTTTATTTATTCATGTATGTATTTTATGGCTTAGAAACCATACCATGCTTTTACAGTATTATTTTATAATACTCTTCTTGCTCTACGCATTATACTTTACAGCCAGTATTACGATTGTAGCAGTTCATTTCTTCTGCATGAGAAAGAAGTCTGTTCAATAAATACGTTTTATTGAAAACGCCCGGCTCTCTATTTCTCTGCACCTCTGATGAAACTAAGCATGTACGATTGACTGAGTAAAATATCTATCTATTGTTTTCAAGATTCTGAAGATACGTTTTATCTTGGGGAAACAAAGTTGTCATGTTTATGCGGTTGTCAGAAACAAATCCCTTCTTGTTCATTCGAGAAAGTTTCTAGTGACCTCTGAGCTAGCTAGCACTCACAATTAAGTTTAATGTATTCGATTGAGACATAGTCGACCTAAGTCCTACGTCAATTCTATAGTATATATTATTCCAATGCGCAGAGCCTACTGGGAATATAAGAACTACACTACATTGGAAGAAGGGAAGCCGCGAGGATGTCTCACACTGCTGCTGCAGCACTTATTTGACTGATCTTCCCACCGGACGGTGCTGAAGATTAGACCCAAAGAAAACGAAATTAATTTGCCAAACATGTTCATGGAGTATATCGGCTGACACTCTCCATCACCTAGTTGAAGGATCTGTTGGAAGAAAATATACACCTCTAACAATGCTGTCCCCTTCACTTTTGGAGTCCTGATGTAGACCCGCCTTGGATGCACGCAAATCTACGCAATTATCTAGGGTTGAAACGTCAATGTTATGTTTCAGTCCACACTGAGCCTCGACAAAACAAAGAGACAAATAACCTTGTTAGAGACTACTGCATTCTAAAGTGGACTTCTTTGTTGTAATGTTGTATCTATATGTTTGCTGCTGTTTGTACTTTCTCCAAATATTCACAACATTTGGTCACCAGTCACCACTTATTCACTCAATGTATACACAGTTGATGGATGTTGTTTGTTTTGGACAGCTATTCAAAGAACTGTAAATTTAATTACAATAAGGTTTACACTAAAATACTAACCTTTATAACTATTGTGGTCAGTGTTTGTTTCTCCATATATTCCTCCTTGGATATATCGCTTTTAATTGTATACAGAATACATTTCTCAATATACTTTGTGTTCCCCGACAGAACCATTTCTGTTGTTTAACTTATGTACCCAGGTTCTGAGGGTTACTGGGTTGCCCCGTTAGTCCTAATAGAGGTAATCAGGGCAATACATCTAACAATTTGTTAGTCACTGCACTATTTAAATATGCATTATGAGCCTGGACAGCTGACAGAGGGGTGTTTATAGATAGCTTTAAAGGGTTTTCTATATCATATCCTTGCCCCTAGCCATTCCCGCCTTGCTGGAAAACAATCTGTGTTTTTTGTAATTTTCACCCCGAGTGGGCTGGGTATGCTCAGACGTGAGTCCCGGGCTCTCCACACCACTGGAGTCAAGCTATCCAGGCTGAATGAAGGCTGATAGCCAGAAACCGGTCCTTGGATGCTTGATTCCGGTCTGGGAAAGACAGGGCTTGGCAGTTCGGACTGGACTTTTCCCATGAGGCAAAGGGTCAGAGCTGATTTGCATATAGCCAGTGTCTAACCCAGGGTGGTGTGGAGTGAAAAAAACGATGGATTTAGGCCCAGATCTTTGTACTGGGGTGAATGTATGACATTGTTCTACATTCTGTCCATCAACTGTGTTTTTTGTAATTTTCACCCCGAGTGGGCTGGGTATGCTCAGACGTGAGTCCCAGGCTCTCCACACCACTGGAGTCAAGCTATCCAGGCTGAATGAAGGCTGATAGCCAGAAACCGGTCCTTGGATGCTTGATTCCGGTCTGGGAAAGACAGGGCTTGGCAGTTCGGACTGGACTTTTCCCATGAGGCAAAGGGTCAGAGCTGATTTGCATATAGCCAGTGTCTAACCCAGGGTGTTGTGGAGTGAAAAAAACGATGGATTTAGGCCCAGATCTTTGTACTGGGGTGAATGTATGACATTGTTCTACATTCTGTCCATCAACTGTGTTTTTTGGAAAACAAAATACAGCACAACTGATTGCTTTCCAGTTCTGCTCATTCATCTTCTTTGACCCCCTTATTGTTCCACATGTGACTAATGATTGATGATGAATATTGCTATTTAAAAAAAGACACTTTTCTGCAAACATTAAATACAGATGCCTACACCAATCATTCCTCGCTAAGATGTCATTTATTTAGTACATTTAGCTGTGTAACACATGTGTGACACTTCTACCTAGTTTTGGCTTTTCATCCCAAAATCAATTTCATACTGGCATTTATGAGCTGTAACAAACACACACACACACAGCGTTGCTGAGACTCTCCTGGAAACTTTTGTATTCTGTGTTTCCGCAACAGGGAGCCAGCTCACCTCGGGCCCTTGGGGATAAGTTACTTCAGGACACAGCACAGCAAAGTCCTTTCAAGCAGGGGGACACAGCACACAGCAAAGTCCCTTTAGCTTCTCCTTGGTTAAAGCAACGAACTGCAGAACCCACAGCAAGGATCCGTCCTTTCCATCAGTCTCTTCAGCTGTTTCTTCCTTGGCAGAGGTTCCTCTTGACCACAAAGTAGCTTCAATCCTTTTCAGTCTTGATCAATCCATTTCTCCCCGTTCAGGGGTTTCGGCTCTCATAGTTATAACCCTAAATGTCTTTGAAGTATTTGTGTTCAGGGGGACACTGACCCCAGTACATACCAGTTCTGGGTGTCTCACTGCCATTGACACGTTCTTCCTTTGATAGTGGGGGTCTGGATCCTTAATCACTCAGCAGGAGATGAAGCACTTGTTTTATGGCAGCAACCTAGGCCTCTTCGCTTCCAGGGGCTACTCCTCCCCTCTACACTCCAGATGCAGGTCAGCCTATTGCTGTCTCACCTCCTCCCCTGGGTCAAGACATTCCCCAGATCCTATCACTTTTAGATCCAGACAGTCCATCCACAACCAGTTTAGAGACACACAGAAATGTTAGAGCACAACATCCCAGCCACTTATGAAAGAGTGGTTTCTAAACACACAATTCAAAAACCACCTTCACAAAAAGATGTGTTATTAAATTGTGAGTTCAGGCGCACTAAACTTCACCTCTCCTTCTTAAGCCTTTGGGGAGATAGGCTGGAAAACATATTACACAGCCTCCCCATTCTGTCCTATGGGCAAGATGACCTTTCAACAGTGAAAAACGAAATGGAGAGTATTTTACTGTCAGGACATGGTACACACCTCAGTACATGTCCTACGTTTCACATACACTGCTCCCTGCCTAGGGGGTACCTTGAATCTACCATAGGTGTGTCTGATGTGCATAGAAAGGGAAGAGTAAGGCCTGGGAAGTGGGTGCACTTGTCAGCACAACATGGCAGTTTAACAAACTGCCCGCAGGCACTGCAGTGGCAGGCCTGAGTTCTCTCTTTAAGGCTACTTGTGTGGGTGGCAAAATTAGTTCTGCAGGCCCCCTAGTAGCAGTTGCATTACTAGCCCTGGCACACATAGTGCACTTTACTAGGGACTTTACTAGTAAGGCAAACATATCAATCATGGACAACCAATTACCATTACACTTTACACAGGGAGCACTTGCGCTTTGGCACTGATCTGCAGTGGCAAAATCCCCAAAACATCTAAGTTAGTAAAACCATGTCAGAAAAAAGGTCTAGGGGGAAAGCAAAAAGTTTAGGGAACTTTAGCCGAAAATGGCCAAGTCCAACACCTGTCAATGAGGAAAACAAATGCTGGCACCTCATGTATTAGGGAACCTGCAGTTATAGAGCATACACCTCTCAAGATTTAAATACCCCTTTGTTAAAGGTATCCTTGGTGATCTATGTGGGGCTGAATAGTCAGCCTCATGAAACTCGTCTCTGTATTGGGTTGTGTCTGAAACACTGTTCACTGTAAGAAGGGGCCACAGAGACCTTCTCTCTGGTGTTGGAGGATTCTCTAGTAGCAGATTGCCACAATTGTGTCTAGTACTGCTCAAAGTGACCAGGGTAGGTAGTAGCCATAAAATGAATCCAGATTGTAATTAGCTAACTAAAAATGTATGTTGCAAGGGGAAAGGGAGTACCCAAACAGTACAATTGTATTGTTATTGGGGTTCCGAAAATCATTGCACTGGAACTATGAGGGATAAATCCATATACATGATAACCTGTTAAGGAAAGGACCTGTTCTGCACTTTTTGTTTCAATCTTCCCACCCCAGTACCAGCAAAGACAGATTACTTTATGTGATACTGTCCTCCCATGCTTCACCACATGAAGGATTAAAATTAGAGGGGGGCAGTACTGTTTGTTATGTGATGCAGGATGAGTAGTTTTCAATTAATTAATATGACACTCTTCAGATACTACAAAACCTCTGCCAGAAGAGGAAGTGCCATTTAAATCTAAGTCATGCACAAAGGTATACACTTAGGCTGCTTCTGAACCACTACAAAGCCAAGGGTCATTCACAGCAGTCATGAAACTCAAAATGACATCAGTGCAAGTGCCAATCCATGTACTTCAAGGTACTTCATCCAGTGCATGCCTGCTCAGTTTTTCCACCGGTGCTGACATGGGACTAATATATCTCAATTACAACCTTCGCACTCAGTCTGAAATTGTAATTCAGTTCCTGTCTTTGTTTCATGGTTTAGATAAACTCAATAAAATGAGAGTGCAAATTCATATTAATGAGGACATTCACCCCGTTTCTCAATGGCACCACAGAGTTGCTTTTCACTGAAATGATATTGAAGCATGCCATCTTTGAATGCTCCACCGGTCCTACGCCATGGGTTTCACCCTTAGTGGTGGTGCCAAAAAAGGACAGTGGAAGTGCAGTGTACATTTGTGTTGATATGCGTCAGGCCACCAACGCAAAAGAAAGAGAAAGTCATCTTGCCCCCACTTAACGGACATGATCATGCAATTAAATTGAGTCAAAGTCTTCTCTTGCCTTGACTTGAACAAGGGATATCATCAACTGGTGCTGGAAGAGAATTGCAGGTAAATTATTGCTTTTTCCACTCATGTTGGTTTTTTCAGATACAAAAGACTGAGTTTTGGAGTATCTTAAGCTGCGGTAATATTTAGGATGATATACACTGGGTAATTCAACCTGTTACAAAAGCTTTTAATTACAGTGATGACATACTGGTATTTGGGACAACTTGAAAGGAGCATGACATGGCTCTTACACAAGTGTGTCAGTTGCTTGCTGATGCAGGCATCAATCTGAATGCAACAAAGTGTGAGGTTCACAAGACCAAATATAAATTCTTTGGGCACATATTCTCTGATGGGGAAATGGCTCCTGAAACAGAAAAGGGGAAAACGCAGTCATCTACTTGTCCCCAACAAGATGTAACCATGCTGCCATTCTTCTTAGGCATAGGCAGTTGCTGTTCAGGGTATATATGTGACTTTGCTACAGTGAGTGCCCCATTGAGATACTTAACAAAGCAAAATATCCCATTTGAGTGGTCTCCTGAATTTGATCAAACTTTCAAAAGAATAGAACATGTGATTGAGAATGCTACTGAAATAGACCCCAAACTACATACTGAGATCTCAGTATATGCAAGCTCGGTCGATCTAGGGTCCATTTTTGCTCAATACAATGGTCATCCAAATGCTCGGAGACACATTTTGGCCTATGCCACTCAAAGCTTGTCTGAAACTGAATGTGCCTATTCTCAGCTGGAAAAAGAGAATCTGGCTGTTGTGTGGGCCTGTGATCATTTTTATGTGTTTCCATATGGAAAATGTTTCACCATTATCAAGGACCAACAGGCGTTGCTCACAATATTTGGAAATCAAAAAGCTAAAATGCCCCCTCCCGTTAAGAGAAGAGGAATGGGACTGCAAGAGTATGACTCTAAATTTGTGCATAAGACGGGGAAAGATAAAAAACCTGATGATTATTTTTCATGAGTGCTGCTACATCGCCACAGTTCGACATTCACAACGGCTGAAGAGTATGTCAGCTTCATTTTGAGGTCCAGCACGCCAGCATCCCTGTCCATTTAACACATTATTGCTGCTGCCAATACAGATAACAATGTGATTATCCACAAAGACCACATATTAACTTAAGCTGGGAAGAAAAGCATTCAATCCTTTGCTGAGGATGTAGAATTTCAAAGATTCTAAAATGTACAGGATGAAATATCCATCACCCGAGAGGGTATCGTATTGAGAGGCTCAAGAATTGTCATCCCTGAGAGCCTGGAACAGCAAGTTGCAGCTACCAAAGCAGCTCACATTATCGAGTTGAGAAAGAACTGAAAGTGCGCCATTTGTGTAACTGATTATCTCCCAAAGTGACACAACATTCATTGGCCATGTCTGATTTTCCTGTGCATAAATAAAACGAATTTCGTTGCACACACTGCATCACCAAATGCGATGCAGTGTGTGCAATGAAATTCGTTTTATTTATTTTTATGTTTACTTACCCTTTAAATTCCGAAATCCATACATTACTACCCCCCACCCTGCCCCTCCCCCTCCCCACATCACCGCCCGGCCGGTACTACCACTACCGGCCGCGGCTGGCCATCGGAACAAAGCTACCACAATGGACATCGGACAGATCAATAAACTACAATAACGTTCGTGCCACAGACACTTCTCAAAAATGCAAGATGAAAACATATGCTGATCAGTGCCGACGTGCCCAGAAAACTGTCTTCAATAAAGGGGGCTGGGTATTGGTCAAACAGAAACAGAAGCGGAAAATGGAACCTCTAAGAGTTGTAAAGAGAAAAGACACATAGTGACCACACAGCATTACAGAAAGTCTATCTCTTGGGACTCAACACACTTTGGACATTTGGCTCGGTGATCCTCTGCTCCTGAGATTGTGAGCAAGGCAACTCCACTGAGCATCTAGATCAAACATCTGAGTCTATGTCATAGGTGAATGATCAATGTGCTCCTCAACTACCTCATACCACCAGGGTTCTGGCAGATCAGTGCGAGCACCTTGACGACACAATGTTAATGTTGTTTGTACTTTTTATTTAACAGAGGGGGAGATGTAGTGTCTTTAAGATCATGAGCACTAGGACCCTCGCAGTCCTGGGCGGACTTTAAATAGGAATAACACAAGTTGCAGGGAGACGGTAGGGTGTCACATTAAAGTCATGGCACAATGTATGCAGTATGTGATTGCATTAATAAGAATAAGGATGTCTGTTAGAAAGCTTCATGCGTGCTGGGTTTCATTTGGATGCTCCTGGGCTGGGGAGGACGCTACAGCAATGACACCAGTATGTACATATCCATCCCTTTCCATAATGTCACTTGCCATGTTGTTGATTGTATGACACTATATATACCTATTTGCATGTCTTGCTTTCTATGCTCCTATATGTCCCAAGCCATTCAGTATTGAGAGCTAGCCATTTTATGTCCTTACTTTACAGGGGTCTGCACCAGTGGCCTTTTTTATGGCACTTTACATAACTTAGCAGTGTTAGATCTTTCTTAGAAATGTAAATGACAGGTGTTACTAGTACAATTCAACAACAAAGGAGTGACTGTCAGCGCAACTCAAATGAACCAAAAGGGAGGGCTAGTGATTGCGACCAAAAACAAAGAATAAGGGAAGGGTTTTGATTTGTGGAAAAAACCCTTTATTTTTTAAAAGAACCCTCACTCACCAACTTGGTTGGTGACATGCTTCATCATAGAGTTCACACCTGTATTTACAGTGGAGCTGGGTTTTTTTGAATTGTGAATTGTCGCCACCTTTTAAGACTCTAGATTTACCTGGCGGGAAGATTAACCCTGCCGCTAGTCCCAAGAAGTGAAGCCGATTCTGCCTTCACGTAAATCCCTATTTTTTATTTCAACATTTTTATTTCAAAGTTTCTTCCATACTCCGGTGGTCACAATATCTGCTTACATGTGGTAGAACTCTGTAAGCCTCCGGGGACAAGCACAAACCAAACAGACTGCTAATAGATATGAGACACGACTGAATTCCGTCCGGGTAAAACCGTGAGTTTTATCCAGTTACACCCCACCCCCGAGGTTAGGGTACACCTTAGCGTGTGTATACTGCCCGGGTGGGCCTTGTATCTCTTTGGTCCTGATGAAAGCTCAGCCTAATTGGCATATATGAGCAGAAACATGTCGACCTCCTTGCACATTTAGGATACAGTTGGTTCAGTCTTATAACCAACCCGTGTCCGCCCCACTTGTTTTTAACGATCGCTTACTGTTCCTTTATTAAAATCAGTTTTGGAATCAGTTTGCTTTCTTTTAAATCACCACTCACAATCATCACATCACTTCACAATTCAAAAAAACCCAGCTCCAGTGTAAATACAGGTGTCGCAGCACACCGGGGAGACATTTGGTCTTCCCGGTGGGAACCCTATGATGAAGCATGTCACCAACCAGGTTTGTTAGTGATGGTTCTTTTAAAAAATAAAGGTTTTTTTCCACAAATCACACACTTCCCTTATTCTTTGTTTTTGGTCGCAATCACTAGCCTTCCCTTTTGGTTCTTTTGAGTTGCGCCGACAGTCACTCCTTTGTTGAATTGGGTTTATAATTGGACGAGGAGTGTCTCCTAACCCTGCCTCTCCTATTGTTGGAATATAGGTGTTACTAGTATCCACTTCAAAGGCGTTATAATCTAAACCTTCACTCTATAATATACTCTGCTATAATATTAACCATCATATTGCAAATTCTCAAATCTTTGCAAAATATGCAGGCCACGAGCACATAAAACTGTAGTAATTTAATTATCCATGGAAGCATGAAATCCTTTATGAAAAAAACTGTCTCTAATTGTGTTATTACCGGCTAGTTGCCATAATCCAAGTTGCATGTAATAATAAAATGACATACCTATTCTACTCTGGTAAATTATTATAGTTGAGTTGTGATGGCAAAACATCAACTGCCAGACCCAGGAGCGTGAAAGGCAAATTATGGAGAAGAATTAATTTGCACATGTACATAGGCAATTTCAAATAAACGTATCCCGAGATTTCACTTTATCCGGCATGTATTTCATTGAAAATATTGTTCTGTGTTTTTCAGTTTGTTACATTTATAAATGGTTTGTTATAGATTTTCAACTTAGAGATAAAAAAACCTGTAATGAACTGACTTTTCCTTGGGGATCTCAAATGTGGTCAATTTAGTTGGAGCTTGAGCAAACTTGCCAGAGGTACATCTTTTAACATCTGTTCCCCTGCTGTTCATATATATAATAAGTGTGCACTGATAACTGCTTTAAATTATGTATACATATGTCAATAGGCAGTCAAAGAGTTAATGTATGTGCACTTGATGTTCTTCATTTTGTAAAATGTTCTGACACGTATTTTGTGTTTTCTGCTAAATGCATTTTTTTATTGAAAAAATAAAACACATTAAAAACGTACACTACTTCAAATAGTGGGACTAAGATGTGGAATGATGGTTATGCAATTGATTTTTAGTAAACAATGTCATAAATTCACCCCAGTACAGAGATCTGGTCCTAAATCTATCGCTTTTTTGCTCACCATGCCATTCCAGTTTGGACCCAGCCATATGCAAATCAGTCTTAACCCTGCACCCAATGGAAACAGTCCAGCCCGATCTGCCAGACCAGGTCCTCCCTGGACAGGAAACAAGCATCCTAGGACCGGTTTCGGGCTTTCAGCCCTCATCAGCCAGGATAGCTTAACTCCAGTGGCATTGAGAGCACGAAACCCCAACGGATATTTGGAGACAAAAATTGGGCAACCTTTATTATTCTTTAACTCACTTGTGGAGGACGATTTAAGGGGGGGAGAGTGAAAATATGATCATGATAATCAGGAAACTCCTGTCTGCATTAAGATCATTGTCACCAGTAGTTGACATCTATGTATGTAATAAACAAAGGATTTCTTATTTACGGATGTCTACTTCATACTGAATGCACTCTTACACAGGAGGTTGACTTGTCATCTCTTATGGCATGTTCACAATCATGACCCCTTAGACTGCATTTCAGAGCCATCTGATTGAAGTACAAACAGATCAGACAGGAGGCATCTTTTCTGATCTCCTCCTTCAAAAACTGCTTCTAGCCCCCACCTTCACCCCCCTATTGACAAGTAATTCAACATTAATTGAAAAACAAATTAGAAACCACTTACCTGTACTGCGGCGTCCCCATGCTGCCTTTCCTCCTCTTCCTCGCCGTCTTGGTAATCCTTGAGAAAACTGCGCATGAGCCTGCGCCCACACATGCACATTTATTGCAAGAAATGCGCAATGCGCGGGCATACGCGCATGCGCAGTTTTCCAAAGGATTACCGAGACAACGAAGAAGAGGAGGAGGGCAGCCCAGGGACACCACAGCACAGAGGTAAGTGGTTTTAAATTTACTTTTAATTAATGTTGAATTACTTGTTAATAGGGGGGTGGAAGAGGGTGGCTTAGTGGAGCGGAGTTCCACGGAGTTTGTTTGCAACTCCGTGGACCTCCACATAGCCCCGCTAGGCCCACTACGCCCAGGGTTAATTTACAAATCCTTTAGCTGCCAGCAGGGAACTGAATCCTCTACTCAGAATGCATAAAGGGGCATATTCATCAACACTGACGCAATGCTGCGCAATGCAGCGTTGCATCAGAAATATCTGCGCTGTATTGCGGCATTTCCCTGCAACATGGATGTGCCTTATTTAAGGGGCAAAGGACCATGGCGTAAGGACCAAAGATGCCTCCGAAATTCTGACGCAATGGTGCCAGGAATGGCAGAAGGTGCTGTGACGCAAGTGCTCCCTACATGATGCGAAGCTGATTTGCTTGTCATAAAGCACCTCTATGTGTTGCAAATCAGCATTGCGTCACACAGGAGTGCTTTGCTTCCACAGGAGCATTTGAAAAAGTGATGCAATCAACACAGCAATACTCCTCAATACAGAGTAGCATGAAAGGAGCCTCAGGGAGCCAAGAGGGAACCAACCCCAACACAGAAAACTTTCCATCATCCCAGGGGAAGAGGAAGTCTAACTTCAATGAGGAGGAGCACCAGATATTAATACATGAGGTGACAAGAAATTAACTTCTCCTATTTTTCACCTCAAAATTGCCATTAGGGTGGAAGGCTGTCACTTGGCAATTCAAAGTGGACAAAATCAATTGTGTAGCACAAACAAAAAGGACAATCCCTGAGTACAAGAAGATGAGGCACAACAACAAGCAGGGGACTTAAGAAAAAGTGGCCAGGAACCTTAAGGCTGCCATGAGGACCGAGGAGGGCCTGATGTCCAAGAGGAATTGGATCCATTGGAAGAGCAGGTGGCATCCCTCATCCCATTAGTGTTCATACTGATGACATGTCCAGACTTCATGCACATTACTTACCCCCTGAGGAAACACTTGTTGAAATGTCAATTGTACCTTTTCATGGGTTGATTTCATAATCCTGAAAAACGTTTGGATTAACTGCCATAGTCCCAGCATCTATTAGTTGTGCAATGAGTGCAATGTGATGTCTATCCTGTTGACACTATTATCCATGTCTATTCAAATTGGGTTTAGGTATGTCACACAGAAACAAGTGTGGATCCACAGGAATATTTACCCACACCTATATTGCCACTACATTCACATGAGCATGCCTCCATGTCAATCATAATGAATCTGCGGACAAATACTGTTGTGTTGGCACACTGAATGCCATGTATTGCCAGGTGATGAATACCCCCCATACACATCACACTGTCACAACTATCATGGATCACACACAGACTTCACAGAGCTAAAAGCAGGTACTCATTACACTCACATGCTGCATCAGGATCCCGGAAGCTGTCAACTCCTCCCTGGGGGAAAGTCAATGTCTACCTGCAAGTCGTTCATTTTAAATGTGCATTTTAAATAGGCAAATACACACAGGTCAAATAAAAAATAGGCACTAGACATGTCAGTGTAATGGCACATTTCAACACCCTTCCACACATATGTATATTTTGTTAGAACATGGTTTGCAGCTAGGCCTCTTGCAGCACTGACCAGGCTGGAGGTGAAAGGTCAGAGATATCTCACATCAAACTCCAGAATCATGCTTCAGACATGTAATGTTGTAAGAACCGCTGCCCAGCATTTCACAGACCCCATTGCACCATGACACTAGGGTGCAAACATTGGGACTAGGCAGACAAAAGTCTTTGTGGACTAGGAAAGGACAGGAATGCACAGTAAAGATTAAGGACTATGCATTCCTGCCCTTTCACTTTCGCTCAGCACAGCAAGGTGACTTGGGGTGCTGTGCTGGGTGTATTAATTATAAATGTGACATGTGGTACATACACACTATCCTTGCTATACAGTCATACCTTATACCATGTGCAGTGTGGAATGTGATATGTAATGGGAATCTAGTCATAGGGGCAGTTTCTCTACTATAGTGTGCCGTATTAGTGTAACCCGATTGAGCCAAAACAGCAATACATTATATATACAATTACATCGGCATGCCAAAGCATTCATCAATGCAGGTTATTGGTAAATAGTGACCCTCAATTGGGATAAGGGCTGCAGTATTCCAAAGGATTATCGAGAAAACGAAGAAGAGGAGGAGGGCAGCCCAGGGACACCACAGCACAGAGGTAAGTGGTTTTAAATTTACTTTTAATTAATGTTGAATTACTTGTTAATAGGGGGGGTGGAAGAGGGTGGCTTAGTGGAGCGGAGTTCCACGGAGTTTGTTCGCAACTCCGTGGACCTCCACATAGCCCCGCTAGGCCCACTACGCCCAGGGTTAATTTAAAAATCCTTTAGCTTCCAGCAGGGAACTGTAGCCTCTACTCAGGGATTACTTGGACTCATGACTGCTTGCTACATGTAATGCAACATAGCATTCATGCCAAGTGTGCTGCTTTGTGTGACCATTTGTTACATTTGCTACTTGTTGTCACTGTTTCTTGCCTTGTGTGTCACAAGGCATCCACACATTGCAACTATGTTTTGTGGTGAAAATTGTTCATAAATAATATATCAGCATTACTACATGCTGATGGTACGTAAATACATACCTAAAGGACCTTCACACCTAGCATCTATACCACATCCGCTTCACAGAATATAGAGGTATATTATCAAGACAGGAGATAACATTATCGCCGCTTTATCGGCAGAAAACTGCTGATAAAGCGGTGATAATTGGCTTAATAATATGCTCTGTGGAAGTCCAATCGAAGCCCAGGTTAGATGTCTTCACATCTAACATGGGCTTCAATTGGAATTCCATAGAGCATATTATCAAGCCCATTATCGCCGCTTTATCTGCAGTTTTCTGCCGATAAAGCGGTGATAATTTTATCTCCTGTCTTGATAATATGCCCCATAGTATATCCAACAATATTTCAGCTGGGAAACAGGCTGGTGTTGGTTGAACACCAGGAACAGGTACCGCTGCACCATCTCCTATTGGGGGGTAATCTTGGCTTACCCTTCCCCCGGCACCCACCATCTGTGGTGGGTAGTGCATGAACAGTCACATCGATGCACAGACCTCTCCCTCAATATAGGGGCATATTATCAAGGGGGTTTATCTCCGCTTTTTTGGCTTTAAAAGCCAAGAAAGCGGAGATAAAATTATCTCCCTATTACCTAGCTGTCGCTAACACCAGTTAGCGACAGCTAGTAGGAGATAGCGACCATCTTGGGCCCCACTTTGCATGTCAGTGATATTTATCACTAATGACATGCAAAGTGGGCGTGCCAAGATGTTAGCGACTGGAAACAGTCGCTAACATCGCTATCTCCTTTTACCAACTTTTGGAGATATTCTCGCTAAGCGTGAATATCTCCAAAAGCTAACACCTGCCCTGAGCAGTTCTTAGCCATGTTATCCAATGGGAGGTGGATAACATGGCTAAGAGCATTAGCTCGGTAATGCATGAATATCGCTGACTTTTCAGCGATATTCATGCATTGCGGCCGTTTTTTATCGCATTTGCGATAAACCTTGGTAATACCAAGGTTTATCTGCGATAAAAATCGCCGCAGCTCAGCGGTAAATTTTTCTCTCTAACCAAGCAATAGCGATAATTATCGCTATTGCTTGGTAATATGCCCCATAGTTCTTCCCTCTACTCTTCCCAGTCATGGCCCTATACCTGCTAACAACCCTAAAGAAATAAACACACCCCTTAAACCCCAAATCATGCCTAAAACTAGTTCCTCAAACTGAATGAATACCCAACAATACAAAGACAAATACAATTACAAAACACAACACTAAGACACAAAAAGTACTAAATCTATAAGTAATAGGGACAGACAAGACACAGACTGCCCCACCAACATCCGAAATCTCCTCCAAACTCTCTCTGCACTACAGCAACTACCAACACCAACCAACAGACACTAACGGAAAGTGAAAGTAACTTTTACACTTCTGGTATGTAGCCAGGGACACCCATTGCATCATTTCCTGGGTGTAATCCTCACTTTCTCAACATTTGCAGTGATTTTTATGACTCATTGCTATGGAAATGTACATTGCGTGATACACTGCACAGTGCACTTATGCAGCAATGCTAAGGACCATACAATGGCGGCGATGCATCTGTTCTGACCACCACAATAGGGGCAATGCACAGGTTCCGACTTGTGAAACAGAAGCGATACGGCTTTTCCGACCCGTGCAACAGATGCAATGCGCTGTATCTACAGTAGATGTGTGGCTTCTGCCGGAGAAAACACCTGAGGACTACTTCCATAATACCGGGACTGGGGTGGCACCATTTGGCAGGGCTGATTGACAGATGGCAGAGTCCATAACAGGGTGGTTGGAATTCTTTTATGTCCCTGAGACTTCATAACAGGAGCCAGCCAAATTGGCCTGAGAGTCACTCTGGGTTCAAGGGATGAATGTGCAGGCCTTATCCCCCAGCCAGGGGAATAGCAGGCAGCAGGGCAAGGCAGGATAGCAAAGCTGATTGCTCTCACATTAAAATTCATATGAGTTACGACGGTCCACACCTGAATGTCAGCCATAGTCATACATGCATTTAAAGGTGTTCCAGGCCCCTGAGCCCAACTTTTTTAGGTAGCCTATTCAGCCTAATCTCTCTCTTCCTGTGATGTGTCCAGGCCCCTTCCTTGTGATATATATCGCCAATTCAACACACACTTAGGGAAGCACAGAGACAGGCTGGCTCTCCCATTCTTCAGTGTATGTCACCCCAGCTTGCAGCTTTGTTAGACTATCAAACTCGGTTTGGTGGGATTCCTCTGCTCCTCATGTTTTCCGTCACGCAGCCATGACCTTACCCTCAAAGTAATCCAAGTCCCTCCATGTAATGTAGTGGTGCAGGCCCTTCTGCAGTCTGTGTATAATCCCAGCACATTATGTGACCAGTTCTGTTATCCACATGTATTATGCTACTACCAGCATACTGACATGCATCACACAAACTCAGTCTGCCCACACTGTTCAGTACTACAGCCCTTGGTACTGTACAGGAAATGTGTCACTTTGAACCCATACTACAAGCACACACATATTAACCATGTGCACACTGTTCCACATGTCAACCTTTGTGTAGTCTATGTCTTGCACAGGCACATGTATTCTGCATATGCTTTTCTCAAGCACACACTTCCAGATCAACCTGATGTTGGGCAGGAGTGAGTGAAACACACAGCAGTAGAACTTTGGAAGAGGTGAGTGAGCCAGTAGACCTCCCCCAGTGACCCAGGGTTTCTATGGTCATGTTCACTAATCACTACATGGTATGGTGCCACATCGAAGCTTGCTCTGTTTTACTCCTGGCGAAGGCAGTAGCTTATCAGAAGTATGAGGGTAGGTTTTTGGATGGGCCTCCTGGGTCAACAAGACCACAATCCATGACACAGGCCTATGTCACGCATATTCCATGTTCTCCTATGGGAATATATCAGCCTTAGTGCTCCAGGCAACAATGTAAAAGTAAATTGATACTTGTATAGCGCACTACTCACCCGCAAGGGTCTCAAGGCGCTTGTACGAATACCGCTGTGGAACCCATCCTGGCTTTCCCTGTGAGGTGTCCACCCCTGGGCACCCCCAAGGTGGAGTCCAGGCATCCTTAGCGTTGTGGGGGCCGGTGTGGAGATTAAGCAAGCTATTGCCCAGAGTTGCAGAGTGGGACTCCATGATTGGAATAAGCACCGAGGCGAGAATGATCAGGTCCGTGGAATTTTTGAGCCCAAGACCCGCCGAGGCGGGGAATTGAACCCTGGTCCTGGGCTAGACCTCTGCATCAGGGTCTGCCGCTCTAACAATTGAGCCACACTTCTCCACCAACAATACAGTTGGGCACTCGGGGCAGTGGTACATTCCTCTTACCATGCATAGGAAATTTCCAAACCAAAACCAACATTACACCATATTTCCAATATTTGTGTATGTCCACAGCCATTTGTGCTTGCATTCTGACATACATGCTTCACACATTAAACATCTCTGTATTCCTGAAGTAATGTGATTGTAAGGAAACCTCTCACTTGTCTTAATTTTCAGCTAAACGCCACACATTGCGACTTTGGCAGTTTAGTATGTTTTGGTATGGGCCTTTGAGCCTCCTTGCGTTGCTCACCAAAGCATGGTAAATGTGTATTGTATTAAGTGTGGGCAAAAATAGACTTGACAGCATCAGCCCTGGAAAGGTGCTACATTTGCACTGTTTTGTGAATCCCCATGAATACAATGTTTGCAAATATCATATTAACATCTACACTTTAGACTAGGCCTTTGGCCATGACAGGCATCTCGCCTAAACTGTGATTGTATCTGCTGCAACATTTCTTCCAGTTAAGTGCTGCCACTCTGCATGCTAGTTCATATTTGACACACACATTGCCTTAGGGTCTAACATATTGAGAGATATGTGATCCATCATACACTGAGTGGCACATTTAACACATTTTGATGCAGCAGAAGACAGCTTGCTGTGAGGCACTGGACTGCTTAAGAGACGGAGGACAGGAATGCCCCATATCCATTTAGATATGGGGCAATCTTGCCATCTCTTTTTCATGCAGCGCACTACATCACATTGTCTTCCTGCGTTAATTTGATCTTCGTTGGAATTATGCCTCCATGTTTATCAACATCTCAGAAATCACCATTTATACATGTTGAAGCCTACATCTAGTTGAGAAGATGTGAGTGAAAATATACATACCTTGACATTTACACAAACATAACACAGTGGATGAGCTCAAGAAAAATATTTATTGGATAATACCTTGACATATTTTTTGTCATCAATAATATATTTTTAATGCAACTATGTTAAAAAAAACTCCACTAGTTGGTCCCGTCCCTGTCGACCTGCCATTGCAAGTTCTATTTCAGCATTATTGCCATCATCCTCCTCCAGTTCATGTGTGATTTCAGTCTCATTGTCCCATGGCACATTTGTTTTTAAACAGATATTATGCAATATTCCACAGACTAGGATTATTTTGCAGATCATGGGAGGCGAGTACTGTAATCTTCCCCCTGGTTTGTCCAGGCAACGGAGACAAGACTTTCGGACTCCAAAAATGTATTCAATAGCATTTCTTATTTTGGTCAAAGCGGAGTTGAACTTATTTTGAGCCTCTATCGGTGGATTTTGGAATGGGGTCATGAGCTAAAACTTGAAAATACTAACAAACAATGATTTGATACATTGTTACTTAAACATAACTAACTATGTGAGTTATGTACACAGGCAAACTTATACACATTACTTTGAGTTTTAACAGATATGTCTCAGGCACTGTTGACCATTGCTTTACACATGCATGTTCAATTTATATGTGTCATTGCACATATTGTCCCTGGTGTGAAACATGCAACACATCAACATGGTAACTTTCATGTTAAGACGGAAAACTTTCTGATGGATGCACACACACACCTAGATTACTTATTGGGTGCTAGTGTCTCATCTGCCATCTTTGTGACAACCACTAAAGTACAGAGTTGATTGTTGCATATCTCCATCTGAATGAGACTAGACTTTGTATGGGTGTCGTATGTTTGAAAGTGTATATGGGGAGTTATTTTTTGTACACTTGTCACCCTATGGTGAAGTCTCACACATTACACAATCACTTACCACTGTGAAGGTCAATGAAGCAAATGGTGCAAGTACAGTGAAACATTGTAAGCTGAAATACTATAGTCATGTGATGGAATTATATTGGATGTGAGCTAGACATTGAGGGGGAAGGTTTTTGTTTTGCTCTTACATGTGGCTTTCTTACAAATATTTAAGCATTGTGCATCTTATGGCAGTCATACATTTACAGCTGCTGGTTGTACAAGATAACCTAGTATAACACATGTCTGTCAGATATGTCGTCACATATTTTGGATGAGAGTCACAATGATTAGCTAAATATTTGCAAAATTGATCGAAATGAAACAACCAAGAAGACCATTTGTGGTGTCAATGATGATTTCTTTTTAGGAGTAACAACTCATGTATTAGTGTACATTCTTTCTCTCTAGTTTAAGTAAAACACATTTGTACAATTCCATCACGCCTCTGACAACTGGTCATAGTGTGGACAATCTTTATCTCAGAGTCTTCTTCATCCTCTCCCTGGTCAGGTGGAATTGCTCCCCCGTAATCCCATGGAACATTTATCATTACTCAGATATTATGCAAAACTGTGTAGACTAATGTGATATTGCAGACCATAGCAGGTGAAGGCAGTAGTCTGCCACCTGATTTGTCCGGACACCTGAAGTGTGACTTTAGTACCCCAAACATAGCTCCATCTCATTGCAGGTTTTGGACAGAGAGGCATTGAATTTCTTCTGTCCATCCATCTAGGGATTTGGGAATGGGTCATCAGCCATGGCTGCAAACCATATCCATGGTCACCTGAAAATAGACACCACAAGTCAATAACTGTATTCTTTGTGACTTCAACATAACTACCACATTTAATTTATATTGACAACGATATAACTTAGTTATTGTTGAACATTGCTTTACACATGCTTGTTGTTAAATGTTCGATTATTTGCAAATATTGTACAGCAAGTAACGGTTACAACACATCAACATGAGGGTTAACGTGTTTAGACAGAGGATTGGCAAGAAAAGCATGTTTGTTTATTTATATCAGCTAAATAAAAATTGGGAACTATTTGTGTACAATGTCTCCAACTATAGATGAGATTCTCTTGCAGGCATATTGAGATCTATGGGTTGGAATAGTGACAGTAAATTTGACACTCACAAACACATTTGACATATTTTCAACAACGATATGCTTGGCTGCCTACATGGCATGCCACAGCCTTACATAGTTATTTATGAATTTGCATGTCTAGTTGCTTATTCAAAGTTTCTATTGTTTGACGTATGACATGAATATTTCACTTTGGAATAATCATCCTGCAGGTATTGTTTTTGCCATGGTAAGTTGTCTGGATGAACGGAGGCTGACACATATGAATAAATAAAGGGGCCCTGTTCTGTAAAAGACCTAATTATGTTTGAAATGTCCAACAGACCTGTACAGTCAAGTGTTTGTCAGAAAACCTATTTATTTGAAATTTCACTGTTTATGAATCAGTACTTATAGGCCTTGATTCTTACATCATTTCTAGTGTTGCTAGTGTATGACTTCTGTATTGGCCTATTTAATCATTGTGTGACAAGTACTTTGACTAAGTGCGATGTCGCAAACGTAGGAAAATGTAGGCAACTTGTGACATGTATGTAATCATCTATTACATTGATGAAGAATGTCAATGTGCCTTAGTATGAATAGGTTTAATTTGATTTTGAATGTTATAATGGCCAGTGAATACCTGCCATTTGTTATTTTAGCGTGACATATCTACCTACAGTGCATATTTGTTACATTAATTGATTCAACACTTTCAGTTCCAGACAGTCACTGATATTTTATGGTCCTTTCACATTTGTGGTCCTAAGAAATTTGTCAGCCAACAGATGTATTGTCATGTGTGAAACAGATCCTTGGGATATGAAGGGTTTGCATACAATTGTTTTTAAATCAAGAGAATTAACATATATTCCCATCTTTATACACCACTAAACACACATGTATGACACACATTTTTGAGGTTGTTATTTTGATCTTCACTTCAAAATAATTGTGGAGCACATGAATTGTCATTTCCTGTCAATGCAGTTATACTACTTGGGATTCTTCCAGCTCACACAGTATGACAGGTCACAATACCGCGTACTATGTATTTTCTTCATGCTTCTATTTTTGAATTTGTGAGGTAATCACACAGTGGGACATTATTGGCTACCTGTTTGAGTAACATAGTACAACTAGGTGCACACCACACATGTTCCAAACACACCACACACGATCCAAAGATGGGTATTCAGTCATTCATTTCAAATTACACAAAGTACTGGTAATTCTGCTTTCCTTACCAATTAGAAGGCCATTCCCATAGCTCCCATTCTCGAAACTGCTCAGTGATGACACCATGGCAGAAAATGTAGGCATCATGGGCACTTCCAGTGCATTTTGCAAGAAGTTTTATGAAGAGTCCCTCATTATCCACTATTGACTGGACATTTATGGAATAATTATGTTTGAGTTTCCTATAGAGCTGCGCAGTGGCTGCAAGGGGTACAAATTGCACATGTGTGCAATCTATGGGACCAAGCACATGGGGGAATTCTGCAATATTGCAGAACCCTGGCTTGCTATTCAATTGCTGTTGGTAAGGCTTAAGGCAGAGTATGTAGTGTAGGGTCAATTTTATTATGGCATCCAACAAAGATGTGAGAAAGGTAGATGATGCTCTGTGTGAAATGCCTACCAAGAAAGCATTAAAACTGAAGAGCAAAGCCCACTTTGCTCTCTACTCTGAACTATTTTTGGAGAAACAGAAAATTACAGTCTTTTTACAGACAATCAAATAGAGAACATGGCAGTTTCAACCAACCATCCCTCTTGTCCTGATGAAGATCCCAGCTGTATCAGCACCTAGATAGTCAAAAAGCATTAACACCCAAGCAAAAAGTAGAAACAAAAACCAGTAGAGGGATTCTAAAAAGAACATTTCTGTAGTACAACAATATTCTCTATTCGTTCACCCATCTTCTACTATGACTACAGAATGAGAAAAAAATGACCCTGGAGGCACAGAGCCAGAAGGATTAAATGATCAGATTAGCGACACAACAAATATTGAATTTTACAGCTTTGTAGTGTTGCTCTAGTTTACCTAATACCACTCTGCTCCTGATTTGTGGTTTACATCCAAATATTGATGAGTTGATCCTTTACTATTCAGCATTTCAAATTGTAGAAAAGAAGAAATGTTGTTTATTTTCCAAAAAATCTCTGGAAACTGACTTGCTGATTGAGGTTTACAAAATTATGCTTAACATGGTTTGAAGAATAGTCTAAAATCCCCATGCCAGAAGCAGGATGGAGATTCAAAGGTCCATTTGAATGTATCAAATATCCTAGTGGTGGTACTCCTTTCTATGTATTTACATACTTGTCTCACCCCCATGGTTTAAAAATGGGCAATACCTCATCTCCTTTTCACTCTCAGGAAATCTAGACATTACAAGGCTGACTAGAACCCTCATGATGTGACCCATTTTTAGGCATTTATATAGACAACTTTATATTTTGTCATCAATTCTTCAAAAGGTACATTAAGAAGTACAGCAAGAGAGTGGGCTCTAGACCAGTGTTTTTCAAGGTTTGATATTAATTGTATGGGATAGCCATCACTTTTCATGACAGAGTCCAGCGCTGGGACACCCACGGGTAGCTACACGCTCTAGAAATCCACTTCCAATTCCAATTCCTGGTTACGTTGACATGTTTATATCAGATTATTAGATTGAAAATGAACCAATGATCAGGAAGATGTTGAAATTTGGATAATAATTGTCGTTTGAGCTTTGGGATGCATTCTGGGTAGCCATGTGCTCTATAAATCCCTAAAATAGACTAGAATAGAATATATTCCCAGTAGGTTTTAGTGATGGGAATAAACTAGGCCTTTTGTTAGCCTGCATATGTGGCATGATGTACAGCTTGTAGTTGAGAACAAGTGTGTGTACATTGATGTATTTACATTGCTGACACATGAACATTGTAATTGCTGATGCATTTATTTTGTTTAGGAATGTGTTCAATTTGAATGCCTTAGACTTTCCAAGCCACATTGGTATTCACTAATCACTTGCATATGTCTTAATTTGCTGTCATGATGACATGTAAATTTTAGCAATTTTTTTATTGTAAAGTAAAGATGTTTGGGAACATAGGCTTTTTTTCTAAAGATGCAACAATTATCCTGTCTATAAGAAAGTGGGTCCTTCATCATATGGGAGTGCCCAGTGCTCCAGGTCTATTGGCGACGGATACACCAATGCATGCGGGAGGTATGGGAGGTGGAGCTAAGGGTTGAGGCAAAAAGGTGTCTATTGAATATATGGGCGCCCACGGACCTGTCAACCCGTAGGAGGGTCTGGGCCATGCCTGGCTTTGCCCTTGCAAAAAGGAATATTGCTAGGCTGTGGGGGGCTGCTAGGCCTCGTAAACTTGGTCTCTGGAAGACAGACATGGACTGGTGCATGCTCCAGGAGAAGACAGTGTGTGTAGCCAGGGGAAGCCCACAGAAATGGGTCGATATCTGGTCTAAGTGGAATGACTATAGGGGTCACATCTGCGAACCCCCCCTGATTGCCCGGGCTGACGAGCCACTCACACTTCTGAATGTACAATGATGAATTGTAAAGAACAATGTCGAAGATACCCAACCCCTTACTCCCAATTGATTACCTGAGGTATGATTATATATCTTGCACTGTATGACTGTGATGTACACCACTGTTTAATGAAAAAGTTAATAAAAATGTATTAAAAAAAAAAGAAAGTGGGTCCTTGGTTGAGGGGGGTTTTGAGCCCTTTTCAAACAACAGTTACAATCACATGCCTCCAGCTTTGCTCAGGTAGGATTGCAGCCCATGAGCCCCCTGCTCTTAGATTTTGCTTAGACTCCATGGTTCCCCTTTTGTTACAACTTTGTCACTTGCCTCATTGACAGGACCCGATAAACACGGACACACACTCCCTTTGTTTCACTGTATTTGGAACTTTATCTGATGGGGTCCAGGATCGAATTGCCCTATGCACTTCCCTACCCTGAAGTACCTTTACCCGTTTTGTGACCGGGTTGGAAATGTCACCGGTTCAGCAGTGAGTCCACACCATTTCAGTCACTCTTGCTTGCTCTTTACCAGCTTTGTGCATGCCCATTCTCACCACCTTAGACTTACTGTATATGGTTTATTCTTGTTCCTTCCGATTAGATTTTGCACAGGTGTCTTTTTTGAGAGTCAGGTAACCTTACCCCTGATACTTAACTTTCCCAACTGTTCCCACACGGTCAGTACTATTAGAGCGTAGTTTTCCAATCACCTTCATTACCCCGATTAACTTTTTCCATAACTTGCAGCCCAGCTCCTGCCTTTCCATCTTGCTGCACCTCCGTATATCCTCCCTTTCCCCCCTTTTTTACTTTTCCTTTTCAAAAGGTCCCATTTTCTATGTAAATATGTTTTAGTTAAGTATGACGTAACACCTTCTGTCACCTTTCTTTCACCCACCCACACACTTTCACAGTACCATACCTAGGCCTTTGTTTTACAGGTTACCATGCATTATGTCAAAGCGCATTAGGCACATCTTTTTTCTTGCATATAACAGTAAAATTCTTTGTATGCTGCCATTCACTCCCCCAAAAGGTACTTCCATTAAAATTGCTGCCTAGTCACTATGTCAGAATTTTCTTTTCTTTGCTCCACACATTTTCCTCATAGGGTTTCCACTATTAGAGGGGTGCTCGTCGCTCATCATTTCACCTTTGTCACCATTACATGTTATGGAATGTTTCCATATTACTGAACCACACATCTTGTATCCTTCCCAGCCCTAAAGAGTCACAGGTTACGGCCCAGGTGAGGAAACACGTGTCGGCTGGTAATCACATCGTGACACACTACAAGACTTGTATAAAAACTATCTACCAAAGCATCCACTGGTGTCGACCTCTTGCAATTTATTTACATTGAATATTACTGTTTGTACACTGACATTCTGAGTGATCATAATACGTGTGCCCAGGACTTTTGTGAATGTCTTGGAATTATACCCAATTCATCCATTCCCCATCTTAAAGATTTGTACAATGATAATATAGAGCAAAGGATCCTTATCTTACAATCTACTGAACGTTTTTAACACATTTTATACAGCCATGCCAGATTCTATTAATTGAAGTCTCCTCCCGACCATCACATACACACACAAACACACACGCCCCTGTCCTCTCTAATCTTAACTCAAAACATTAGAAAACAATAATTGCAGCAAAAAACTCACAGGTCTGTCCTTCTTCAGCTTCTGCCTGAAAATGAATCCCAGCTAACCCCTTTTAATTTTTGGGCTTGGTCAGAGACAGCTTCAGCTGTCTCATCAGCCTTATGAAATTAAAATACATCCATAAATAAACAAGCATTGGCATAGCCCACAGGTCTTGCCTTTGGGACCATATGTGTTTAGTCAGAACTTGTGGCTATGTTGTAGAGCATTGTGGCTGCTGTGCATCATGTTGAAAAGTTATAATAAAAAGGGTTAAGCATTTCTGTTACCTTTATACAAAGCAATTATGTGGCACTGAGTGGTATTATGTGGAGAGTATTTATGTTGCAATAAATAGAGTTTAATTGTGATGTAGGATTATGTGGTACTGAGTGGTATTATGTGGAGTGTATTTATATTGCATTGAGTAGAGTGTAATTATGTGGCGTGTTATTTTGTGACACTGAGTGGTATTATGTGGATTGTATTAATGTTGCATTGAGTAGAGTTTAATTATGTGGCACTGAGTGGTATTTTGTGGAGTGTATGTTGCATTCAGTAGAGTGTAAATATGTAGTGTGTAATTATGTGGCACTGAGTGGTATTATTTGGAGTGTATGTTGCATTGAGTGCAGTGTAATTATGTAGCATATAATTATGTAACACCGAGTGGCATTATGTGGAGTGTATTTATGTTGCATTGATTAGAGTGTAATTATGTGGAGTGTAATTATGTGGTACTGAGTGGTATGACGAGTATATTTATGTTGCATCGAATAGATTGTAATTATGTGATGTGTAATTATGTGGTACTGAGTAGTATTATGTGGAGTGTATATATGTTGCATTGAGTACAGTGTAATTACGTGGTGTGTAATTATGTGGCATAGAGTGGTATTATGTCGAGTGTATTTATGTTACATTGAATAGAGTGTAATTGTGACGTGTGATTATGTGGTACTGTGTGGTATTATGTGGAGTATATTTATGATGCATTGAGTAGAGTGTAATTACGTGGTGTGTAATTATGTGGTACTGAGTGGTATTATGTGGAGAGTATTTATATTGCATTGAGTAGAGTGTAATTATGTGGCGTGTTATTTTGTGACACTGAGTGGTATTATGTGGAGTGTATTAATGTTGCATTGAGTAGAGTTTAATTATGTGGCACTGAGTGGTATTTTGTGGAGTGTATGTTGCATTCAGTAGAGTGTAAATATGTAGTGTGTAATTATGTGGCACTGAGTGGTATTATTTGGAGTGTATGTTGCATTGAGTGCAGTGTAATTATGTAGCATATAATTATGTAACACCGAGTGGTATTATGTGGAGTGTATTTATGTTGCATTGATTAGAGTGTAATTATGTGGAGTGTAATTATGTGGTACTGAGTGGTATGAGGAGTATATTTATGTTGCATCGATTAGATTGTAATTATGTGATGTGTAATTATGTGGTACTGAGTAGTATTATGTGGAGTGTATATACCTTGCATTGAGTACAGTGTAATTACGTGGTGTGTAATTATGTGGCATAGAGTGGTATTATGTGGAGTGTATTTATGTTACATTGAATAGAGTGTAATTGTGACGTGTGATTATGTGGTACTGTGTGGTATTATGTGGAGTATTTTTATGATGCATTGAGTAGAGTGTAATTACGTGGTGTGTAATTATGTGGTACTGAGTGGTATTATGTGGAGAGTATTTATATTACACTGAGTAGAGTGTAATTATGTGGCGTGCTATTTTGTGGCACTGAGTGGTATTATGTGGAGTGTATTTATGTTGCATTGAGTAGAGTGTAATTATGTGGTGTGTAATTATGTGGCACTGAGTGGTATTATTTGGAGTGTACATTGCATTGAGTGCAGTGTAATTATTTAGCATATAATTATGTGGCACTGAGTGGTATTATGTGGAGTGTATTTATGTTGCATTAGAAAGAGTGTAAATATGTGGTGTGTAATTATGTGGCACTGAGTGGTATTATGTGGAGTGTACTTATGATGCATGGGGTACAGTAATTATGTGGCGTGTAATTATGTGTTACTGAGTAGTATGTGGAGTGTATTTATGTTGAATTAAGTAGAGTGTAATTATGTGGCGTGTAATTATGTGGTACTGAGTGGTATGTGGAGTGTATTTATGTTGCATTGAGTAGAGTGTAATTATGTGGGCTGTAACTACTTTGCACTGAGTGGTATTTTTTTGAGTATATTTATGTTGCATTGATTAGAGTGTAATTATGTGGCATGTAATTATGTGGCACAGTGGTATTATGTGGAGTGTATTTATGTTGCATTGAATAGAGTGTAATTATGTGACGTGTAATTATGTGGTACTGAGTGGTATTATGTGGAGTGTATTTATGTTGCATTGAGTAGAGTGTAATTACGTGGTGTGTGATTGTGTGGTACTGAGTGGTATTATGTGAAGTATATGTTGCATTCAGTAGAGTGTAATTATGTGACATGCATTTAGGTGGCACTGAGTGGTATTATTTGGAGTGTATGTTGCATTGAGTGCAGTGAAAATATGTAGCATATAATTATCTGTCACTAAGTGGTATTATGTGGAAGGTATTTATGTTGCATTGAGTAGAGTGTCCAGGATACACCAGAGCAAGCGCTATGTAAATCCTATTGTCTGGTTGCTGATAGATTTCTCGGCGCCTATGCCAACATTGCAAATATATCATTTCTACCCTATTCTCCTTTCGTTTTTCACTGTCTTAGTTACATTTGTTTGAAAAGTTTGAATTTCATCCTCTCCTATAGACAAATGTGTTGTTGTGTGCAGCTCAGTTGGTTGCGCTCAGGCTATAGAGTTGTGTGTATGTGTCTGTCTGTCCCCAGGAGGTTACATGTTTAATCCTGCCGACCCAGCCTTTTATCCCTTTCAGGGGCATGTAAGACGCATACTGTCCCTGAGTTGTACATGTCCTTCGGTGACACCATTCTGTATACGTATCATTGTGTGGCGCTGTGAGTAAAAACTGTTGAATATGCCCCTTTCAGTGGTGCTAGTTACAACCGGCCCACAAGTTAGTTTTGCCAGAATTGAAAACCCAGTTCTCTAGAGTGAATAAGCGCGTCCCTGAGTTTTCACACTCACTAGATGCAGGGACGCGAGGGTGGGGGTTATCACCGTTTCACTTAATAGAAGGAAATTTGACACTTCTTTGATTGCTTGGTGTGTGTGGGTATTCTGTTTCTAAAAGCTGCCGCCTTTGGCAGATAATTGCCACGAGAAACGGGGATGAGGTGCCCAAAAGCATAAAGTTGGCCACTTAGAATGGGGAAGTAGAGATTTAGGTCCAGGTCTCGTGTTTCCTTGGTCCAACTTAGGGAGTTCTGCTCCAGCCTGTGCCCTTCTCAGGGGTGTTCACCTCTTGTGAGCGCCAGGGACACCCCCGCCATTAAACACACTAGAAACGGAATGATAGAGGCGATCCTTACTTGCCGTGTGTGTTTGAGTAGCCGCAGAACACACTTGCAAGCCCCAAAAACGTAGTTACGGCACACCCAGGATGTGCAATGAATGCGTTGAGAGGGGGATGGGTCTTCCTTGCAGCCACGTCTTCTTGAGAATGGAGAGGAGGTGGAAAAGGGAAGGGGTGTTTAACAATGACATGTCACATGCAGAAGCCGTGGGATGAGCTTGAAGTCCGGTGAAGAGGCCTAGCGACTGAGGGGTTCGGAGGCAGGATGACAGATGGGGAGGCATGTGCCCATGGGCTGGGGCACCGCCCACCCCCCTTCCAGGGAAAGGTAATGCACAAAAGTCTGTCTTCAAACTAAGACCCTCCCCCACTAGCCCCCAAGGGTGGGCCATAAAATCTAGCCCCGCAGCTTTCTTCTTGGCACCCTATTTATTTCACCACAACTTGAGCAAAACGAGATAAAGTTAAAAAAATTGAAAAGTCAAGTGTCCGGAGAGGCCTTCCCACACTAAGGGGCTGATGGCCCAGCAGACTGTGGAACTTAGTTTGCCATCCCCCTATCCCCCATTGTCACAGCAGGCCCCTCAGTCTTTTATCCACCTGAGGCTGATCACATGAGTGCCTTTGAGGTACAATAAACATATTTTCTGTTATACAGCACCAAGAAACCCTTGGACGAGAACACACTTTAAAAAAAACCACAGTAAGGGAGACCCGCTTCAACCCCTGAAGAAACGCACTCATGTGGAGTGTGCAGACCCGTGACCAGCGCCTCTAGTCCATGCTTTCAAGCACCCTTCCCTCCGAATGCTGTGCCAAGATCAAAGGCGAGACCTATTGGCTATGCCAATACTTGTTGTGTTATCATTCTTTAAGAACCCTATAAGGTAGAAGTCAATATGTCTCAGTGAGGTAACCTTCACCACTGACATCGATAATCTACAAATCTTGGGAAGCGTAACTTTAACGTCTATCTTTCCGAGGTTGTTAAATTGAGTACCATTAAGCCAGGTGATTGAGTGCGAAGCACAGGATGAAACTCAGGCGTATGCCACAATAATAGCTCCTACGTCTCAAAATCTGGAGGTGGTGATAGCCTGTGTGGGGTGCATGGATATCCGGGGCGCCAGGGGGATAACTTTGCAAATTCTGTGTTTAGCCAACTCTGGATAACACGCTTTCAAACGTATTTTTACTTGCTTAGCTATTTTATCGATGGTATTTTACAGTGCTTGATTATTCTACAGCACCAAGAAGCTCTGGCATGCATTGCACTTCATAAATAAAATACACCAGAGCATACATTATCATTTAGCAACAATTGGTGAGCGTTTTGGAGCCCTGCAAGCATGAAGTGAAGTGTGTGGGTTCCGTCATGTTTTTGTGTGTAATTTCACGGACTGGTGCTCAGTGAATGAGTGAATGACTGCAGTATTCCATTACCTTCTGAGTGCCGGGGTCACTGGGAGTTCAGAGGCGCTATGATTTACATTAGTAGCTGGAATGTGGAAATCACAGCTCCCGTCAGTGCAGAATTAATGAAAAAGTTGACAGGACGTCCCATTCTATTTATCTTTGCCGGATAAGCCTCTACTTGGCCATTTATTTTTGTCTCACACGTGGCCCCACAGTCTGTCTCCTGGCTGACCCCGTGACCTCATCTGAATAGGGAGCTGCTGGTGTTTGGCGGTGTCTGAGTGTGAGCAGACCTTGCGAGTTTTCAATCACGTCGCTGACACACAGTTTTAGGAGTCTAAACACCGTCGCATTGAGCGTGCGATCATAATATTTCATTCAATGTGAGGCGAAGTGGGATGGTGCCGCCTTTCAGCACAAAAGGCATGCGTAGAAATCCTTGCATCCCCGCTTGATCCAAATGTGTAATCTTGAGTAAATTACAATATCTTTATGTGCTTAATTCCCAAAACCTCTAAAAATTAGTAGCGTTTAAAATTCAAGGTAAATGCACAAATGAAGCCAGACCAAGCACCCTACCCCCTGGCCTGAGCTGTGGAAAGTAAAAACAAGATAACCAGCGTGACCAGCGCTGACCTCCATCTGTTTCTAATTAACGCAACCCTGAGTCGCGGGCGCGATAATTGGAAACAGATGGCGCTGCTGCTCGCTCCCGAGCACCCTAGGCTTTGGTACAGAGAAGGCAGGACATACACCCACCTTGAACCAATTGCGTGCACATGCAAAGGCCAACTGCGGGTGATAAAAAAAAGCACAAACTTGTGTTTAGAGTTTAAAAGCCCTTACTAAAATCCTCGCAGTGCAGCGCATGCGCGCTGGCCCAGGCGAGACCTAAAAATGCATAAATGCATAGGGGAATTTACTAAACCCTCTTCATCCAAGGGTCTGTTCAGCTATATAATTCACATTCTGCTTCCACGCTTCACAACAAATAGCATGCAGTAAAGCGCGAGCCCATAAAGGCAACTAACCATCTTGCACTGTGAGTGACAACATTTTACCTGATCATGGACAAATTTGCATTAAAATGTGCACTTCAGTGCCAGGCTGGTGGGCCAGTACTTTTGTTTGACAATTCTTTTTTTCTTTCCACATTTTATCAATTCTTTAGTCATTGTGTTTGTTTAAAATAGGTCTCCAAGTTACAGTAATTAAGGGCCAATATTGGCTTTTCCTTGCACCAATAAGAATCATACTTTCATGTGATGTGTATTAAAACTGAAAAGGGGTTCTAAACCAATTGGGGAGAGGATGTGGACGAACGGCTATAGCGGTTGACCTCGAATCTGGGGAACCGTATTTAAGTCTTGACAGGGATGCTCAACATCCTGTGATTCTGGGAAAATCACGTAATATCCCCGTGCCTCCCCAAAAAATTAACATGTCTGTCTGTAATGCAACTGGTGCTCATGTACAGCACTCTGATACCTCTGGGTCTAGTTCGAGCTATATAAAACTCCCCCCTCATCGATACTGTTAAATTATATACAATGGTAAATCCTTTTTTATTTAAATACATTTTTTGAATGCTTAGGCTCTCCACATATAGGAGGTATGTTTTCTTTTTTGTGGCATATTAGTGCAGTATTCTTTTTTGAATTAACGATTGCAACAGCGTTACCAAGGCACACCTAATGGCTTTGCCAATACTAGTTTATCTAGTGCAGCTTCTTGATGCCACACTGCTATTGTCAGGAAAGTAGAATTATGCGATTCCATTTCACATAAATTATAGACCTGAGCATTTGCCACATCATCTGCTGCATAATCTGAAGATTTATAAAAAAAAAATAGTTTCTATCTTAAACAGTTCAAAAGTTAGTAAAATAGTACCAACACGTGCTGCTGTGCAGTGTAAGGTCCTTTCCAAAGGTGGACTTCTCACCTTTCTATTGCTTATTGCTATGTTTGGGTGTTAAACTGAAGTGCAACGTATGCCCCCACAGTATTAAGTATAAAAATAATAAAATAATGAATACAAACAGGAAATGTTCTGCATTACACCACATACTTTGCCTTTTGTTGCAGCATAATTTAATCAAACCTCCCGCATAAATACAGTGGTCCTGATTATTATTATTTATTTGCACTTGGCTCAAATCAATACTCAAATTCTCGTGTGCTCACACACTCATACAGGCCTGAGCACACATGTACATACAAAGCAGTCCACACACTTTCTTCAAAACACCTTCGTAGACTATCCACATTCTCTCTCTTCCTCTTTCCTTTACATGTAAACACACACACAAGTCGTTAACCCCTTGGCTGTGGCGGTAATTCCGCTGTGGCACTGGGGGGAGCGTGGCGCCGCAATGGCCGTGACGGAACCACGCCGCCATGAGCCACGTGTGAGCTGTTCTCATGACGTGTGGTTCCGTCACTACTCCGCCCACTCACTAATTCGCCCGCAGAGGCGGGGAATCAGTGCCGCGTGGGCGGAGCGGCAGCAGCATGACGGAACCACGCCGCCATGAGCACAAGCCGCCCTTGGCTCATGACGGCGTGGTTCTGTCATGAGCAGGGAAGGGGTTAAACACTCACAATCAGTCAAACACTCACACAAAAGGCTCATGCAGGATAAAGGACACTTTTAACTCCATACCTCCTGTGACTTCCTTAATTGCCACTCTCACTGGATCGCCTGTATTCCAGGGTGTGCACATATGCACACCATAGTGTAAATGTGATTGCCAGAGCAGTGTCTGAATGATATGGACGCTGCTCTGTCAAAGCTAAGCTTGAAGGTGACATTTTTAACACCCACACGTCCAAGAAGACATAATGCAACTGAGCTGCTGTTGAACAGTTCACCAGGGGCTCAGCACAGGACACCAGGGGCTCAGCACAGGACTCCAGGGGCACTTTAACTGTCAGAGTATCCTGGAGGCAGGCTCCACCCTGCCTCCACAGAATTAGCATTAATCAATCAGACAGGAGTACCGGTACTCTCCTTGCTGGGGGAGAAGTGCTGGTACTTAAAGGGATAAAAATAAGAAGTGCCAGTACTCAGTACAAGAGAGTACCGGCCCATTATCTTGCTTTTGGTTCACTTGGTGATAAGAAAACTATTATGCCCAGGAGTTTGTGAACGATTTATTAATTGGATTCCGGAGCAGCTTTTATTTTTGGGAACCACCACTTCTTTTCCATTTTCTGTGCGAAGAAAAGAAAAAACATACAGTTCGGAAAGACAGAAGAAGAGAAAGGCGGCAAAACCGTTACAACCGGAGAAAGTATGAACCTGCAGGAGTGAGATAAAGAGGCAGGAAGGTCTGGTTGTGGATTAATGAGGCATGATGTGGGTTTAAGTCTACCAGCCTTGGTATTCAGTGCAATGACATTTAATTGCATCACCTGCGGGCTTCTGATTCAGGTACTGGCACTCTCTTTTAGAAAGTATGCACTCGATTTCAAAGAAAATACAGTTTCTTAAATTTGCATTTCAATTAGGAATCAATGAACAGTTGTGGAAGTATTCAGAAAGTATAGTGATTGAGAATATTAAATTTAAAAGACTGTTTAACCAGAGGTAATAAACATATTTTCTATTGATTATCCATTAAGCAAAGAATAGGAATATCAAAAACCATTGTATTTAAATACATCTGTCCATTGATTATTGTTTTAGTCCCACACATTTAAATGACAGAAAAAACAGTTGAGCAATCTCTAGTAATGTATGAGGAATGCCAAGAACAGTTTGAGCATATGGCACTGCCATGAATAACAATTAGCATTCATCTCCATGTGTTTTTCAGGTGCAGATTCTGTCTATTACCAGAATGGTCCACCTCTACAAAGAACAAGCTGCTGTCTTTTTCCATACCTTTTCTCTTTCCACCTCAGAGTCTGGTCTTTTAGTTTTCTTTTTGTAGGCTCAGGCTCCGATTCAGGGTGGACAAGTTTGAAATTGAAACTCAGGACAGGACATCCATCCATGCAGAACAGATCAGGTATCGTGATGTGTGGCAAGTGCCCGAGGTGGCAGAAATAAACAATAGGGGCCACATTGGAACTCTCCTGTGGGACGGACCGATATCTGGCTTTTTAATTTGCGGAGCAAACCAACTCGCCCTGTGCTTAATTTAGTCAAGAGCAAGGAACAATTATTTAGTAAAACATCGACCTACACATTTACTGACTTCACAATATCGACTCTCACTTTGGAGTCAAGGTAAGCATCTTATGTACTTTAATACCTCCACATCTACTTACCTTGAAAATATTGCACAGATGGATATTGTGGAAATGAAACATGTGCAGGTCAATATAAAAAAAAAGGAATATTTTGGTCCAATCCCTGGGAATATATTCTAATAAAAATTGCACCATGATTTTTTTTTTCAAATTCTCAGAAAGCAGGAAACATTTGGGTGGCATTTGAGCTACATTCCACGTTTTCTGGCCTGGAAAACGTTGCCTACAAACACAAAACCATATTTACTAATCCTAAAAATATTTCTCCTTCGATTAGCCAAGGATCTTGGTGCAGATGCAATGCACACCTTGCAGCCAGCATTGATGAAGATGGTCGATAATTCTGGAAGATAAACAGCATTCCATAATCGACCTTTTTCTGATTCTGGGGTAAGGTAGAACATGTCTGTCAGAGGAAAGGAAACTATTTTTAGATAAATAGAAGGTTGAAACAATGATTCTATACCTAATTATAATAAAAGTTTATGTGGCTTTTAAATCCACTTATTTTCCACATTATCTATAAATGGAATGCTTTATACAAGAGCATGCCGTTATGATTGGTGAAAAGATTGCTGTAAGCAAACCGGCAATGTAATTGGTGAAAGGTTAGCAGTAGTTAACCTAATGATTGCATCTCGATCTCTGTAGTATTTCTCCAATTAACTTTGGCCCTGCCAGTTTTTATGATAATTAGAACCATAATTATATAAAAATGTATTACTGTGCAAAAAGGTCAAATGGAATGGGCAGACACGTAATTAGAAATATAAATAAATGTGTAGCTCTACAGTCGAGAGCATACAGTCGCAGACAGAACAGGAACTAGTTCCTCACAAGATAATGCAGTCCAGGGGCAATACTCGACATGCATCTAGTATCCACCTCCTTTAATCTTTCTTTCACTTAGGAAGTCCGGTAGACCCTTTGTTATGCATTGCTACTTAAGAAGAAGACTGTGGCCAACACAAGGTCCACCCAGTCAAGTTGCCTCTAAACAGTCAACACTTCAAGCATTTTGCAATAATTTTGCGGTGCCACTAGGTGTAGCCTCACCTTGCCTTTTTGAAGTACATTCCCTGGCCCTACTTCATGACATGTTCTACTGCCACACCCCAGATTCTGGATTTCTACAAAGGAATAAGCTGATCAGTTATGCCAAGAGTCAAGGGGAACGGTGAGCAGTAGGAATACTTTGAAATTCTTATCTAATTGAGAGTTGTGCGAAGAATCAGTTTTTTTCTCCCATGGGGAGCCCTTTATGGATCAACTATCTAGAATTGAGTGGTAACAGGTGTGATCTGGTGAAAAGCTCAGTGAGTCACGTGCTGCTGAGATCTCTGTGTAACCTGCAACTTATAAGTTTGAATCTATGACAGGTCACTGTACTAGTTTCTATGTCAGTGAGTCTGGCCAACCTTGGCTTTAGCTGCAGTATTATCATGAAGAGATTATTATTATTACTAGCCTTGGCTCTTTTAGTAGCCCAGGAAGTCATAGCAGTAGTAATAGTTTGTTTTATTTAGCCTGTCTCTTTTCTGTCTGTGGGTTTTCATTGTCACTCACATGATGTCACCACTAGAATCTTTGGTGACATCACGGAGTGTTAGGGGCTTGCCCTGGTCTCTACTGGCAGTTGGCACCAGGCAGGCTGAGTGACAAGGAGGTCATTGCTGGTGGGTCTTCGCTATATCTTTTGTTTTTCCATCTTAACGACTTGACCTGAAACCAAGCCTGAATAAAGTAACCTAATAATACACCTGTCTCTGGACTTCTATTTACAACATTTTTGGCGATGTTTGGACAACCATGAAAGAACTTACAGCGTGTGAAGGAAAGAAGAAAAGATAAAGAGCCTACAGCGTGCAGGAAACATAAAGGAAGAGTTTGTGTAATAAAAGAACTTGGAAAATAATATTGAAACTACTGAAACTAAGAGAAAAGAAGCACCCTGGTAAGTCCCACCAGTGTACATTGTTATCAGGACGGCCTGCAAACCCAAGGTGTTGGCGGAGAAGTGAAAGAGATGGAGAGAGTTGTGTCACAACCTGTTTATTAGTCATCTGCAAGGTAAAGGATTACTTTGTAAGCCGTATTGGATATCGGCGGGTGATTTATACCGCAATAAACGAAGGGCTTACTGGATTGGTATATTGCTATGGAACTCCATGTCTCCAAGTAAGTGCAGAATACTTGTGACTTTAATTCAACAAGTTGACAGTTATAAGCTCTTGGGTTCGTGACTGCAATTGCAAGTTAAATCCAGCGTTGGTGGAAAGTTTAAATAGGAGAAAGTCTCGTGGCACATAGTTACTGTGTGAAAATGTGCGGAGAGTACAGCATCATCTAATTTTAAAGGACATGCGGTGAGCAAGTTACGGGCTATACATCGTGGATATGCGGTGAGAAAGTTATGGGTAATACATCGTTTTTTATTTTATCTGGGCAATCCTTAACAGTAATTTATTTTCAAAGGATGTGCGCGAGAAACGTATCAATCTTACCTTCCACTGCGAGGAGCCCTTTGTGACGTTGTGGGAGGTGCTGCATTCTCACGATTTAAAGCACTGGCGTGCCGAGAGCCACCCAGCGCGACGCAGTATGCGTGCAGCCATTTTGCGCTGATGTTACGATCATCAGCATGGAAATGAGTTACATCGCGGGAGTGTTATGTACATGGACAAAAGCAGTATACATCCGGAGTGTTGATAAAACGTATGCAGCTACATCGCAGAGGAGTGAGGTGTATTTTGCAAGCAACTCTTGACATGCAGGTCGGTTCATGGGGATTAAGCGCTGATGAGGGTTTTGCCTGTATTGTTTCCTGGTGTTCTGCAACGGCTACTGACATGCTACGAAAGTTGGGTGTGGGATTTTGAATATGTCCCAGTAAGGGTTCACGGGGTGATGTTCTGGAGCAAAATAGACGTATAGGTTATCGGACTAGATGTGTCGCGGTTATGGAGTTATGGTTCACAAGGGGTTGCCCTGTTGCGGAGTAAAGAGTACTCCAATTTTTAGCTCATGGAGTGATTAGTGCCCTAGTATAGAGCAAAGTGTACTCCAAATTTAGTTTTAGGGGTGGTGACTACCCTGACTTATTTGGTGGCGGAGCAATATGTACTCCAAGGTGTGGTTCACGGGGTGAGATGTACCCCGTTATAGAGTAAAGTGTACTCCAAATTTAATTTTAGGGGTGGTGAGTACCCTGACTTATTTGGTGGCGGAGCAATATGTACTCCAAGGTGTGGTTCACGGGGTGAGATGTACCCCGTTATAGAGTAAAGTGTACTCCAAATTTAGTTTTAGGGGTGGTGAGTACCCTGACTTATTTGGTGGCGGAGCAATATGTACTCCAAGGTACGGTTCACGGGGTGAGATGTACCCTGTTATGGAGCAAAGTGGACTCCATTTTGTCACAAAACCAATATGTGTTTGTGTTTCCCAAGGAAAGGGGATGGGACTTGGGACTAGTTGTGTTTGGGATTTGTTAGTTATTACCTTTGGGACTTGTTACTAATTACCTGACGATGTAAGGTAGTGCGGTTGTTATCTTAATGCTCTATCTTTAGAATGTGTTGTGTACTTTTATATCCATTTATACGTTATTTTCAATGGTCTATTTTAAGAATGTACTGTATACTTTTATATGGATGTGTACACTGAAGCTAATGTTACTTATTCTAATTTCATCTTTTTGATTTCCCTAAAGAAAGGAGATGTGTTATATTTAGCCTGTCTCTTTTCTGTCTGTGGGTTTTCATTGTCACTCACATGATGTCACCACTAGAATCTTTGGTGACATCGTGGAGTGTTAGGGGCTTGCCCTGGTCTCTACTGGCAGTTAGCACCAGGCAGGCTGAGTGACAAGGAGGTCATTCCTGGTGGGTCTTCGCTATATCTTTTGTATTTCCATCTTAATGACTTGGCCTGAAACCAAGCTTGAATAAAGTAACCTAATAATACACCTGGCTCTGGACTTCTATTTACAACAAAGTTGCAATAGAAATGCCTCTAGTTGAAGTAGTAGTAGCAGTGCTACTAATCCTAACAGCATTAGTAGTAACTGTAACAGTAGCACTAATGGTTCCAGTAGAAGCAACACAAGTTGTAGTAGAATGATAGAAGTAGTAGAAATGCTAACAGCATTAGTAGTAGCTATACCAGTATCACTACTAGTAGTAATAATAGTAGTTATACTAGTAATAAGAATAGTTGTAGCAGTAGCAGCAATTGTAGTAGTAGCAAGAGTAGTAGTATTATCTAAGATAAACCTCTTCTTGCTCAAAATGTTTTGCAATAGTCTCTTTATTAGAAAGAGACGAAAAAATAAAGAAAGTGAAAAAATGCCACAGGTGATAGTATTTTATTCCCTAAACCAAAGGTAAGCCATTTTTTAAAAGACATGCTGTGCTCATTAGACTTAAGTATTTCGTTTTTGGCATTCACTAAAACAGTTGTGCCAACAATCAGAGGAAGACTGGGATAAAACTCATGGGAATACAAATTTCCCATGAACTTTTTCTTGGTTGGAGGAAGTTTTAAGTGGAGAAAATTAAAATATCTGCATTTTCGGCTCAATAAATTGGGAGGCAGCTACTTACATCGTTGGTTGTCTTGTAAGTTACAAGATGTAATAACACATTTGTTGAAATAATGGAGAGCGACACAAAAAGCAACAGAAGGTACGTTTATTCACTCCTTACACCTCCTAGTCACCTCACACCGTGCCCTCTTTCTAACCCAGCATTCTAAAAGAGATGCCCGGGCATACCATAAATAATAAAACATGGGGAAAACAGGGGAGGATGAGAAGATGGTACCAAGGGACAAGGAGAGGTAAATCAATTAGGAAATAATAAACTATGTGGATTTACAAACGAGGTTATAAATTTTTTAGGTGAAGTGGTTAATTACAACACATGTCCCCCTTTGTAACAGAAAAGGAAATTAAATGTAGAACCAATTGCTAACATATTACCGCCACATGGTCTCATAATGAATTAACAAAAGGTTGACAACACTCCCAGATTACACAAAGGGTGGAATACAGGAAGTGAAACAACAGTAACTCAATCTGTAGTTTAATCCTCGAACCATGCGCGGCTACCCCTGTCTCTTTTGGGGGTGGGGTCCGCATCACTTATAACAGTGTCATTGAACCCTGAAGGTTCCTTTTGCTCACAAGTGACAGTTACGGGGAACCTAGATAGTCTGTCCATGCACCAAATTTTGCCATCACCTAGCACCACAATATTCTTCCTAAGTTGGGTAATTCTCTTGGGCTCAGAGTAACAACTGCTCTTAAGCCTACAGGATTTATGGAGTTGTACTATTAGCCTGTCCCCAATCCTCCATTCCCTCCTGATTGCTCTTTGTTTATTATCGTAGTGCCAGTTTAGTCTTCTAGGGGTTGCTCTATTTTTTTCTCCACTTTGTCTCTTTGACCCTTCAGGTTTCCCTCCTCCCAGTCAATTAGGTTTTTGTTTGGTACCTGGTATCCTTTCTTTGAGTGATGTGAAGGGAGAGATTCCTTTGACTGCATTGGGAGTAGTGTGGTAAGACCACACCATGTCTCGCAACAAATTGTCCAAAGATGTTCCTGATATTGTGACTAATTGGGAGTTTTCTTTGATCACCCTTTTGGTTCTCTCAACTAAACAGTTAGCTCTAGGACAGTACAGAGCTGTGGTCAAATGGGTTATAGATAAGCTCTTTAGGAAATTTCTCATCTCCTCAGAGATAAATTGCACTCCATAGTCTGACATTAAAGTATTAGGAATGCCTTCACTCCAAGAGGAAATCAATCATCACCTTAGTGGTAAATGAGTAACCTACCCTGGTTACTATCCAATGGGAATGGTAGTCAATTAATACAATCACGTATCTTCCCTGCCATGTTGAGTATTTGAGGGGCCATATAATATCAACATCTAACTTATCTCACAGTTGCCTTGGTATTAGTACTTGGGACACAGGGGTTTTCCTACACTTTATTCTCTAAAAGAGTGTCCATTCCTGGGAACAAGTAATGTGCTCTGGATTTGCATTTAGTACGGCTCCTACCTGGATGCCCTTCATGTGCAAGTTCAGCTATCCTATCCCATAACTTTCTAGGAGGTATCAACATGTCTCCTCTTTTGATTAGTTTCCCTTCAATATTGAATTCTTGTCCAACCCCCCCAAAAACCTTGTAAGTCTTCAGGTAATATATGCTGTTTGTTATGCCAACCCTGTACAATGTTGTCTCTCACTCTGGTTAAGGTTTCATCTTCCTCTGTACCTATCTTCCACTCTTCCTTACTGATGCCTACCATTACAAATTCTAAAACTGGGTTATGTTGACACTCATCATTGGCTTGACAATGCCCTAAAGGCATCCTTGAAAGGCAATCGGCTGCTAGATTCCTAACTCCTGAGAAGTATTCAATTTTATAGTTGTAACCTTTCAGTCCAAGCGCCCATTTAGAAATGCATGGAATAGTGTTTTCAATACCTGTGGTGGAAAAAATGTGGGTCAAAGGTTTGTGGTCGGTGCTCAGGGTAAAAGGTAGACTTCAGAGGAAGTACTTGAAATGCTCAATAGCAGGCCAAAGCCTCTCTCTCAATGGTGGAATAGTTAATCTCTGCCCCTTTGAGAGTGTGTGATGCAAACACTACTATTTGCTCTGAATTATTCACAACTAGTGTAAGGATGGCCCCTACCCCCTTTGTACCTGCATCAGTGGTTAAAATAGTTTTACACCTGAAATCAAAATTGCCCAGAGGGAGATCTGTAATAATAGCATGCTTAATGTTTTAAAATGTGCTCTGTACTTGCTCATTCCACACAGAATGTACTCCTTTTTTAAGTAGTTCTCGTAAAGGCACTACTTTTTCCACAAAGGTTTATAAGAACTTGGACATTAGTAGGTGATGGAGCTTCTCTGACCACCTCAGTCAGGTCCAACTAAGATTTATTCCTTCCAAACAGAACTAGTTTGACACTTATCAAGCTAAAGAGTTAGGCCTGCCTCCTTGAGTATGATCAAAACAGACCTTAGAATGTTGTTATGCACTTCTTCTGTATCACCATAGATTAGAACATCATCATGGAGAACAAGTACATTTTTAAGGCCCTTTAAAACTTGCGTTATGTGTTGGAAAACTGCTGCTGCCGAAGCTAGGCCAAAAGGCATTCTACAATACCTGTTAGCCCCGAAGCGAGCTATGAGGGACGTGTAAGACCAAGAGTCTGGGTGGAGATCTACTTGGTGATATGCTTAAGATAAATCAATTACACTAAAGTGGGTGGCTTTGCCCATGGAACTCAACATTTCAATAATTCTCAGGAAGGGCAAGCGATCCACCCAAATGCAAGAGTTGAGGTCCTGGTGATCCACACATATTCTAATACCTTTTCATATGTCTTCTGGGTGACTACAATGGGAGCTAACCATTCAGATCTTTCAATCTGTTCCATGACACTTTGTTTCTCTAATTACTTAAGTTCCTCCCTCAAAGGTTCTTTCATACAGTGAGGAATCATCATCATCATGCATTTTTTATTTTGGCCTATATGGCCATAAAAGCACAAATAAAAATACAATATATTACATACAGCTCATGCAGGTTCTTCCATAAGGTGAGGAATCACTCTAACCTTATGTACAACAGGAGATGCCTTGCTTTTTTTGGTGTTGGTGCTTTTTTAAACATCATTATTTATCATTGAACACCTCTGGGTATTCCATAAAAATTTTAACTCCTATGCTCGACCTTTCACATAAAAGTACTTGTTCGGGATTGTAAAGCTCTATCCTTAACCCCAACTCCCTTTTATGTCTCCAACCCAATAAATTACAACCTTGTGCTTTCAAGTAAATCTTCCCAAAGTTTGAACATTCTTCAAACTCTATTTTCATGGTGGCCTTTCCTAATAAGGAAATGGAATCTTTTTTGTATCCACTGGGTAGTATGTCTGTGTCTTTTAGGATATAACCTTTATTTGCAAATATTTCCTCATATACATTTTCCCCAATTAAGGTGTATGGGGAACATGAATTGGCATACACTGTAACTACTTTCCAATTTAATGCATTATTGCAAGAGGGATATGCACTGTGTGTCGCGCTCCCCTTGTTATTAATTTGGAAAACAAATTTCTTCTCAACGTCTTATCCCCTTCCTTTTGCATGTACTGGTGTGCCTTCTGTATTTTTCCATACTTTGGCATAGTGGCCCCCTGTTTTACATTTTCTACATACGCAAACTCAGGCCCGATATGTTGGATTATTTGCTAGATGATTAGTACTATCACACCTGTAGCATCTAGATTTCCCTGTATCTGAGTTGAGTTTTTAAATAGTGAAAGGGGATAGGAGCACACTACTGACACGTCTTAGTGCCATTACCTCTTTGCATATTGGTCAATGTAGTACGATGTTTAGCTCTCAGTACAAATTTCAAAATATGAAACAGCTAATGCCATATTTTTGTAGCGTAGAGGGTAATGGCGCTGTTACATGCAAGCAGTGTGTTCCTACCCACTTTCGTTGCTAAAAGGCTCTCATGAGCCGCCCCCAAGCTGACGAGCTTTGGAACACCTGCACGCTACGAGTGGGATTGTACCTGAGAAAATTGGCAGCATATCCAGCAACCCATTAATATTCTCTACTGATGAGGGAGGAATCCCGAAACACTGGTGTCTAGAGATACGATTTTGAAAGACGGTATTAGCTGAAAAATAATATGAACTTTATCTGAAAAACTGAACTACAACTACAAAGAAACTATGGGGTAATGGCGCTGTTACTTTCAAGCAGTGTGTTCTTACTCACTTTCATTAAATTTGTTATTGTCATTGGCAGATTTTTGTTTCATTGCCAAAACCATGCCTTCTTTTCCGCTGTGTCCCTGAATCTCCTTCACTTCCTCATTGGGGCATGGTTGTTTCATAACTTTTCTACACTCAGCGGTGTGTTCTATACTTTTTGAATATTCAATTGCTTCATGTAGATTATGGTTACATGCAAGTTATTATTGTTGTATTTTTATATTGATTCAGCATCTAACCAGTCGGTCACGTATTACGGAATCACATAACTCCCCATATTCAAATGTGTTAGACAGGCCTTTTAACACACCTATATAACTCACAATCTTTTCATTGTGTTCCTGTACTCTACAAGCAAATTTGTGTTGTTCTAAAACAACATGAATCTTTTGACCAAAGTGTTCCTCTAGTTTCTTAACTGTTTTCTGGTACAGACCAAGCTGTTCTGTGTCTGTGGAATTTTTGCTGTCACTAATACATTTACCTAGAGTTTCAAAACATTTCCTACCTTGTGTTCCTACATTATGGAGCACAATATGTTGTTTCCTGTATGGTGTAAATTTTTCCCGACCAATTGCTACTAAGCATAATCCAAACAACTTTATTCACTCTTTCCATGGCTGTAAGGAATCCCTTATTTCATGTAAAAAGGGAGGAGGTTGGGACACAGTTACTGTGGCCATGGTTTGTATATAAATATTAAGAATTTGTAAAAACATGGAACAAGCAATGAATAAACACAGTTTAATGGGCTGTGTAAAAATACTTTTGTGCCAAGAAAATTGTTCACTAAGGGCCAGATGTAGGAAGGCCATTACCAGTCGGTAACGGCCGAAATCGTCCGTTACTGACCGGTAATAGGCTTTTGTTATGTAGGGGGCCAATTGACAGATTCGGTAAAAACCGAATCGGTATTTACCGATTCGGTAATTGACATTCATTCCTATGGGCCTCCAGGCCCATAGGAATGAATGGCAATTACCGAATCAGTAAATACCGATTTGGTAATTACCGAATCGTAACGATTCGGTAATTTTTACAGATTTATTATCTACATAGCAATTACCGATTCGAAAAAACCGAATCGGTAAAAATTCGGTCTTTTCGAATCGGTAATTTACAATTACCTACATCTAGTCCAAAGTGACTAAAACCTGCTAATATACATGAATCTGCTCTAAAATTAATTTAGCCCTCTTGTACTACTAGTCCAAATATGGCAGCTACAAAGCTTAAAGAGAATACACAAACTAGCTAGCTATCATCCAGTAAATTGAACAGGAAATGTTCCTTAAGAGTGGAGCTCCACGTCATTCCCTTACTGGATCGAGAGAGGGAAACGTCTGACACTATGAAGTGTAAGCGTACTGAAAGTTATTTTTATACAGCGATTAAATCTTTAAAGTATGTAAGGTAAGGGTGTTAATTTAGTACACCGTTCAAACATTTACTAGAATACGTGTTTGCACATAGTTGTGTCTGTCTTCGTGATAGGCCATGCTGCAAAAACTGCCACTTTGCTTGCTTTCTATGTGAAAAAAAAAGCATGTGGTAAAGTGCAGGAACGAATCTCAAAGCTGTGCCTGTCAGCATGCCAGGCAGGAACACAAATAGGAGCAAGCAGGCTGTGCCTGTCAGCACAATAGACTTAAAGCTGAGCCCATCAGCACGGCAGAATCTGGCCCAAAAATGGAGCAAAAAGGCTGAGCCAGTCAGCGCCTCAGACTGGAATTTCTAAAAATGCAGCACAAGCACCTGACAGGGCCAGGGCCAGACTGGGAAGCAAAACCAGCCCTGACAAAGTGCTCGGCCGCCCCCCCCCCCCGGGGGAGTTTGGGGGGGGGCGACCGAGCTCTTTGCCGGGGGCCGGTTTTCGGCTGATTTTGTTACATGGCAGATTTTGTAGCTATGCTGCAAAAACGTCCCTATAACAAAAATGGCCCACAGGGGCCCAAAACCGGTCCCCACTCTTGCGGCGCACCAGGGGATTGCCCGGTGCCCGCAATATTATTTACAACAAGGGGTGGTGATGGACAGAGTCTCTGAATTAAGCAGAGTACTCTCACCCAGTCAAGAGATCAGGGCTAGATCCAACACCGTTTTTTAGCTCATTGCACCATCCCAGTTTCAGAACCTGGCTGTATGCAAATTAGTCTGTCCCTGGCCCAGTGCATCATGGGAACAGGGCAGACCAGACTACAAAAGCCAATTCTTACACTGGGAAGGAAACAAGCTTCCGGGGACCGGTTTCTGCCATTTCAGGCGTCTTCGGCCCGGCTTGCTTGAATCCTGATGGTGCAATGAGCAAGCGACTCACATCTGAGTATACCCTTCCACGCTTAGGGTGGACAAAATTATTTACAACAAGGGGTGGTGATGGACAGAGTCTCTGAATTAAGCAGAGTACTCTCACCCAGTCAAGAGATCAGGGCTAGATCCAACACCGTTTTTTAGCTCATTGCACCATCCCAGTTTCAGAACCTGGCTGTATGCAAATTAGTCTGTCCCTGGCCCAGTGCATCATGGGAACAGGGCAGACCAGACTACAAAAGCTAATTCTTACACTGGGAAGGAAACAAGCTTCCGGGGACCGGTTTCTGCCATTTCAGGCGTCTTCGGCCCGGCTTGCTTGAATCCTGATGGTGCAATGAGCAAGGGACTCACATCTGAGTATACCCTTCCACGCTTAGGGTGGACAAAATTATTTACAACAAGGGGTGGTGATGGACAGAGTCTCTGAATTAAGCAGAGTACTCTCACCCAGTCAAGAGATCAGGGCTAGATCCAACACCGTTTTTTAGCTCATTGCACCATCCCAGTTTCAGAACCTGGCTGTATGCAAATTAGTCTGTCCCTGGCCCAGTGCATCATGGGAACAGGGCAGACCAGACTACAAAAGCCAATTCTTACACTGGGAAGGAAACAAGCTTCCGGGGACCGGTTTCTGCCATTTCAGGCGTCTTCGGCCCGGCTTGCTTGAATCCTGATGGTGCAATGAGCAAGGGACTCACATCTGAGTATACCCTTCCACGCTTAGGGTGGACAAAATTATTTACAACAAGGGGTGGTGATGGACAGAGTCTCTGAATTAAGCAGAGTAGTCTCACCCAGTCAAGAGATCAGGGCTAGATCCAACACCGTTTTTTAGCTCATTGCACCATCCCAGTTTCAGAACCTGGCTGTATGCAAATTAGTCTGTCCCTGGCCCAGTGCATCATGGGAACAGGGCAGACCAGACTACAAAAGCCAATTCTTACACTGGGAAGGAAACAAGCTTCCGGGGACCGGTTTCTGCCATTTCAGGCGTCTTCGGCCCGGCTTGCTTGAATCCTGATGGTGCAATGAGCAAGGGACTCACATCTGAGTATACCCTTCCACGCTTAGGGTGGACAAAATTATTTACAACAAGGGGTGGTGATGGACAGAGTCTCTGAATTAAGCAGAGTACTCTCACCCAGTCAAGAGATCAGGGCTAGATCCAACACCGTTTTTTTAGCTCATTGCACCATCCCAGTTTCAGAACCTGGCTGTATGCAAATTAGTCTGTCCCTGGCCCAGTGCATCATGGGAACAGGGCAGACCAGACTACAAAAGCCAATTCTTACACTGGGAAGGAAACAAGCTTCCGGGGACCGGTTTCTGCCATTTCAGGCGTCTTCGGCCCGGCAGGGTATACTCAGACATGAGTCCCTTTCTCACTGCTCCATCAGGATTCAAGCAAGCCAGGCCGAAGAGGCTGAAATGCCAGAAACCGGTCCCCGGTAGCTTGTCTCCTTTCTGGTGAAGAATTGGCTTGGTAGTTTGGTCTGCCCTGTTCCCATGATGCACTGGGCCAGGGACAGACTAATTTGCATATAGCCAGGTTCTGAGCTGGGATGGGGCAGTGAGATAAATAACGGTGATGGATCAAGCCCTGATCTTTGGACTGGGTAAGAGTGGTCTGCTTAATTCAGACACTCTGTTCATCACCACCCCCTTTTCTGTATCGTCTTTGGCCACTATAGGTGTGGCAGGTTATACTCAGACATGAGTCCCTTTCTCACTGCTCCATCAGGATTCAAGCAAGCCAGGCCGAAGAGGCTGAAATGCCAGAAACCGGTCCCCGGTAGCTTGTCTCCTTTCTGGTGAAGAATTGGCTTGGTAGTTTGGTCTGCCCTGTTCCCATGATGCACTGGGCCAGGGACAGACTAATTTGCATATAGCCAGGTTCTGAGCTGGGATGGGGCAGTGAGATAAATACCGGTGATGGATCAAGCCCTGATCTTTGGACTGGGTAAGAGTGGTCTGCTTAATTCAGACACTCTGTTCATCACCACCCCCTTTTCTGTATCGTTTTTGGCCACTATAGGTGTGGCAGGGTATACTCAGACATGAGTCCCTTTCTCACTGCTCCATCAGGATTCAAGCAAGCCAGGCCGAAGAGGCTGAAATGCCAGAAACCGGTCCCCGGTAGCTTGTCTCCTTTCTGGTGAAGAATTGGCTTGGTAGTTTGGTCTGCCCTGTTCCCATGATGCACTGGGCCAGGGACAGACTAATTTGCATATAGCCAGGTTCTGAGCTGGGATGGGGCAGTGAGATAAATAACGGTGATGGATCATGCCCTGATCTTTGGACTGGGTAAGAGTGGTCTGCTTAATTCAGACACTCTGTTCATCACCACCCCATTTTCTGTATCGGTGCCCGCAATAGGCAGTCCGGCCCTGGACAGGGCTTCTAAGAACATTCACAGAGGAGGGGCTGCTCATTAAATAAGCTGTGCTTGTCAGTGTGACAGGCTGGCATAAACCCCAGGCTCCACAAGGCACCACAGGCTAGGAACCAAAGCGGGAAAACAAAACTGAATAGTCGGTGCCTGTCAGCGCTGGAGAATGAAACTCCTCAAAACTGCAGAATCTCTAATCAACGCAGGCACCACACAGGGAATCTCAACACCAACAGCGGCTGTAGTGGGAGTACCGGCCGGGCGGTGACGTGGGGAGGGGGAGGGGCAGGGTGAGGGGTAGTAATGTATGGATTACGGACCTTAACAGGTAAGTAAACATATAAATAAATAAAACGAATTTCGTTGCACGCACTGCATCGCATTTGGTGATGCAACGAAATATGTTTTATTTATTTATATGTTTACTTACTTGTTAAGGTCTGTAATCCATACATTACTACCCCCCACCCTGCCCCTCCCCCTCCCCACATCACCGCCCCGGCCGGTACTCAATACAGCATGACACAGCAGAGAGGAGACTCGTCTAATAAGCTGTGCCTGTCAGTGTGACAGGCTGCTGTATACCTTTGGCTATACACATGCACGCAAAGGAAATGCTCAAACAAAGCAAGGTGTGCTGGTGACTGCCTGAGCTGTGCCCATCAGCGTGACAGGCTCCTTCAAATTGTCCAAAATTCCAGTTTTTTTCATGAGTGCACTGCCTCTGAAATAGGTGTACCTCCACATATACAGACATGCTATATAAAGCAGGAGAAAGGAGTTCCTTGGTAAGGACAGCGTAACTCCCCCTCAGCCAAACTGCACAAATCTTTCACAGGGACCTGCATAAGAGGAGCGACATCTCACTGCCTATCAGAGTAGTGACAAGGATGAACGAGCCGGAGGAAGTGTGGGAAACAGTAGTGGCCCTTGGAGGGACTTCCATGGGGCGGTGAGGCGGGGCGGGGGAGGGGTAGGGTGTGGGTGGGAAACAAAGGAATATGGATATACAGAGGTAAGTAAACAAATAAATAAATAAAATGAATTGTGTTGCGTGAGCTGCATCGCATTTTGCAATGCAGCGTGCAAATGAGATGATGCAACCTGGTATTTACTGGGACTACTGGGATTTCCTTCTCCTTTTCTTTTTCCCTTGTAAGAGAACTTCTCATCACCAAGAGACTTTTGTACTTTTCTTTTATGTCCAGTGTTAGCCAAGAGCTTTTGATTTTGCTGAAATTACCAGGGCTTCAGTCAGCTCTCTTCTTTGACTGTTCTGTTATTGTCACATTCATATTTTCCTTCCATTCATTACAACATATAGCATTGGGAAGAGGGTCAGGCCACTTCAGTCATTGTCTAACTTCACTGTCAGTGACAGCCGTCTACCCTTTCAAGAAGAGGACATCCCCATAAAGAGTAGCTCATTTAGTGTTATAAATACTATGGCAATGTGTGCTGTTTGAGAAAGAAAAATATTTTTGCTTCTAGATTGATGAGGGTTCTACAGCTTCCCCAACAGTAACATTTTGCAAAAATCATGACAAAAAAGCAAAAATTGACAAACCAAAAGGCTTTCATCCAATGGCAGACCTATTGACTTTGCCATTGCTTGTTTTATCTATTTAGCCCATCTCTGTGCTCAACAGAATTAAATGAATAGATAAAACATAAGCAGTATCATCATGTCCGGTGACAAGAGGCAGCTGCTCATTGGAGCCTTAGTGGTTCGCCGAAGACCAAACCCAGACCCAGGCATCTATAACCCCATCTGAACAGATAGAACTCACGGCCAATTACTTTATTGGCAGTACTGGGCATGACATAATTGATAGGGCCTTTCCCCTTACTGTATCTTTGTTACTTATGAATACATTGTGCATATTGTAAATTATGTCTTCATGAAGCAAGTTTACAGTCAATTCATCAGGCTGTGAGCAGGAATGGCATAGTAAGGAGGTGGTGGGAGGGAAGGAAAATGGTTTAAGTCAGTCTATGCATAGTATTTTGTACTGGAAGGCTGCCCTTCCAGTACAAAACCTATGCTTGACTCACAGACACACCCTTGTACCATGGTGCAAGGATGTCTCAGTGGCGCACAGCAGTTGAATTCAGCGCCGGCACTAGGGAGAGGGGGGGAGTGTGCAATATTTGAGTAACTTTGGCGCTCTCCTCCTCTCTCCTTTTCAGGCAGTGCAGTGCAGCATTTGTGGGTGCTGCACTGCGTGAAAAAGTGGTTTAGCTGCTTCTTCGTTTCTTTACTGTCTGATTGTCCATATGCTACCGGCTTTTGCCTGCATATTTCCTTTTCTGGAGGGTTTGGTGGGGGCAGAGATACTTTGTTTCTTCCTTGAGCCTGAGACTTATCAATACTATGCTTAGTGTTTTTTATCTGGATATACGGTGTTTCATTGAATGCTTAGGGCTCTAGAATCAGAGGACAGAAATTAACTCAATTGTCTAGTAGCACTGTTTGTAGTAATTTGTTTGGTTGTCCTTAATAAATATTTTATATTCATAGAATTCATCAAAATAGAGCGAAACCCTAATAAAAAAGAAAAGGGCTGCTGATGAGGACAAACGAATAACGAGAAATGCAAGCATTTTTTAGATGCTTCTTTATCTAATTCCAAGTACAAAGCATTACTTTATCTTTGAAGTATTTAGCCTCTGACATAGACACCTCTGTTGTCAAAGCAATTGCAGATAACATGACACAGCCTGTCAGTGGAAGCAGTTACAACTTCATAAAGGTTAAATTTCTGGTGGGGGATGCAAAATCAACCTGTATTGAGACTAAACATGTAACTTTAGAGGAATCGCTAAATGCTAATTTAGAATTTATGGGTACAAATCTTTATAATGATGATTGCCTGAGGTTTCATCATACTAACCTGGAGGTGGCATCTGGAGTGACTTAAAGGTTGTGTGAGACAATGACTGATAAATTTGATCAAGACTTGGCTTATGCATATGTTGACATTGATCGTGCATATTAAGAATATGTAATGGTTGGGGCTATGTTCCCAAGAAGTAAAACATCAGAAAAAAGCTCCAATGTTAATAATGGCTGCAGAAGGTATCCCCACGGTTGATCAAGATCTGATTCAGCGCCCCAACTCTTCTGAGTGGTCTCCACCTTTCCTTGTTGAGGGTAATAATAAATTTAGGCTGAGGTCTTCAAGAGATAGTGCCTACATATCGATTCTGAGCAAGGCGTCCACTACCATAACTGTCTAGAGCAGTTTTAACCCCTGTTCTATCTCACACCCAAGATTGTGCCCCTTTGAGGTGTGGGAGTTGTGATCCCTGGGCTGATATTGACAAAGCCTGGGATTCCTGCTAAGGTAAGCTTCTTGACACCTTGAGTCTGCTTACAAAGATTATTTTCTTGCCAGAACAAGCAAAAAGCTCAGGGGAGCTGTTAGATCCTGACATTTTAGGTTTTTGGGGCACACCACTTTAGTGGTATCCTTTGAGATGTAGAATTGGACTCTGGATTACAATTGACCCAAAGCTTAGTGAGTTAGCAGGCTCAAATATGAGTTTGGAATATCAGGGGATTTTTGTTTGGGGTGGTTTTCTGAGAGAATTAGGCAAAAGCATGATAGCATTTTCCTCCTTAGATACAGAGCACTATTCCCTTGACAGTGTCTTTGACATGTGGGTTTCTGCCAGAGCCAATGGCTAATAGGCGTGTTTCTCCAGCTGCTTGAGTTATATCAACAGGCCCCTGTACAGTTAACCGTATAAAATCATCCATCTGATGTTCTTTCACCAAAGAAAGAGAGGCTATCATTTGCCCTGTATCAGCGGACAAGCAATTTAGAGGTGGAATCCAAGTTAATAGGGGATTAGAGTCCTCTTAAATAGGTGGTGGCAGGTTGGCACTCTTTGCTCAAAATTGGCCAGGAATTTCAAACAATCACTGGCTTTTATAGATGGCGTGCACCTACTAAATAGAGTTGTATTCCCCTTCAGTTCAAACTTGAGTACCAAACTCAATTACATTTTCCAAAAGAGGAGGGAGTTAGCTTATTAAGTGATGGATCTTCTTCTAAAAGGTGCAATACAGTCATGTCTGTTAGACCCAAATGGGTTCTTAAGCAACATATTTTTGTCAAGTTAAACAAAACATTTCATCCTGTAATAAATTTAAGGGAGCTCAATCAATTTGTGTTTCATAGGCATTTCAAGATAGATTTAAGAATCAATCTCAGAGACATCCTTCTTTCCAAGGACTGGATAGTACACTGGGACCTGAAAGACAACAGTTGCTATATTTCAGCCCCTCATACAATTCTATCTGGTAGAGACATCTAGACTCAGATTCCTTACCTTAGAACTTCCAGGTATCGGGCTGGATCCTGAAGATTTTTGATAGCAGTACCACTGCGTGCTGGTAGATGGCATTGGTTGACTCCAGGTGACATCGTTGGCGTTGATGTTCATCTGCGTTGTCAACATAACTGCCACTCCGGGGTGTTGACGTCAGGTCTTTTCTTTCCATGCCAGCCAGCGCAGATCCGTCAAAGTGAGCTATCCCCTGTCATTTGTTGACAGGCTCTGACCCGGGTCCCTTGTGGACTCGTTCCTGGGTCCGGACTGGAGCCGGTCATCACTCAACAACCTTCCCAGGCACAGGGTCCGGCGCAGAGGTCCTCTGCATAGCTGTCGCCCACCGGCAGCATCTCCCCAATTGTCACTCTGGACAACACTGAGCTGGTTGGATATCCAGCGATGCCGAGACTGAAACCAGCGTCGATGGAGCCGTACAGCTCAATGCCGTTCAACCTGCCAAATTTTAAAGGGTTAGGATTGGATTACAAAGATTGGTGGGGAGCAGGATCCCTTAGAGATCCTGCAACCTCAGTATATAGATTGATATGAGGATGCCAGTGGCCTGGACACCTCCCAGATTCTAGCATGTTGTCTCCCTCTAACCTGGCTATGGAGGAAGGAGCTTCATCAGCAATAGTAGTGCGCAGGGCTGCGGAGGTCCTGGAACTGCAGCATCTATGGTGGCAGTCAAGACTAATGCCTTAACAACGGTCCTGCAGTATGGTGTCTCCTCCTCTGAACCCTTTCTGCCTTTCAATGAGACTTTAACAGACATTCTTCTGGGCACCCCAGGACAGGGGCCCCTGTGAACAGAACGATTGCCCGCCGCCATCACCCTGCAAAGGGTGACCTAGCTTTCCCCACCGCCCACCCCAACCAGCCCCACAAAGCTTGGTGGTCCAAGCCTCCACTTCTTGTGGGGCATTTCCTTCCGCACCACTCGATAGGAAAGCTAAAAGACTGGAAAGCTTTGGGAAGAAAATCTTCTGTACAACAGTCTCAGATTGCGGTCAGTGAACACTGCATGCCTTTTGGGCCGTTATTCCCATTCAATATGGGATACAGTTGTGCAGGTGCTGCCCAGAGTCTCGGAGGTGGACCGAGATTTGCTCTCCCAAGCAGTTTCAGATGGGTGAGATTCACAAACCGATGTGGCTTGGACACGAAAAAATCGCTAGGTAGAGCAATTTCCTTGACTGTGGCCATACAACACCAAGCCTGGCTAAGGACGTCTGGATTTTCAAGGGAAGTCCAAGCTAACCTTATGGACATGCCCCTTGATGGCTCACGTCTCTTCGGAGACAAAGCAGATGCAGCGCTTGATCATTTTAAGGACTCGCGGGCTACAGCCAACTCACCACAACATATCATCCTGTGTCTGCTTTTTGCTCCTTTCGTGGCTATGGAAGGGGCTTCCAACTATGCCAGCCTTACTCCAGGCAGAGAGCCCCGCAAATTCACCTACCTCTGTAGGGCTGTCGTTCACCACGACCTCGAGGTTCGGGTGGCCAGAAGTTGAGCCACTCCACAATCCCCTCCTCCCGCACAAAAACTTCCTAGACCTATCCCCCAGATCATACCCACCCAGTTGGTGGCAGGATATGCCATCACCTCCAACGCTGGTGGGACATCACCTCAGACAGGTGGGTGTTGCAAATAGTCCGACGGGGCTATTCCCTCCCCATCAAGACTAACCCCCCATCAATGTATCTAGAGTACAATCGGCAGATGGAGTATCCGCGGGGAAGTCAATACTCTCTTGGCCAAGGGAGCTATAGGGAAGGTTCCTGCACCAGAAATAGGCTGTGGTTGTTATTCCCGCTATTTTCTGGTTCCAAAGAAGGATGGGGCTTTCGTCCTATTCTCAACCTCAGAGCCCTCAACTACTTTCTCAAGAACTAGAACTTCAAGATGCTCATATTTGTTCAGGTCATCTCTGCCTTAGACCCAGGTGACTGGATGGCAGTATTGGACTTACAGGACGTCTATTTTCATATTCCTGTTCTGCCTGACCATCGTCACTATCTGTGGTTTACCATGGGCCACAGGCACTTTCAGTTCACTTTGCTCCCCGTTTGGGCTCACCAGTGCCCCTTGGGTGTTCACAAAGGTGATGGCGGTGGTCGCAGCCCATTTGCGAAGATAAGTAAGCAGTCATCCTGCTGCACTCACTGGGGTTCTTTAGCAACGTGCCAAAGTCACACCTGACTCCCTCTCAGAAGCTCCCTTTCATCAGAGCTAATCTGGACAGGGTGCAGTTTCGGACTTATCCTCCAGAGCGGTGAGTTCAGGATATTCAGGCTAGGATACCGATGTTTCAGCCTCTATCGTGGATTTAAGTAAGAATGACGCTGAGGCTGCTGGGACTTATGGCCTCCTACATCCTGCTTGAGGACCATGCCAGATGGCACATCTGGGCTCTGCAGAGGCACTTGAAGTTCCACTGGGTACAGCATCAGGGAAATCTCACTGACCTAGTTCAGATATCGGAGGGCACTGCGAAAGACCTGCAGTGGTGGCTAACGAACCACGATATGGTCAGAGGCAGACCCCTCTCCCTTCACCACCCAGATCTCACAGTAGGGATGGATGTGCCTCTTCTGGGATGGTGTGGCCATCTGGGGGCGGTGGAGATCAGAGGACTCTGGTCTCTGGTGGAAACCAGGATCCATATCAACCTGTTGGAGCTTCGGGACATTCAACTGGCACCGAAAGCCTTTTTACCATCCGTCAAGGGAAAGCGAGTTCAGGTGTTCACAGACAACACTACCTCCATGTAGTACTGCAGCAAACAGGGTAGCGTGGGGACATGGTCTGTCAGGAGGCCCTGCATCTCTGGACTTGGCTGGAACAACAGGGCGTTTCCCTGATGGTTTAACAACTGGCCAGTTCTCTGAACGCCAGAGCAGACAAGCTCAGCCGCAGGTGCCTTTTGGATCACAAGTGACGTACCCATCTGGAGGTGGTGCAAGGTCTCTTTTAACAGTGGGGAGAGCCTTGGTTATTTCTGTTCGCCTCCAAAAGATAACGTGCATTGTCTGCAGTTTTGCGTGTTGGAGTTTCCAAGGTAGCTCTCGCTTGGCGACACTTTTCATTGTGAGTGGAGATCAGGCCTCCTGTATTCCTTCCCACCCATACCACTCCTGCCCAGAGTGCTCAAGAAGACCAGGAGTGACTGGGTACATGTCTTTCTTGTGGCTCTGGACTGGGCATGGAGAGTCTGGTATCCCAAGCTTCTTGCAATGAACATCGATCCTCCGATTAGGCTGCCCCTTCAGGAGGATCTTCTGTCACAGGGGAGGGTTCTTCAACAGAACCTGTCCACTGTCTGCCTCCTTGCATAGAGATTTAGCGGCAACATTCTTTCCTTGGCCCAGCAGGACTCTGTTCTGGGCACTCTGAAGGGCTACATTTGAGCCTATCTGCTTTTCTTCGGCTGCCAGATCAGCCTTCACTTTTTAAATCCCCTCTTGTGCAGAGATTTTTAAAGGGGTTATTCTATTTGTTTCCCCTTCCCCTTTTGTTTTGCCACAGTTGGACCATAATGTGGTCCTTACCTTTTTGATGTGCACACTGTTTGAGCAGCTGTACAACTGCCCTCTATGGCTGCTCACTATTAAAACAGCTTTTTTGGTGGCAATCACTTCTGCCAGGTGGGGTGAGCGTACTGCAGGCACTGTCATCACAGCCTCCTTACCTGTTCGTCTTTCCAGACAACGTAGTACTTCGGACTAGGGCATCTTTCCTGCCTAAGGCAATAAGACCCTTCCATCTGGGACATTCTTTCGTTCTGTCCACTTTCAATCACATCTGCATCCATCTAAGGAAGAGGAGCATCTCCACCATCTGGACCAAAAAGAGCTTTAATGTTCTACGTTGATTGCACAAAAGAGTTCAGAGTGGATGATCAACTCTTTATAGGGTATGTGGGAGCAAAGAAGGGGTGTGCTGTCCAACAGATGACCATATCACGCCGAGTTATCCTCTGTATCAAAATATGGTACTCCTTCGCAAAGAAGCAGCCCCCTGAAAGCCTTAGAACCCATCCCACCAGGGTGAAGGCAGACACCACAGCCCTCCAGCGTGGTGTTCCTTTTGCTGATATCTGCCAAGCCCCCACATTGGCATCTCTGCATACGTTTACCAGGCACTATTGCCTGGATTTTGAGCTTCACAGGGAGGGCCTGTTTGGCCACTTTGTCTTGCAGGATTTTCTGGTTTAAAACGTTTCCGCAGTCCCACCGCCTGGGAAGGTATTGCTTGGCTATCTGTTCAAAGGTAGGGAATCTGGGGCTAGATGTCTCTATCAGATGAACAAGTTACTTACCTTTGGGAACACCTTTTCTGGTAGAGACATGATCTAGCCGCATATTCCTTACCGACCAACCCATCCTCTCCGCACTGTGGAATTGTTTTTAGTGTCAGGGCTGTTACGCTTCAGGGCCCTAGATGTCTTTTTTATAACACCATGATCAGTCACTTCATGGTTCTGCGCTTGTGGTGTGGAAAATCGTGAAAAGTACTGACATCAGCGCGCTGGAGTGGTGGTTATATTGACTATGCGGATGCCACAACAATGATGAATAGAATGCAGACGACATCATGTGGAGTTGACCAGCGCCATCTACTGGCCCACAGGGGTACTGCTATAAAAAGTCTTCAGAATCCAGCATGACGCTGAGAAATGTACAAAGGTAAGGAATCTGCGGCTATATCATGTCTTTACCAGATAAGGCGTTACCGATGGTAAGCTTCTTGTCCTTCAGATCACTTGGCAAGGTCAGGTATTCAGGTTAATTTCTTTCTACTTCAATCTCTCCTCCACTTCTTGGTGTTTTACCAAACTACTCAAACCTCTGCAGGCATCTCTCAGAGCACAGGTCCTCATGTGGTATATTCAGATTCTGGGATCTTCTTGGAACAGCAGAAGGAAGTATTACCAGGTCAGAGTAATTTTGCCATACTACTAATGCAAAGCTTTTGATATGTTGTAAATTGGGAGAAATCTGATTCCTTCCCAGCAGGTGGAATTTCTGGGGGTTGTAGTAGATTTAGCAAAGGAATTGCTTAAGCATTCAGAAGAGAAGCTAGAATTCAATCAAGAAGGAACTAAGGTTTAGCCTGAATCTTCAGAAGGCATCTCTGTTTGGCACTTAGTGGAGCTGGTGGGTCTTCTCTCCTCTTCAAATCATCCAGTCTTCCCAGATCCCTTCGATAATCGGGTCTCACAATGTCTAAAGATAAAACATTTGCTGAGAGGTCTGTCTTATTCGGATGTGCTGCAGATCAAAACCCAAAAGAGGTGAGGTTTTTTGAGGCTGGATTATGAGACGCTTGTAACGGTTGTCCTTATTTCCTGAAATTTCCAGCTCTAGTGTTAGAAATTGATGCAAGTCTCTGGGAATAGGGGCTCAATGTGGCAATTTCTCAACTGGAGGAAGATCAGGGAGGGAGATGTCAATGCATGTAAATTGAGCTTCTTGACATGTCGTTTGCAAATCACAGCTTTACAAAGGGCAATTATTCTGTGCATAGACAATTTAACTGCAGTGAAGAATGTGAATTGGTTGGCAGGAATAAGGTTACAGCCCCTGGCAGATTTGGTGATGTCCCTTTGGGCATTCTATCATTGCCAGGGTGTTGAGGGCAGAGTAGCAGGGCAGCTGCCCTGTGGCAGTGCATTCACGTGAAATATGGAGCCGGTGCTTCAGAGCAGCTCCTTGTTTCACTGTGCAGGTGGCAACCAGTCTGCACTTTTAAGAGGGATTTGAGATTCCCTTGGAGGCGGGTGCAGTGATTGACTGCACCCGCCTGCAAAGGGTGGTCTATGGAACCCCTCCTTCCCTTTCTCCAGAGGGCTGCCATCAGGGGCGCACGGACAGTGCACCACCTTTTTGTGGTGCATTTTCAGTGCGCCTCCTGACAGCTTCTTTGCACCTACATCCATAATACGTCTCGGGTGCAGGGGTAAAAACATTCCCTCATTTGCAAGGGGCCACGTCCCAAAGCAAATGAGAGGACATCCTCTTGAGATAGTGATGGCACTATATGTGCACCACTGCTATCTGTATTACAAAAATAGCTGCACAAGCGTCAGTGTATGAGGGGCACACAAAGTGGGCACACATTGTTGAAAGGGTGCTATGACCTCAAAAGCTTTTAGGGCTAGTACCAGGTTGCAAGAATGACCATCCTGATGATACTAAATATATGAAGTGAATATTAACTCATTGCTTCATAGACAACCTTGTTTTTTGCTAGTTCCAGTCTTGTCTACTCCAGCCGCATCCTAAGTTGTCAATGGACAAATTCCTAGAAGATGTGTCTATTGCTCGCCAAGAAGCAAACCTTGTACTCAATGAAAAATGTAGGAAGGATGAAGCTATTTTTGTTGGCTATTGTATTGCTTTCTCACTTTTTTCAAGCTATGCACGGGCTGTGATTTGAGCAGCAAGAAAAGAGGCATGTAGTTTGGTAGATCCTCCATGAATGGACTATGTTAACCTTGACTTTGTGCTTCTATTTCCTGCCGGGGACAGCATGATAATGGGTACTATTTTACGTTCGATATAAGAGCAACTAAAAAACGAAAGAAGGAAAGGCTGCATAATATTCACTTCTGTGTCTTTAATAAAACCAGGACCCTCCTACTCTAACCACCTGGGAGAATCTCCAATCAACAAACAGAATAGTAAAGGTCCTGACACCTAGTTTGTGGATTTTCATTCTTACAGGAATAGAAAAGTTGTGAGTTACTAGTTCTAATGATAAATCAAATTCAACCTTCAAAACTAAATTAAACTGTGAACTGGAATGTTGTAATAAAAACAGATGCAACAGGTATGTTATAACTGGAAGAGGACATTAACAAGTCGCTCATTTTCTGACCTTGACATCAGTAAACCGCTTCTAAAAATATATTTGACACTTGATAAAAATTGTGTGGGGTTTGCGCAAATCACTTTCTTGTACATATGCCTCAATTTGTGCATTTTAGCTTGTTGTAAACACGTGTAAAAGCAACTTGCAGTGCCTTTATAGCACTGATGGACTGACAAGCCCCCCTCATCACATTGTGGTTTCTGTAATCAATTCTCAAACAGGTGTAACATATATTGTTCTATGTACAGTTCGTCATGTCCAACATGCCTCTTTCTGTAGCAACGCTCCCTCTAACGTTCCCTGCTTACCTGTGGTGCTAGGTTTATTCAATGTTAGTTATGACAACCCCCCAAAAATCATAAAGTAAAGAAACTGTGCTTTGTGTCGAACCCAAATAAAAGATTTTAAGGAAGAATGTGAGCTAAATAATTCAAAATAGTGTAATATAAACAATAAATAAAAGCCAAGACCAATGCTTGCTTAAACATTGATTTGTGACTGGAAGACAAGCAAGATAAACACATACATTAAGTGTATTCAAATGATCACTTTAGACCACAAGATGCAATTTAGACTAGGTTTTGCTAAGTATAGCTATGTAATACAGAGTAAAGGTGTGCCCAATAACACAGTTACCATGAAAGTGCCTATAAAGAATAGATTTCTTTTTTTAAATACTGTCCATACCATCTGTAACATCAGTAGTCTCCCAATAAGTTTCATATCTCACAATCGTGACAGTCGAAATTGGCAGGGGGGCACATTCTAATCATATTTGCCTTTTATCTTGCTGAATTCTCTGTCCTGTATTTAAGTTAATACGGTTCGAGCCTCCTCATCAATGCCTTCTCAGTGGGGTCTTTCTCATGAGTAGGGGCTATGTATGGCCTTTCTATCGGTTATTGCATTCTGCTCTACCTGAAAACTAGTGCGAGCTGACTGGTCTGTGCGTAAAACATATTTCTAATTTGTGATCTGGGTCTATCTTTGAATTCAAAAAGCAATTCGGTTGAGTAGGTGGTCAGTAATTAGTCTGTTTCATTTTCTTAACTGCTTATCAATTTCTTATAGTGTGGTCTGATGGTGTTCAGATCCGGGCATAGTGTCACTACTCACTCGAGCTTACTGGCTGGAATCTTTCATCAGAAAAAGAAAGTCATTACTCTAAAAGCTCTTCATTATAGAGCACTAATGTAACACTGGGCCCGATTCACAGAACTAACTAAAGACAAAATCCTAAACTTACTACCATTTTGGTATTCACAAAAGGCACTTACGCATTTCGGTATTCACAAAAGTTAGGGCTCCTAACTTTAGGACTCCTAAACTGATAAAAATCCTAATTTTAAGACTTTCGGTATTCACAGAAGGCATTTACGAGTCCTAAAGCTAGGATTCCTTACTTCTGTGAATACAAAAATGAGTAAGGGCCTTCTGTGAATACCAAAATGAGTAAGTGCCTTCTGTGAATACCCAATTGGTAGTAAGTTTAGGATTTTGTCTTAAGTTAGTTCTGTGAATCGTGCCCACTGTTTCATGCTAACTTACCACATCTAACACCTTGAATTCTCCCACTGCCTGAACCAGTCGCCCAACGCCATGTTATGGTATGTATGGGTGCACAGCTTGTTCCCTATACACAGTGATGTCAGTCAGTTGGGGCCGGTGCAGGTAAGAGCGGTGGGGCGGGGTGGGAGGTGTATGAGGGGTCAAAGTCCACAGACTGCAATGAGCGAGGATAACATTTCAAAAAAAGAACACTACTTACCATGTCCTTGCAGCATCGTTGACTCGGCAATGTGGCAAGCGCAAGGTAGGTGTTTTACTTTTTAATTTTTTTTTATTTCCCCTCGTCGTCAGTAGAATTTACCCCCCATCCCCAGTCTCATCCCCTCCCCGCCCCACCACTCTTACCTACTCCAACTGCTACTGATGTCAGTGCTGTTGACTTGATTTAACCAGATCCAGGACCTCATCGTAATTGATTGTTGGATCTTCCTTTGAACGTGCACATGTATGGAATGTGCTCACTTCTCCTATGACTACATCAGGACAAGGAAATGCCCCCCCTTGGGTCGAAGCCGGTTCCATGGTTAGCACCCCACATGCCTTTTTGGGTCATTGCATGATTTTTCATGTCTTCTGCAATGTTCCTTGGTGTCACTATATTAATGTTGTATTTGATTGACTACCACAACCTTGCTGCTGCAGTTAAGAATACGGAGGCTACACCTCATCCCTTAAGCCATTTACACTGTTAAATGTCCACATATGATAGCAGGGCAGTCATACTGAAAACCAAAACCACCACTGTTGAACCAGCCTCACACAGCAAGCTTTAGAGCGGCTAGAATCCTCCAATTGAAACTGAGTGCCAGAGAATACCCCTATAGACTGGTCAAACGCGCTCTTAAACGCGCATGGTACTACGACCGCACAGCACTCTTAGAGGAGAATAAAAAGAAAGAAAAAACTGAAAACACCATTGCCTGTGTGACTACCTTTGGTACAGAGTCAAATCAGATTAAAAGAATTATCTCAAAAAATTGGCATCTGATACAGAAAGTTGAACCACAACTAAGCTTTCCCAGGTTTGCATTTAAAAGGGCCAGAAACCTACGTGACCATCTGGTTAAAACCTACAAGGAACCCAACGTCAATACCATACAGAATATTTGGGGATTGGCACCTGTTATTGGTCATTACCCGTGTGGACAATGTACTGCATGTGACACCACCACAACAACTAAATCATGTGTATTAAATGGCAAACAGATCACTTTTAAACATCATTCAAATTGCCTTCGAACCCGGCAACGTGGTGAGTATGAGTGAGTATGAGCCTTGACACCACTCCAGAAGGGCCGCCGGATTAGTGCACGATTAAGCCTAGTTAAGCGCATGCGCGTGATGGGGAGAAAGTTTGTTTCCCGTGAAGCTTCTGTCGGCTTTGAGCATTCGCCAACTGAGACTGACGAGGAATGTGTCCCGTCTCCGACCAAGGTGTTTAAGTAAGTGGCGCTTTTGTACCTGATAGGTGGCAGTGATAGGATGTCGTACTCGATATAGTTGGTGTCTACTTTGGATTATGATTGATTGTTTTTCAACAGATAATATACTACACCAACCACTCCGAAGCGGAGCGTTGCCCGTTTTCATGTTTACTCACTTGTGATAGCTGTTAGAGGTAAGCGCTGATCCCAATACGTTATGGTCACTGTCTAATGCCTCACAAATAACCACATTAGTTGGACTCATTTCCCGGTCTGTACCCCCATATAGGAGTATTTTTGGTCTTCTGTGTGAAGCCGCTGATAACTGAATTTTGGAGAGATCTGGACTTGTTCAGTGAGTATGGTATGCCCGGATGGGCGTAGTGTGGTGTAGAATTTTGTATATCAGTGTATGTAGTCACTTTGGGTGTGGTTGAGGTAGTTTAATGTAAGCAGACAATCAAATATATTGGACAGGAGTATGTGGATCCTATGTAATTATTGTAATATTGTATATATTTTTGTAGATATCTTGTGCAACATATAGTCCTGAGGATGGTCTTGGTGAAAATAATACGTTAAAGACCGAAACGTCGACGCCCTTATACCATTTGGTGTAGATTCATCAACGAAAGGATTTGTATAAAAAATTGATGAATTAATTAACTGATGTTATAAGATCACACTATGTATATATGGGAATAATACATATGGTACCAATGGTATATTGCACTACTGAAAAAGTGTATTGATGAATGTAGTGTTGTTTGTTGCCCAATATGTATACAACTTTAATTTTGTAAATTCGAAGATACGATTATTGAATTAAGCATAAAAACATTTGAGATATCACGTCTTTTGTTCCTTTTCAAATTGATGTACTCATGAAAGACTCAACAAAAATTAATTGAAAAATTATAAATAATTCCTCAAGGAGCCTTCTTCTATATAATTATTGTCACCCAGTTCCTTGGGGATAACTGGGTTGCCCTTTTTCTTGTCACATGTCATCACACAGCAAGCAGCTGTTATTAAAATGGCCTAATGGGGCATGACCGGTCATGGCAGACCATTCTGCTCTGAAAGTAGCCTCAAACATACCAGGGAAATACCAGAGTGACTGAATGGCCAGTCCGACCCTGTGATAGTTTTTTATTTTGCCACAATAAAATTGAACATCCTTTGGTAGCCTTCTGTGCTCCTATGGGTGCTTCTATGTGTTGGATCATACTACAGAATTGCAGATTTCAGTAGACAGCTATGGGGTGATGACAATAAGTAGTTCCCCGGATGAGGAAGAAGATGTCCTCTGTGGCTACTGTGGTCTGTAACGATTGCAGAAGGGGCAGAAGTTATCATCTGCGTCACAATTTCTTGAAGCATAGGTAGTTCAGAAGGTGTAGTACTCCCCATCTGTTGCTATTTCCACACATATAAGTAGTAGGCTAATGTGTAATACGCACTTGTAAATAAAATAAAAAAAATTGTGCAATAAAACAACACAAGCGCACCGGACCATTAAAGTTAAATATACATTATTCACAGTGACAGCTCACAGGTATTCAAACTCAAATAAAACTTCGATAAGAACCATTAAGTAAATACAACATAGCACAGTCCCTTTAACAAAAATATCCTACATTACCACAAAAATATAGCAGGCAAGTGAGGCGTTGATGCGATTCAGGCTAGCAATGATTGTACAGGAAAGATGATTCAGGCCTAAACCAGGGCATCGTGGGCACACACTCCTCCTCCTGTTCATTATGTAGATATAAATGTTGCAAATGTATCCCTCAGATTAGGTTTATGGCCACTGAAGAACCAATGAAACATTATTTCCCTTCCTCTGCAGGAGTTCATATATCAAATGAGGGACAGTACAGCAGGTGGAATGCCTAACCCATTGTCCGTGTTAGTTTGGATGTTCCTGTGGTGTCTGTGCATTTTATCTTAGTGCACTTCCTTTATATATAATTGTTACTTTGTGCTTGTCAGTATATTCGATGTACTACTTACAATGGAATGTTTAGCACACTTCAGTTCCTCCTCAGAGGCATAGGATATTTTTGCCTTTGGGAAGGCAGAGAAGTCCAAAATATTTGAATTAATTTAAACAAAGGAGGGCAGTAGGGTAAAGGTCAAGCACAGAGTGTGAAGATTTCTGGGGCATTTTGTGAGAAGGAATAGGGCCTGACCAGGCCATTCTTCGATAACTAATGACTGAAGTCTGTTTAGGAAGAATTACAAAGTTCCAACTGTATTTCGATGAAGAACCAGACAATTTTTGCTCTTTACATACTCCAGGTACAGTATTACAGTTTCCATGAGCTGGAAGTTGTAGAGCAGTTCTTGTATGGAGTAAGAAAGCACCACAAAAAGTGTGGGAGGGGCGGCTAGAGTAATTCTTTACAGCAGCAGAATGCAGGGGTGCCTCTACCTTAGATTCCAGGATTAGTGCCAGAGCGGATGTCTTCCCCGGAGGACACTAGCACAAGCCTGCTAGTGAACTCACTGTGATCTCTCTCGTTACCCTGCTACTGCACAGGCATGGCCATGCTGAGGTTGTTTGACTAATCAGACATGTTAATATGTGTAAATAGCCTGAACTCTGTATTACAGTGCATTATACACAGCTATACGTCATTCCATAATATTGTACTCGTGAAAGAAAGAGATGGGCAATCCTCTCTGAGGACTCTGCCCTGCGTCCTTCGAGCATTAGAACTCTGGGAAGACGACATTGGCTAGTGCATGCCTTTTCTGCCTGCTTGTTGTGTCGTGGGGCCCTAGGCCCACATGGTGGTAAATGACTGTGACACAGACACGGAGCTTAGCTGGGTTAGTGAGCCACGAGCTCGAGCGCTCGGCTCTATTTATTAACTGTGTCACGTGATGTCGTGACATCAGTGGTGGGTGGGTGTTTAGTGTAGCATTACATTTGAACCCTTGCCTGTGTCTGCTAGGACACAACATTCCTCCCAAAATTTGATAAAAATTAAGGAAAGACAAAAGTCCGAATCTGAGGGAGAAAATACACAAATATACAATAATTACAAATTTACATTGAGTCTCTTCAGCTGCTTGCTTGATGACGACGGTGGAAATTGCTGCTGAAACTTTAGTTCTTTTTGGCTTGACAACTTGGTTCTCGGTGGGCGTGCTCTTCTTTACTTGCGCTGTGGAAATGTGTTGGTCAGTCCACTGAGATCTTGCCTTTGAGGATGACGTCAAACAGGATGACCAGATGTTAGACTTGAAGGATGTTGTCTTCTACTGGTCCATCGGTTTCTTCACTGTAGGCAGCTTGGCTTTACTTTACAAAGGATGGAGTGTTCGAAGGACATTCTTCTCACTAGGACACCCCTCTCTCGGGTGTTCTCCTGCCACGAGATGTCCCGGAGGCCCTTTTCATCAGGTTTCCACTGGGCTGGGTATTATTCCACAGCGTTGCTCCAACTCCACAGTCTGCGTGTGAATGGAGGAGACGATGAGGGTACTACCTCACAAAGTCCGTAGCTCCACCTGAAGGGTAGTTGTTGACTCTTGCCTTTGCGCACTAGTTCCTCTTCTTCCTGGGACGTGCAGGTTAGACGGTGATGGATTCATCTCTCGTGTCGGGACCCTCTGCCACCGGTGTCCCTGAGGCCTTTGCCCCTTGGATCTCCACGGGCTGGTGTGGAATGGTCAGTTCTCCTTGTTCAGGCCATCTGAGCTCCCTCCGCTTCCAGACTTCCGTTCAATCCCAAAGGTGGGTGTTGCCAATGGTCCGGCCTGTGCTCTCCTGCAGTCGACTGGTCGTCGGGGTCTTGTGAATAGGTGCATGTTCTGTTCCTGGTGCTATCAGTGTTCTCCTGGACGTGTGGTTCACTGTACACGGTGTTGTGGTGTGTGTGTCACCTCTTCTTCTTCTTGTAGGTGTGTGGACTTGTTACACCTCTCTTCACCTTTTCCAGAAGTTGTTCTTGATGGCGTCATGCCACATGACTTCTTACTTCAGTTCTTTCCGCGACACGGTGCGGTCACCTTTCTTTCTTTGTCTTGCTGACCAGGCTTCTTCAAGCAGCGTGCACTCCGCCTGTTTTCGTCTGGTCTTGTCCTGGCTTTAGGACACTGTCTTCTCTCCCTTCTTCGGTGACTGGACCGGTCATTACGATCTTCTCTCTTGCCTCCTATTACTACTAGTTATTGTTGGTGTTGCGTCCGTCTCTCCGGGTCTTCTGAGCTCTCAGTTCACGCACGTCTTCTGTCGGGACATATTCATCCTGACTTGGCAGAATTTCTTCTTTCTTCTCTGGCGACCATTTTGGGTGATCGGCTTTTGTTTGGGCGCCCCTCTGGCTTGTCGGATCATCCTTTTCTTCTTGGGCGATCTTCTTTGCTACCAGAAGGGGTGGACAGCTTCCTCTTCGTGAGTCTTCTCGCTATCCGCGATCATTGGGATCGCCATGTGCTTCTGCTGCAGTGCTTTTTGCGTTTGTGCAGTTTCTCCTGCGTTTTTCGTGTGCTCTGCTGTTTCCGGAGGGTTAACTTCACCTCTCCATGGACCTTCTCCGGTGGGTGCACTTCTCGTGTGCGCTTCCGGTGAGGCTCTTTAGCTTCTTGGGGCGTTGACCGTGCTTGGTTACTTCGCCTCCTTTTGGCTGCGGGGTAACTTTGCGTTACTCTTCCGTTGCACGTCAGTGTGCATTGCAGTGGCAAGTTCTTGCTTCACTTGGTACCGTCGTGATACAACTCCAGTGTAGCTTTGTTCCTTGCGGTTCATTAGATTCTTTGGCGTTGTCGCTCTTCCACGTACGTATCGCACTTTTCTTCTTCACACTTGGGTACTTGCCTCGCACGTCTTCTGGTGCTTTGGGTGTGGCTTCCTTACTTTCAGGCGCTGTCCTGTACTGTGCGCGTCCGGGGTACACTTGCGCTCTTCCATCGGTTGCCTTTGGATCTTGCTGCTTGCGGTAGACGGTTCTGACTCTCCCTCGACGTCCAGCGTGAGGTTGTTGTCTCTCCTGCGTTTGCGATGAACACCTGCGGCCACAGGGGTCACTTCAGCAGTGATGATGGGTCTCCGTCTACGTCCGCGTCGCTGCAGGCTTGCTTTACCTTTGTAGGCTTTCCCTTGTTGTGTCTTGTGCTTGTTTGCTTCTTTGTGCTTCTTTTGATGCAATACCACCTAGTGACCACTAGATGGCAGTGTGGGCTGGATTCCCTTCAGCAGCTGCTTGCCTCTTCTTGGTGACTTTCCTTCCCATGTTGTTTGGAGTCCTGGGTTTGCGGGCCTGCTGTTGCCATAAAGTATGCAGGAGGGGGCTGGAGCCACTGCTGAGCCAGGTAAGTCCCATCTCTTTTCTTTCTTTGCCTTTGGGGCTGTAGGGCACAAAAGTGTTTATGGTGCAGAGGGGGTGGGGGCAGTCTCTCTGCATTGTCCTCTGTCTTTGTGGCCGCATTGGGGGAATCTTTGCTGGAGTATGCTGGCTCTTTTTATGGACAGTTTTTTAGAGCCTGTGGGACAGATCAGCGGACTTTGGCTGGCCTCGGGGCTAACACTGTTCCTCTTCCTACGTCCCCTCACTCGCTTGGTGCAGAGGCAGCTCTTTACTTCACTGATCTCCCCGCCGCCCACAGCAGCCGCTCAGTTCACCCGCTGCGCGGGGCGGGGGAGGGTCGGCTGCACTTCACTGGGGGCGCTCGGCGAGTCGATGGCAAATGTGTGCAACGCGCTCACCTTCGTCTCTTTACCAGCAGCGGCCGTGGCAGGTGGGCTCCGCTCACAGTAATAGGCGCCCCGCAGCTCTCCACACGCTGCGGGAGCTTGCCTTTGATGTCTATTCCCCCGCCGCTGCAGCCTCACTTCTCCATGCTGCGCGGCGGGAAATGGGGCCACTTACAGGCAGGCCGCGGGTGGGCTCCGCTGGTCTTGCCTTCTGCCGCTTTCACCCCTCTTCCTCCACACAGTGCCCTGCGGCTCTTCTCACACCGCGTGTGCATTCAGCCCACCGCCGCAGCAGCTCCGGTCACACGCTGCGCGGCGGGGCTCTGGGTTACTGCTGGCAGGCCGCGGGTGGGCTCCGCTGGCCTTGCTGTTATCAGTGTTCGTGGGGGAGGTCGTCACAGGCAGGCCGCGGGTGGGCTCCGCTGGCGATGCCTTTATTTCAAGTTAATTGTCAGCCGCATTGCACGCGGCGAGGCACCATGGCCATGCGGGTGGGCACCGCGGATCTGCGTCATGATAGGGGGGGTCGCTCCTGGCATGCGCGGCCCCCCGGGGCCATTCCCAGCCCTCCGGCTCACCTCCGGCCGACGGGCCTGTTCTCCTCCTGCGGCCGTGGCGAGTGGGATCCGCACGGCCAGCACTCCGCTCCGGTGGGGGTCGCTGCCGCTGCGGCCGACTCGGGTGGGCTCCGATCGGTCCGCTTGGGGCACAGTTGCGGCCGGTGCAGGTGGGCTCTGGCCGGTCCGCTTTTCGTCGACGCTAGGCCCGGGGCAAGGCACACACCCCTCGGGCCTCTCGGCGGCCGGCGCCACCTCACCAGGGGGTGCCCTTCACACGGGCAGCATTCTCCCCCGTTCAGCCACGAAAAAGGTGGCTGTGGCACGCTGGGGCTCAGCCACTGCTCGTCACCAAATGTTGTGTCGTGGGGCCCTAGGCCCACATGGTGGTAAATGACTGCGACACAGACACAGAGCTTAGCTGGGTTAGTGAGCCACGAGCTCGAGTGCTCGGCTCTATTTATTAACTGTGTCACGTGATGTCGTGACATCAGTGGTGGGTGGGTGTTTAGTGTAGTATTACATTTTAATCCTTGCCTGTGTCTGCTAGGACACAACACCTGCTCACCCTTGCCATGCAGCCTGGGGATCAGCAGGAACCTGTTCTAAACCAAGGCCTCTGAACATCATTACCTTCCTGCTCTCGCCTAATTTATGATGAAGTCAACGGTGGAATCCACCTGCTAAATTATTATAAATAGTTCTGTTGTAACGTCCATACACTTACAAATAGCAATATTAGCGTTCACATGCATCTGTTTAAATGAATTCCATGATACTAGTAATGCATGTTCTAAGCAATGTTTTATTTCTCTCTGGCCTGCGTAAATCTGTCAAAACTACACACATGTGAAAATCCTAAGCACATGTACAAGTAGCCTGGAAAATATTAATTGTAGGTGAAGTGACTGCTATTGCATTCAAGCCAACATCTCTTTGGTTCTCCTTCATAGCGCCATGAACACCTTCAGGTTTCAAACGTTTTCTTTTTAAGTTCAGAAATAAGTGTATTAGAAGGAATTAAAATAGAATTACATAATATGGTAGAGCAGTAAATGGTCACATAAAATGATAAAAAGCATTAAAAGGAATAGTTGGATATAAATACAGTTTTAACTTGGCATGGAAATAAAAGAAACGAAAAGAGAGATTAAATGTATATGGTCTAAGAAGTGTTACATTATACATATATAAATAATAAAATAATAATAATAAACATAAGCAAGTTAATATAATACCAAAGTAAGGAAAGTCATGGAGGTTTAAAAACTTCTTGATGAATAGGGATTAGTGAAAATGAGCGCTTAGCATTAGAATCCAGGAACTTTGTGACGGGTAACCATGAATTCAAATGTTTTGCAGCAATTTGAATAGGATGTATCTAATCTATGATTATGACAAACTGCGTATCACCAAGCTTGAATAAATAATTTTGGGAAATCCTTCCAATTCTTATTAATTTGCTGAATAGAAACTTCTAATAATAGGTATAAGATCTTTACATTGGAATTACAAGTAGTCCAGGCAGGAGCTAAACTGCCTAAAAATTAAGTTAGTGATGGAGAAGGGAATTGTGGAATCAAAAATTAAGTTAATTTGAGAACAACCACTTTTCCAAAAATTGTCTACATGGGGATAGGTAAAAAGTAAGTGTTTTAAGTCAGCGAAAGTGGAGGAACAAGTCTATCAATTGTCAGGGAGAGCAGTGCGTCTATTATATAAAGCTATAGGGCATAGAAGGAGTCTATGATAGATGGAAAATTGTGTTTGTATAGTATTTCCCTCTCTAGAGGATTTCCTAATGTTGAGATATATTTTATTCCATAAGAGAATTGACCAGTCTACCCCTAAGTCACGCTCCCAGACAACTCTATTTTAGTTTTTTACTCTGGCAATGAGTGATATACGAAGATTAGAATAAATAGTGGACACTCTGGGATGAGTACAAAGAAGAGTGTGGCTCCTGTTGATTGGAGAGAAAGTATGACGATTATGAGAAAGGAATTGAGCATATGCAGTGTGAAGGGCATTCTTTAAGAGAGTATATTTGGACTGAAAAGATGGGGGAGGTCAAAGAGATGTCTGGCTTGTAGGAAAGGGATAGCCTCATCTTGTTCAAAAAGTTGATGAACCCAGATTGGGCCTCCATATCTCCAAGATTTCCAATATAAGGGTTCTCCACAAATCAATATAAACTTATTATGCCATAATGTAGATTTAAGGAAGAAGTTTAGATCCTGAGGGAATAATGATATTTTAGACTATAACATTCTGCATGTATGTTTAAAGATAGGCGTAAATATGGTTTGTGGTTTGCGGGTAAAAGATAAATATTCTTGTAATGAAAAGGGAGAAAGATAAGAGCGCTAAAGCTGAACCCACAATGGGCAATCCTGAAAAGACTCAGAGAGCTAGCTCGAAGACTGGAGGAGCAAAAACCATTTTAGATATGTAGAAAAATCTGGGAAGTTAACCCCACCTTCTTATTTTGGACGCGTTAACTTTGATAATGACATGCAGGATTTTTTATTATTCGACAAAAATGAATATAATATAGAATTCATCTTTTTTTTTTTTTTGCAGGGAATAGGTATTGGGACATTAGAAACTGTTTAGAGTATTATGGGAGTCAACATCATCTTAATTGTGCCCAAACGACCCCAACATGATAGGTATAAGGGATGCCATTTATTAGTTAGTGTGGAAATGTTTTGTATACATTTATCTATACACTAGGAAAGTGTTGCTGGAAGTGAAGGTTTGAAATATAAACCTAGGTATTTTATGTGGGGTGGATTCCAAGTAAAGTTTGAGGTGGCAAAATTCTCTTTAAAAGTATACTTAGTCAGAAGCAAATTTTCTCATTTTCATTATTTAATTTGTAACCGGAAACTGAAGCAAAGGATTCAACTTCATGTAAAAATTCAAGGAGAGATGAGTGATGTTGTGAAATAAATAATAATATATCAACAGCATATGCCGCTAGTTTATTTACTGATTTTTAAAATCAAACCCACGTATATCTTGATTATGGTGTATTCTAGACAAAAATGGGTCTTAGGCTAAGTTAAAAAGAAATGGGGATAGAGGACAATCTTAGCAAACACCCCAGCCCAAATTAAAATAGGGAGATGTCAGACCATTAACTCAAACAGCTGCACGTGGATCTGAATAAAGAATAAAGATAAAAGAAATTGTTGTTTGGGCCTAAACAAAACCATTTAAGCGTTTGAAAAAGATAAGGCAAATCAACTCGATCAAATGCTTTTTCTGCGTATAAGGCCACTCCTGCTAGAGCATTGGGTAAGTAGGAGAATTTAGACTCTGGGCACGATTCACAGAATTAACTTAGGCAAAATCCTAAACTTACTACTTTTGGTATTCACAGAATGCACTTACTACTTTTGGTATTCACAAAATGCACTTACTATTTTTGGTATTCACAGAATGGATTTACGACTACTAACTTTACGTCCGCACTCGGGCCGGAGATTCCGGCCCGGAGGCGGAGATTCCGGCTCGGAGGGGGAGCTTCTGGTCCGGAGGCGGAGCTTCCGGCTTGAAGGCGGAAGCTTCTGGCACCAAGGTGGGGATTCTGTCCGGTGGTGGAGATTTAACCATGGCCGAAATCTCCACCTCCGGGCTGGAAGCTCCGCCTCTAAGCCGGAAGCTCTGCCTCTGGACCGGAAGAACCGCCCCGGACCGGAATCTCCGGCCCGAGTGCAGACGTAAAGTTAGTAGTCGTAAATCCATTCTGATAATACCAAAAGTAGTAAGTGCATTCTGTGAATACCAAAAGTAGTAAGTGCATTCTGTGAATACCAAAAGTAGTAAGTTTAGGATTTTGTCTTAAGTTAATTCTGTGAATTGGGCCCAATATATATAATAAGTGAATATTATCAGAAAGAAGATGACCTTTAATGAATCTGGATTGCTCCTTGCCTAGTAATTGTGGAAGGCATGATTCCAAGCGAAGGGCCTGAGCCTTAGAAAAACTCTTATGATAAATATTGACTAATGAAAAGGATTTATGATTTTTGCAATATTTCACATCTTTTCTTTCTTTGAGGATAAGACATATCAGGGAGTCCAAAAAGGAACTGGAAGAATCACCTGCTCGTAAAAATAAATCTAAAAGGTAGTGTATTTTAGGGAGAAGTAGCTGTGCGAAATGTATGAAAAATTCAATGGTGAAGTCATCCGGGCCCGGAGCAATGTCCTTCTTAAATGTGTGCAAGGCAGTAAGGAGTTCTTCCTGTGAAATATCAGATTCTAAGGAGGCAAATCCATTTTGAGTATGAGAAGAGTGATGAATATGAGAGAGGTACTGAGAAATGTGAGGCTCAGAGGGAGATTTTTCTGGTATATATAATGATTTATAAAAGTGAAGAAACTCATTTAGAATTTCAGAATCCTTAAACTTCAGTGTTTGCTGAAGGTCCATAATAGATTCAATATTGAGCTTATTGTGTTTAACATTTAAACAATGTGCTATTTCTTTACCAGCTGTGTTCTGCCCACCATATAACTTTGCACTAGATTTTAATAACTAAAGTGAGGCACTATCTGTCAACTTCTTATTAAATGGGAACTTGGCAAATCTTTCATTTAGAAGAATAATAAGACTGTTCCAAATTCTTTATCTTAGCTAAAGGTTATTTGGCCTGCTTACGTGAGGTATTCTATTTTTTGGAGACATATCTAATAATAAATTCATGAGCAGCGGCTTTAAATGCATCCCAACTAACAGAAAAATAATAATAAAAAAGGAAACAAAAGAGGAGGTAAATGTAGGGTCTAAAAGGAAAGCATTATTAAAATGCCATCTCCTAGGCCTATTGGATTTTTGCAAAATATCCAATTGAAAAGAGATAGGACCATGATCAGATATTAGAATGGATCCAATATCTTCAGCCCTTAAGTATTGGGATATATTGTGTGTTGTAAACAAATAGTCAATTCGCGATTGGGTCTGGTGAGCCGTAGAAAAATAGGTGTAGTCTTTTGTGGTGGGGTTACAAAGCCTCCAAGCATCAATAGGCTTAAATTGTTGAACAGTTTGAAGAAAAAATGTATGTGCTTTATGTAATGTGAAGGAGACTGATGAGGCACGGTCAATGAAAGGTTGAACAACTTGATTACAGTCACCTGCAAGAATAAAGTTATCATCAATACGTTGTGTAATTTGTTGAGAAAGAGACAACCAAAAAAAGGGATCTCCAACAGTGGGGGCATAGATAATAAGCAAGAAAATGGGAGTATTCCCAATCAACAATTTAGTATGAAGCCATCTACCATCAGTGGTAGAAAACTGAGAAAGCAATTTACGACATAGAGTTAAAACCCAATTCTGCTTGCCATCTTCTGGTAATAAAAGACTTCACCCACCCAACCCCTCTTAAACTTTAAAGATTCATTTGTCTTGAGAAGAGATTCCTGTATAAGGGCGATATCTGCCTCAAGTTTAGATAAGTGGGATTAAACATGTTGTCTCTTTATGGGAGAATTCAAACCCCTGACGTTCCAAGATACAATTTTCATAGCCATAGAACTTTTTTTGAAGAAAAAGGGAAACAAAGCTCTATGCAAACCATATAAGATGTAGGTAACAAGCCATATATCAGTCCAACCATTCAAATACATAATATAACAACACATAAGAGATAAGAAAAGTAAATGCAAATACATAGAAGAAAAGTTGAATAAAGGAGAGGAAAAGAGGTCTAAGAAAGGAGACAAAAGAAGGAATGATAGATAGGTGAAAAGAGAGAAGATGAAAAGAACAAGAGGATAAGAGAAGAAAAACATACCTTAAAATTCCAGATAAGGGTAGGGAGGTTGAGACCACATGGACCAGACGACTCGCCCAAGTTCAACAAAACGGTGGGCAAGAAAGGACCTCATCACATATAACGAGGGAGTAAGACAGGCACAAACAACCATCCTGTAAAGAAGGAAAAAGAGGCAACCATCAAAACACTACCACAATAATGTGTTTGAATACATTATAGCAAACAGAAATAAACTAGACATCAACTTAATAGAATTTGAAACAAATAACTATCAATTCAAGAACTTCTATGAGAGTCCACTAAAATAAAATGACCTGAGATGGGGAGGCTTCAGAGAAGTCCATGGATTTTGGTTTGCAGGAATTGATGAAGCTCTTTAACCTAACAGGATCTTTGTATGTTGTGGTTTGGTTTTTATATGTGACTTTACAGAGGCATGGATGAAAGAGTCCATAACAGGCCCCCAAATAATGAAGTTCAGGACTCATATTCAGAAATTCCTTAGGTCTGATTGCAGTGGCTCTAGCATAATCTTGAGCAAAGTATAAGGTAGGACCCGACCATAAAATACATTTAATTTAATTGACTGCTGCAAGGACTTTAAGCAGATCCATGTAGTCAAGGAAATACAAGATGACTCCTCTTGGTCTCTGTGAATTCGACACATCTGACAACCACGTCTGTCGGCGTGTTGGATATTTAGAGTAGTTCACTCTGGCAAATTGCACCTTGGGAATTAAGGTTTTGAAGAAGGAGATAGGATCTGAGCCCTTCAAGCCTTCTGGTAAACCATAAATGTGAAGGTTGTTACTTCTATTCCAGTTTTCAAGGTCCTCAACCTGTTTCTGAAATAAGGACACCTGTGATTGAAGTGCAGTGACTTTAACATCAGTGAGCTTGAGAGAAGCCATATTGTGTTCCACCGCGGTAAGATGTTCATCTATCTGTGACCACTTATCTGTGAGGAATTGCAGCTTAATATTTGTTTCCTCCATGAAGGGAAGTAAAGCACACATTTTCCTCCAGTAACAGATCTAAAGAGACAGTAGAAGAACATTTTGTCAGGGAAGGTTGGTCTTTCTTCAAGCGTTTTGTATGAGCCTTTCCTACAGCAAGAGGAATAGGGCCAAGGGTGCATAACATTTAGACAGAGACACCAAGGAATCCTCAATTTTAGAAAATTCTGTGGGGATTTTAGAGTTATTTAAAAAAATACTTTTTATTAACTTATAACAATGTCGACAAATCACATCCAAAAGAAATGCAGATACATGAGCTTCGAATCTTGTGGTAATATTGTGTACAATCTTATAGTTTACAGAGGAGTACAATAGGATGTTACGGTGTAAGTTTGTCATTAGTCTCAGGGTCCAGGGGGGGAGCACAGATACCCCCTTGATGTTCGTTTCATTTGTTCCAGATGGAGGACCATTTTCTGGGGCCCCCTCTGGAGATATACACAGTTTTTTTCCCTAAACATGCACCAGTCCATGTCGTTCATCCAGGAGGCCACCCGGGTGGTTCATTCGCCCCCATGCCTGTACTATGTTTCGCTTGGCTATCATCTGGCCCAAAGTGACCCACAATATGTCTCTGCTATTAAGGTCTGTGGTCCCCTAGATATTCAAGGGGCACTGCTTCGCTTCCAGACGTATAGCCACCCCGGTCACACACTTCATACATTCAAGTACCCTGGACCAGTAGGATTGAATGAGGGGACACTCCGTATAAAGGAACCAGTGACCACAGCCATGCCGACACTCACCCTCATCCGCTCGGCCCATTTTAACTAGTGTTGGTCGAGAGGTATAAATCCGATAGAGGATCTTTAATTGCACAAGACTCAATTTGGAAGACATGCCACTTCCTTGGAGGAGACCAGGGCCTCCTGTTATTCCTCATTGTCTATCTCGAGCCCATTATTTGCCCAGCCTTGTCTCCGGAGTGTTAGGGGGTCAGGTGCATTATTGATTAACTTCTTGTATGTCAAGGATATGACCCTATCTGGTAAATAGCCACCCAGCAGCCTGTTCTCTAGCGGAGAGGCCTACGGTGGGGTAACACCATCCGTGGTGTTCGATTGTAGTGCATGTCGGATTTGTAGATAGCGGAAGTACTCGGAGTCTGCTAGGTCATGGCTATGTTGCAAGTCTGCAAATGACACCATGCGCCCACCCTTCCACATGTCACCAATGGTTGAGATACCAATAATGTCCCATTTATCAAACCCTTTGGTAGAGCCAAGAGTGGCTAGCTTCTCCGATTCCCATAGAGGGGTCATCAGAGAAAGTTTTGCATCCCATCCCAGGCTCCTGCTGACCGCATTCCACACCGCCACCGAGTGCTTGGTCGGGCCCATAAGCTAGGTCTGGAATAGAGAGCTCTATGGTATGAACCCCCAGGAAGCAGCCACTTATCCATTTTGTAGGCTGGATCGTCCACAGGTTTATACACACAGTGGTTGATAGGTATTTTAGAGTTTTTGATGAAAGATTGCATAGAGAGTAATGCTGGGGGGGCCATTTATTTCAATTTTCCCATAGAAAAGATAAAATGAGATGGAGGCAGGAAAGCAGTTCCAGGCAATGACAAAAACAATAGGTGTACACCATCCAATAGGGAAGCCACAATAGAGAAAAGGTCAGCTGAAAGTCAATTAAAAAAATGTAAGCGCACCATAAAACGTAAGTTCATAAAAGAAAACAACATATCAACAAAGGTTGATATGAGAGACAATGGAGAATGCTGTTTAACTACAAAGAGGAAATCGGTCTGTTCTGGTGTGACAGTAAAGTCTCCAATGTAAGACACACCCAGTTCACCAGTTATATATAGCCTGTCCAATACCTGGCTTGAGACAAGTTTCCATCAGCCCACCCATTTGGCGGAACTTCGTCATCTGGAAAGCAGAGAGAAAGGTCACATGTAGCCAATGTTGCTCCAAGGCTTACATACATGGGTACTGGGCCCCATACTCTCAGAAATTCTCAGCCATAGTAATTGTCCAAGAGATATGGAAACTGATGAAGTGCAGTGCAAATGACAAAAGTGTGTGAATTAAAAATGACTAGAAGGACAAAAATTATATTTATTAGGGATTGTCCTAGTGTCATATAATAAAAACCGCCTGATAGAATGGAAAAATAGTTCTATCTTTTGGCAACAAGTGGGGTCGACATGTTTCAGCCGTATAGCTACCTGGCTCGGCTTTCTTCGGGACCTTGTGAAAATAATGTGCTACTGCAAAAGAATATTGTAAATATTAGTGCAAAATTATCTGATTAAATTATCAGTAGAAAGTTGATCCGTGGTATATTACCACCCTACCGGACATGTATCCCATGTGTATGTGGATGATAAGCTAGATCTTCATTCCTAGAAGAAAGGGATATATGTCAAAAACACAACACAAGCTTATACTGGTGAACAGAACTTGTGTCCCAAGCATGGAGAAAAAACAAGTCACTAAAGCGATAATACACTGTATTCGCTTTTTCGCACATTCAGTTCGGGCTTATCATTGAATTTAAACATTTGGTAACTACTCACCCAGCTTTTTGTGGGAGTAAGCCTCACCTCACCCGGCGCACTGCTCGGTGGCTGTATTGGTGAAAGAAAAACAGAGGGACAAGGGGTGATCAAATCCAGCTCATTTACCCTCATTGTGTTTCTCTGATTGCAACAATAAAAACCTAAGTCAACAAAAACCATTCACCAAGTGATTCAACCCCATGTGCAGAACTGCAGGCCAGCATCAACTGATATGAAAATTCCAAATTTCAATAATGACTCTGGTTCAGATGTGATAGTTAATCCCTACAAACATGGGCAAGTTGTGAGGGTAAGTTCTCTTTATGTTGAAATATTCCTAAGTTAAGAAATGCATTTCAAGCATTTATTATGAGTGGGCCATGTTGTTATATTATTTAATCTGACCCGAACAGAATCCGAAAGATTGCATTACGCTCAGGTGAGACACTTGCTAATGCACCCAGAGGTCAGTTGAGCTGCCACAAGAGAAAGAACACCCTTTCAACATTTCACAACTCAGAAGGGCCTTATCTCTGAACTATATGCAGTCCTTTTAGAAAGTAAAATCAACCCTAAATGGCTTATTAGAACAAATAGTACAAGGTGCTTGATAGAAAAGTTTGATGAAAGAGTGGGAGAAACTCTGGCTGGATTTCCATAAAGGCTCATAGGGGCATATTTACAATTACTGGCGCATCCCTGCAAATTAGCAGGGATGCGCCAGTAATTGTGCGCCATGCCTCCGCTACCGATGATGCGCCGCATTTACAATGCGGCGCACCATCGGGCAAAAACGGCACAGATGCGTCATGCACCTGTGCCGTAAATGTATCGCATTGCTGGAGTGGCGTCGCATGCGCATATGCAATATCTTCGATGTCTTTATTAATTTCTTAAAAGATTTTCCAGCACAACTTGCCACTTGCCGACACGTGTTTCGTCTCAAACGAGACTTCCTCAAGGTAGATCTATTTTAGAAATGTTCCTTAATAGTCAGACTGCTAGAGAGTGATACATAGTCGTCCAGGAGAAGCACAGGGAGTTTCACCATAACAGAGAGTTTTTTAGAGGCAGAAATCACTCTGTGCTGAAACAAACCATGACACAACCCGTGCTTGCGGTCCACCCGAGAGATGGCCCTAAAAACTGCCGAAGGTGAGTGTCTATCACTAATAAGTCTGTCTCATGTAGCCAATCAGCTTGTCGGTGTACACGCCCATAAATACAAGACACCCAGAGAAGTATGAGGGTGGTAGCATCAGACAGTCAGATGCAAAAGTAGCAAAGTTCTAAGGCGTGGTAAAGAGTGAGCCCAAGTTTTGATAATGTTCGTAGTGAAAGCCTAATGCTCCTTCTAAATATGCTCTTCCTGGTATAGGTGTAATTGATTGGGGGCATTACACCAGATGTAATAATGGTCGTAGTGTACTCCTCCTTCAAAGATAAGGTCCTCATGATATCCAAAGTAATAAATCAGGGGCGCCACACACAGGAAGTACATGTAACTCTTGTCTAAGCCATGATAAGCCTGATCCAAAGTATAGCAGTAGCAACACCCCACCAAACGACATCCAGAAAGGAGGTACATGTACTTCCAGTGTGTGGTGCCCCTGATTTATTACTTTGGATATCGTGAGGACTGAACCTGCAGGAAGAAAGACAAGACAGACTGTCTATTAGGAGACACCCAGCATGTCCGTGAGTTGTGAGGCACCCAGAAATAGCTGACTGATGACAGGGAGCAAAGCTAGTCCTGATTTAAAGACTGCAGGGTTCCACAGTCTTTCTCTGCAGCTCCTGCCATGAGCTGCATAATCTCATTGTGCTGTACAGAGTTTTCACCATCGACTCAGATAGTCAAGTGCTGCAGCTGCACCCAAGCTGCACCCCAAGAGGGACTGCTGCATCAGTCTGGAATCAGCAACTGCCAAACACAAACTTCTGTCAGCATCGGCCCGGAGGCCATGACTGCTGACAAGCCCACCAAAGAACCTGTGATCCTAAATGGATTTAAGACCACCATATCCATGGTCTTCAAAACCCAGTGCTGAAGCCCAAGGAGATGAAGTTACTGACCACACCTGCCCATACCACAGAATCAGAAGAGCCATAGAGCAGGTAACAGGGTAGTGAGATTGCATGCAACTGAAAGACTGTAGCACATCACTTCCCCTCTATTCCCATTACCAGTATGGGCTTGTAGGGTCAAAAAGCTATTGCACTAACTTACAGGCCAATATTAGGGGTAACAGCTAGTGATCTACAACTGTGCCTAGTATATGCCTTAACCCCCATTTCTTTGCCAGAAACTTTTGTGTGAGAAGGGGGAAGGAACTGGGCAATGTAGGAGATATCCTCATTCCATTATATGCCATAGGGGTATTTAACTCTTTACCTGAACCACCTTTTGAGCGCACAGATTTTTGTTCTTCTGTACAATTAAAGTACTACTATTTGACAAAACATGAGTACCGGGCTGGACAATACACAATTGTGTCTGTTAGTCGACAGTTGCGCCCTGAGCGAGCTTGTGTTACCCACACTACCTCCAATGGAAGTCTTTAACTGATTGAGCTTCCTGCCCTGAAGTCAAGGGTGGAATGGATTGTATTTGGTCGAATTTGCAGAGCCATAATAGAATGGACACTAGTGACAAGCAACCTAAACTACCATGGTTGAGGGCCTAGTAGCTTCTGTCTGACCTGTGGCTTCTTGCACAAGACCTGACATTTAACTTTTACTGAAAGCCTACGTGACCAATACTGTAGCGCTGAAGATCCTGAAGATGTTTGCCTTTGCAGAAGTACCATCATTTTTAAACAAACAGGTCACACAAAGTTTGCAGATATGTAGATCATTGCATTCAGTCCTGTACAACAGCTCAATTACTTCTTTGATATCATTTGATGTCATACTATCTAGAGATCTTTTTAGCTTAAGTTGATTGGAAGAATAAAGCTCCACTGGCACTACTCTTTGGTCTCTTTGTATGGGCATAACATCAGTATTACTTGCATTGATCATATTTCCTGCCACCAAACAGTTATGTCTGTATAGTCTTAACTTCACTTAAGGCAGTCAGATTGGTAGAATAATATGCTTTCATTCATATGTAATATAATTTAAATTCTACTGTCATTTAAGCTATTCTTGAATGAGATCAGTGGGTGAATATATTTACATTCCATGTTCATATATCATTTTTAAGGAGTGTCAAATCTGAATGTAGAGATGCATTGTGCTGGGGTGAACGTAAGAACTGTTGGTGGGTTAAAGACATAAACGAGGCCTTCATTAATTATTTTGTGCTCAAATTCGTTTTATTCAATTTTTCCTAAAACAGATTACAATATAAAGATAATTGAGAAGAATAAAGCCTTCATTAGAGAGTTACAGAGCAATAATAGTACACTCAGGACCTTATACAATCATTCCAACTCAATTATTCGAGCTTTATGGAAAGGAGGGAGTTCTAGGAGTACAAACTGACTCCCATTAAGGAGCTTGATTGAGTCTGAGCAAAGGCCTGTGTACTGCTGATTTTGGTAATGTGCTCCTATTTGAAGGGTAAAGCTATTCAACAAGAAGGCACTACAAAGATAAAATACTTAGTTTAAGTTAATAAAGAACAATAACAGATTGCAATAAAATTATTAAAATATTACCTAAAACATTATGGATATCAATTTTCGAAGTAATTGATAGTGCATTATAACTTGTCAATCTTGATTGCTGTGGGCACACATACCATCAATTACTCTGAGATACTATAATGCCATTATGATCGAACCAGTTAGATTTCATTTATAATACAGACCTCAATCAAATCGACCAAATGATGCACCAGATTAATCAGATAAATTCAAGATATTTAGGTTAAAAAAATAGTTTTTTTTCACAGAGTACTGTTTCTTTCAGACCTCATTACTTTTTCATAAAACATAAACAATTCCATCAATTTACAGCCAGGCTGAGAATCAGTTTGGTCCAGACCCTTCATTAGGACAAGAACAAAGGCCTCTGACATTAAAAGCTTTTTTCAAAAATAGAATAAGACTAGATTTTAAAAAGGGACATGTACAAACCAGAAGAATAAAGTCCTGCACTGCTGCACCACATAGACTACTTGTCCTGGGACCGCTATGTTTCCAAGATGGTTACTCAGCCAGAGTTGGTAACCACCCAAACCAAGTGGCCATTAACTTTCTTTTTAGATGTAAAGAAAATGTTGTGTTGAAATATGCAGCTGATTTCAATATGGAATAGGATTGAAGGACCATCCTGGCATGTGTCCACTTGTCTAGCTTGTGTTTGTCCTCTATTAGCGTGTGCTTTTTGGCAGCTTTGTTTATTATGTGGAGAAAAAACAGGAAGGAATGATTCCGAGTCCACAGATCCATTGTATTTGTTGCCTTCAAGGATGATCTCAAATATTTACTGTAGATGGGAGTGGGGGTCCACTACCTGCACCATCCGCAAGGCATTGTTCAATACACGCAAACAATTTGTCCAAATCTTGTGCCATGTTTTTATCATGGAATATCTTCTCCCTAAAGCTTATTGTGTAAGACCAAATTCCAAACGGAGTGGAGACGGGGAGGCATTTTGCGGCAGACCAAATACTCCATGTCAAGCCATTTCCTTACTTTTTTTTTTGCATTTTTTTTAAATTGTTTTTATTCGATTTTTTCAAGAAAACATGTATCGAAAACAAACAATACAAACATAGTGTCACCAGAGAGCATACAAGCACAAATATAGAATCAATTACAGCCTTATACAATTCCAATGAATAATAAGCAAAGTGCAGCGTTGCGTCGGTCTCAAAGTAATAGAAAAGGTTACACATATGCTAACAATCATCCATGCCTGCGCCCCAAGCCCCCAGTTCCCCACAGTACAACATGTCACCACCCATCCCTAGTGCATAGCAGCAGTCCGGTCCCTCCCCTCGTGTCTCCCAGCACACACTCTCGCACCAGAGCAGTCACACAACCCCCGGCACAACCACCAGCCAATCCCCCACAGCCCATTTTCACCAAGAAAGACCCCCGCTCACTAAGTTTTCTCCCCATCCGGCTCAGCCACCTGGACTCTCGCTCTCTGCTATTGGAGAAACGGTTCCCAGATATCTCGTGGCCTCGAGGTGGGTGGCATCAGCTCCCAAAAGGTTCCCAGCTGGGTGTGACCGTAAGTGACATCCGCCAACCAGTTCTGAATTGCCGGAACCTTGCGCCTGCCCCATTTAACAGCCACCTGTCGCTTAGCATATAACAGCAGCAGAGCATGTAGTTTCCTCAATTTTGGCACCGTGTGTCGTACATAACCCAAGATCGCCTATTCAGGGGTCGGGACATCAACCCTGCCCACTATCTGGTTCACAGCATCGAACACCGAGGACCAGTATCCCTCCAGTTTTACACAGGACCAAGCCATGTGTAGGAACGTAGCTCAATCATGTGCTCGGAGGAGGCGGCGCCCTGCATTTGTGTGTATAGCCTAGTGACCAACTTCCGGGGAGAAGGGGAACTGACTGTCGCTTCAAGTGCTAGAAACACCGGAGGTGCCGCGGGGAACTCACTGCACAATTCTTTGCAGGCCGATTTCAACCTATGGTACAGAAACATGTCTGAAAAAGACACCTCCCGCTCCTCACCCGCTAAGGGTGGAGGCATGAACTTGCCGTCAGGGAAAAGGTCAGCAAATGTGTGGAGGTCCAGCCTCTGGTGCGCCGACTTGCTTATTCCACTTCTATGCATGGCAGAAGAGGATTCTGCACAACAGAAAGGGACAGCGCGTACATTGTGGGTACACCCGCCATCTTCCTTAACTCGCCCCATGCCCATTTCAACATCTCCGCCGTGTCGACCTCACCTCTGGGTCGCTGCACCTTCGCACAAATGGCCACTTGCAGCGGGGTCAGCGCTATGCTGTCACATTCCACAGCAACATGTGGCTGAAAAGGGGTGGGGTGTATCCAGTAGTGTAAGTACTGGGCTTGAGCGCAGAGCGCATACAGGCGCATGTCCGAGGCCCCCAAACCTCCCTTCTTCAAGGGTAGCGTCAACACCTCCTAGGCCGCCCTTGCCTGTCCTCCCGCCCATACCAGTTGTACCAGATTGGATTTCAACGTGGCGAAAAAATGAGATGTCAGCGGAATCGGGACATTAGCAAACAAATACAGAAATTTAGGTAGGACTATCATTTTAGTCAGTGTGATTCGTCCAGTGAGCGATAGGGGTAAGCGCTCCCATAATTTTACCTTCCCTTCCAGCCAAGACAAGGCCCTGCCATAGTTCATGTTCCAAATCTCTTGCAGGTCTCTGCTAATCCAGATTCCTAAGTACTTAACCTCTGAGCTTTCCCAGCGCAGCAGGAACTCCGACACGACGGTCGGGGTGTTGTCAGTCAGCGGAAAAACAACCGACTTAGACCAATTTATGCAGATGCCTGCAAGTCCACCAAACCTTATGAATTCACGTAGCACCGGGTCCAAGTTAACCTCCGGATTTACCAGATACAGCGTTACATCGTCCGCATATAAGGAGATTAGGAGGCTGCGAGAACTGAACCCTGTGCCCCGCGCAGTATGGTGTTGCCGTACACGGGCAGCCAACGGTTCCATCGCGATGGCGAAGAGAAGCGGGGACAGGGGACAACCTTGCCGGGTGCCCCGTGAGATCGGAAAGGGATCAGAAATCAACCCATTTATCTGTATCCTAGCGCAAGGGGCAGTGTACAGAAGCTTGATCTTTTGTAGAAAGAGCTGACTAAAACCCATATTGAGCAGAATTTGAAACATATATGGCCATTCTACGGTATCGAACGCTTTCGTGGTGTCCAAGAATACCACAGCCGCGTGCACAGAGGGGTGCAGGTAGTGCAGCACGGAGAATATAGTACGTAAGTTGTGGGATGTGGCCCGACCCGGGATAAACCCTGACTGGTCAGGTCGCGCTATAAGCGGCAACAAAGGTTGTAACCTATTGGCGATCAACTTGGCAAATATTTTAGTATCCACATTGATCAACGAGAGGGGCCTATAAGAATCCATCTCATCTTCAGCTTTACCTGGCTTAAGCAGCGTAATTATCAGAGCTTCTCTCATCCAGTTGGGTAGTGTGCCCACCTCCAAAGCCTCCTCGTACACCGCTACTAGTTTAGGCGCAAGCTGTTCTGCATATGCTTTGTAAAAGGAAGTGATCAGGCCATCCGGACCCGGTTCCTTATTGGGAGGCATGCTGGTAATGACCCGTGTAATATCTTCGGCTGTGATTGGAAGATCCATATATTTCCTGTACGTGCCGTTTAACCAAGCGAGCTCTATAGACTCAATAAACGGCCCAAACCCTTCAGGGCAATCGCTCTGAGTGGCGGTGTACAGGCCTGTGTAAAAGTCAGAGAAGGTTGCCAAGATCTCCTCCTGCCCCCTTACCGCCCTGCCAGATGTGTCCTTAATCTCATGAATGTGGGTAGCTGATCTAGAGGGTCTGATCATATTAGCCAATGTGCGACCACGGCGGTCCCCCTCACCATACCTCCTAGCCACCGCGTGTTTTCCCAGGAATTTAACCTCTCGCTGCGCTTCTTCAGCATAGTCTAACAGTTTCGTCTTCATTAGTCCGGGAGCCTCACTGCACCCGTCCTTATAATATTGTGTTTCGAGTTCTTTGATGGCTGCCTCCAGTGAAGCCAGGGTCCCCCTTATAGCCTTGAGTGCACCCGCCTGCCTGGCGATGCATTGCCCTCTGATAACTACTTTAAATGTCTCCCAAAGTGCGTTCACCATAGCAACTGACCCCGTGTCCCCCCCACGCACCAGGACATACCGGCCCTCAGAGTCAGTCCGAACCAAATCTTCCTTCCAATCCAAACCATGCCTCAAGAGAACCGCCACACCCCTAGCATAGTTAGAGTATACTGCAGAGTAAGTGGACCCCCATCTGCTGTGGCCAAGCTTGCGTGATGGTGTACTGCTAAGGTGTGTTTCCTGCAGGAGGCACAGGTCAACACCGTGCGGGGTTAAGTAAGCGTGCAGTAGTCGGGACTTCCTACCGGCATTCAGGCCACGGACATTCCAAGTAAGGCATGTCAACTGACTACAAGCAGCCATGTGCAACTCGGGCAATCAGACTCATCACATTCCACCTTGAGGACACAACACCGCCATCAGAAGCGACTATCTCACATCGTGTGCTTGATCTACTGGCAACATTGAACCCAACAACCCCTCCCATCCCCCCGCCTCCCACTCCAACCCCCCAAACAGGTTGTAGCATATCCCACCCTATGTGAACTTTTAAACAGAGCAATAACATTGCAAATGGGAAATCTTCCCTAGGAGGCACAGCTGTACTGGCAAAAACCCTCGCTTTATGCAAGGTGGCCGGACCAAGTGCAGGCTGTCCAGTCCGCCATCTAACTCTTAGCTTAGAGGAACAAGCAAATGTGCATATAAGCAGACTATGCAAACACAACCATCCCAGCCATCTGCAGGCCGCAGTGCACAGCGCGGCGTAGTCATCCTGCCACAGCCACATCTCAGACACTACAGTAGTTAATACGATACCGCTGTTAATCATTGTCACTTAGGGCCCCTTCCATTGATGCTGCCGGAGTCTGCTTCTTCTTGGATCCCTTGCTCCCGACGTGTTTGGCGAATTTCAGCGCCGACTTAGCATCTGTAAAAAAATGTTGCGGACCATCTAGCGATACCTTTAATTTCGCAGGGTAAAGTAAAGAGTAGGGGACCTGCGCCTGCAGCAACAGACGCTTAGCTGGCATGAATTCTCTCCTCGCCGCCTGTACCGCCGGGGTAAAATCGGGGTAGAATGAAATGGTGCTCCCTTGGTGAGTGATGGTACCTTTCTCCCGTGCCTTGCGGAGTATATTGTCCCTGTCCTGGTAGTTCATTAGCTTCGCTATGATGGGCCTAGGTGGCAGGCCGGCAGCCGGACATGGCCCCAACGACCGGTGCGCCCTCTCCACAGCAAAGACTCCGGACAAATGGAGATCAAAGAGCTCCTGAAGCAGATCCGCGACAAACGTCTCCATCTTGGTAATGGCGGTCGTCTCCGGAACTCCCGTGATGAGTACGTTCTTACGCCGTGATCTTGCCTCCAAATCCTCGTTCTTAGCCCTGATGATTCCTAGCATCTTGTCCATATTAAGCAGCTGTTCCTTTGTCTCCACCTGGAATTCGTAGTATTCAGTATGTCGGTTCTCAAGGACGTCAAGACGAGTTTTGTGTGCTCCAACTTGCGTCTTTACGGCGTCCAGTTGCGATGTTAAATTGTCCAGTTTAGCGTCTATATTTCGCAAACTAGAGCGCATATCAAGCATCAAGGTGCGCAGGTCTGGTCTCTGTGTGTCGTCGTCATCACCTCGAGCCTCCTCCACGTGTGTTGTCGGGTCAGGTCCACTCTGTTTGTTGGATTTTTTGGCGTCAAACGTTATCTTGGGCTGCCTGGTATCGTTCTTCCCCATCGTTGCACGCCGCCAGGCGAGACCGGGCCAACCAACAGGCACAGTGGGTCTCAGGTGTAGTATTCCTCCCGCAGCCAAGCTTCCTCTCGATACCTCCATGCCGCAGCAGATCACACCAACTTGTGGACGCTATCGGGCACGCCGGGCACCCAACAAAATGGCTGGTTGGCCTCCGCTTAGCAGTCCCGGGCAGTGTCTATGACCCAGCCGCAACCAGTGGTGTGGGCAGCGGGCCGAACCAAGCCACAACAGCTGGGGCTAACCAACATCGATGACCATGCTGCATTCAACTGACCGCTGCGTGTAGTGTATTGCGCCCAGTCCAGTACAAAATGGCGGACCCACCAGGAGCACCACAGGGCCCAGTGCGCGTGTCCCCAGATCATCAGTCCGAGTGCCCGACAGTATTCCAGCACGTCTGTGGCACACCCGAGCTTGGGAGCGCTCCTGACAGATCCCCACTGCCTTGCTGCTCCGCAAACACACGCCGGGGGAAGCGCGGCCGACGGCACCGTGGCCGACCGGGCAGGTCGCACCCTCGATGACCCCCTCGCAGTGCACTCACTCTGACACGTCGTGCAGACCCCGCCCGACTCCCGCAGGGCCCGCGGTCCGCCTCAGCCACCAGGTCTGCAGCAGGGCGGCACAGCACGCCCCGCACCGCCGCCACACAACTCAGGGCCGTCTTTCCTGCCTCTCCGTTGATGGCGCCCCACCACACAGCAATCGTCCACAGTCCTGCCAACTGCCGTCACGCAGATCGGCCAGCAGGATCACCTCAGCTTCCGCCGGCTCTCCGGGGTAAACACCACCACAGCCGAGGCCCGGACTAGGCCCCTCAATCCACGGGCTCGCGTAGTTCCCCCGCCGCCCTTAGAGCAGCGCGTCCTTCCTCCGCGTGACCGGTCGGAGAATCACTTCAGCTTATCTCGGCCACTCGGACTGCCAGGGGTTCCGGGATTGCGATCGATCGTACCCCGCAAAGCCTGCTTCCTTATTTTACGTTTCTGGCGGTCCGGAGTTTGCCTGATGTGTAGGATTGATTAAGGATAAAGTGTCCAGCCTGCGGAGCGCGCTCAGAAAGCGGCCATTCCGCAGCGCAGCAGGCCAAGCCATTTCCTTACGTAACAACGTATTGTTTGTGGAACTGGAAGTTCAATCGATTGTCTATATATCATCCCAACTACTTGTATTAACTTACTACTACTAGACTTATTTCACCAAGCTTGATTAGGCTCTATGGCCCGCGTCGGTTCCTGATTGTCATTGTTTTCGTTTTTGTAGAGTTGTTTTCTAGCGCTTTGGCCTTAACAAAAACTGCTAGAACAAGAAGGAACTGGGGAGAGGGGGAGAGGGTAAGGGGGGGTGGGAGAGCCAAGGGCCCACAGTTGGTCTCATGTGGACTGAAAATTGTGAGCAATGGAGAGGGAAATGTCACTTATGACTTAAACAGGTGAAACACAGGTAGTCTGAGAGGTTGGAAGAATAAATATTCTAAACGAGACATATATTCGATAAGCAGTGTCCAGAGGCACTGAAATTTCTTTCTGTAAGGGACAGCTTGTGTGTGATCTGTTCCACAGCAATAGTATGCCAGAGTTGTGTAAGCCATGATGCTGTCATGGGTCCAAGGGGGATCACCAGGCCCAAGCTATAAGCTGCTTGGCCGCACCTGTCATATGGCACACCAGATACCAGACTGCGTGATTATTGACACTCAAGGATGGGGGGGGGGCAGATGCTGAATAAGAGCATGTAGTAATCGTTTGGTAAGGGATATCCGAGGGTGCCCTTAATATGAGTCAAGATCTCCTTCCAAAAGACTTTTAAGGAGGGGCATGCCCACCATATTTGATGGAAGCCGCTAAGTGCTGCATCACACCACCAACATATGGCTGAGGTTGCAGGGCACATTGTGTGAAGACAGACTGACTGAGCTATAGTGCCAGTGAAGCATGAGCTCATAGGCTGTGTCCTGTTGGAAATGCTTCTATGCATTCGCAGGATTTCTTACCAGAGCAGTTCCCACTGCTTCTGGCTGACGTCAGAGGCATTATCCAGAGACCATTTCCATTGATAGGGATGACAGGGAATGAGGCATGACTGCTGCTGAACATGATATGTGTTGGAGATTAGAAATTTAGTACCTTCAAAGTTGCGAACCAATCGCTCAAAAAGAGTGAGTGGGCGAGTGGGGTAGAGCGGTAGGTTGCCCAATGCCGAAGCTGGAAGAATTGATGATGGGCAGACTCAGGGAGTTGGAATTCTATCTTACACTGGTTGAAGGAGGACTCGACTGTCTTGCCCTGAAAGAGAGACCATGACAATCTACATTCACCCTTAACCCAATCCGGGAAGTACTCCCGGGGAAGAGCATGGGAGAAATCGGGGTTTTATGTGATAGGAGTGTTTGAGGATGGGATGTAGTCAACTCTCTCATTGCCCACTCAGAACTGTAGTGTAGGTGAGCTGCCCAGTAATAGTCCTGGAGGTTGGGACAGCCCAGGCCCCCTCGGTTTCTTGGAAGCATAAGGAGTGCAGCGGAGATACTGTGCATTTCCCTTCCATAGGAAGGAGGTGAGGTCTGTCTGAAGCAGTTCACTGTCCTCAGAGGGGATAGGCGTGGGCCGGGATTGGAATAAATACAAAAGCCAGGAAATTATATTAATTTTTACCACAGTGATGTGGCCCAGCAAGTAGACATGGAGGGGTTTCCATCTCCGGAGGTCTTGCAGGATAGCCTGAGGGTAGTATGACCAGTTTGCTCACATCCAAGTAGCTAAGGAGTTTGTGATTGTGAGACCTAAATATTGTATTGAGTGAAAAGTCCATTGAATAAGGGAAAGCGTCTGCAAGCAGAGGAGATGCTGTGGTGGCGGGTGAGGTTGAGTGCTTGTGATTTCTCCAGGTTTATTTTATATCCTGATAACCTCTCATATGCCTGAAAGGTTTGGACTATTGCGGGGAGGGAGGTGTCTGGCTCTATGAGGGCCAGGAGGAGGTCATAAGCATAGAATAGAACTTTGTGGTCCTGACCTCCAAAGGGATACCCTGGATAGTAGCTGAGTGTCTTAAGTAGATAGCCAGAGGTTCCACTGTGAGGGCAAAGAGAAGGGGAGATAAAGGTCAGCCCTGTTGGGTACCCCGGGATAGAGGGAAGGAGTTAGCAGACTGGCCATTAATGTGGATGGAGGCGGTGGGTGCCAAGTAGGAAGCCATGAGTTTGCTAATCATGACAGGGCCTAATCCTATTTTCCTGAGGACCGCATACAAGAAGGCCCAGCTTACCGAGTCAAAAGCCCTTTCTGCATCCAGGTAAAGCAGAAGAGCAAGCATGGAATGTTTCTGGAGCTTTTCATCTAGGTGCGCAAGGCGTTGGATGTTGTCAGGTCCCTGTCTATGCGTGTAAAGCCACCTGATCCTTGTCAATTAGCACGGGTAGGAGATTTTTTAGATGATTGGCCAACATCTTAGTATAGAGCTTTGCATCTGTGTTCAGTAGGGTGATCAGGCAGTAAGACGAGCAAAGCGTAGGGTCTTTGCCTGGTTTGGGGACAAGTGTGATTTCAGAATTGGGTGAGGAGATCGTAAAGTGTGAGCAAGTGCGTTTGTAGCAGGGGCAGAAAGACCATAGAGAAAGATGGGGTGAGGCCATCAGAGCCGGGCGATTTACCCATAGGGAGTTCCTTGAGGGCACTGTGGAGCTCAGCAGTCATGAATGAATCCTCCAGGTCGCGAGCCAGAGATGGTCCAATGGCTGCCAGGGACAACTCCAGAGGAACGTAGTGATCTCAGCCAGATCCTAACCTCCCGGGGCATAGAGGTTCTCGTAGTGAGCTTGAAAGGCTGCCTGTTTGTCTACCTCCCTAACTGCCCAATCAAAGTCGCCCACCCAAATCTTAGCAATATGTGACCTGATATGTTGATGTCGTAACCTATGTGCAAGAAGAGAGCCTACCTTATCTCCTCCCTCATTCAATCTCTGTTTGAGAGCAAGTAGATAGCGCTCAGCTTTGTTGACTCGATGCGCCCAAAGTGGTCCCAAAGAATAGCGAGTTGTCGTTTAGCCCTTAGTGTGGGGTGCCTCTATCAGTGTGTTCTAGGGTGAGAATGTCTTCCATAAGTTTTGCTTCAAATAGGCGTGCTTCCTGAGTACTAGCTATGGAAGCACTCCGTATATAGTGGCCTTAGACCCGTCTCAGAGAACATGGGGGCGTATCGGCAAGGAGTTAATTGCAAAGCATTCAGTGATGGCATCTTGTATAGCAGCCTTATTGACTGGGTCCCACAAGAGCTGGGCGAGAGACATCAACATGGGGTGTGCATGGTGAGCCTGCACATGATCTGAAATAGAAATGTCAGATATCTGTGCAATGGTAATGGCGCTTAGTAGGGAAGTGGAAACAAACAGATAGCCTGTGCGGGAATATGATAGGTGTACATGTGAGTAGAAGGAGTCATCTTTTGTGCCTGGGTGCAAATAGCACCAGGTGTTAAATAGGCCTGTGTCACGAAGAGCTTTATTGAGCATTCCAGACCTTGCTCCCATGCCCTGCATACGCGGTGAATTTCTATCCAGCCTGGGCCCCATACCAAGTTGAAATCTCCCTCCACAATGATGTCACCCTTAGCAAGCTTTAGTTGGTTCAAGTAGATGCAACATATGAATGTGTCCTGAGTTTTGTTACAAGCATAGAGATTAAGGAGAATTAGGGTGCCACTACCCCTCTCTACAGTTAAGGCGAGGACACTCTCACCAGGGTCTCTGGTCAGTTTTAATACCTTTGTGTAGAAGGTCCTCTTACAAAGTATGGCAACCCTCAGAGTCTTAGTGTCAGTGTATGCCCAGTGTTGGTGTGGGTATAGAGGGTGAGCCATAAGGTGGCAATCAGTGTGAAGCAGGTGGGTCTCCTGCAGGAGAATAACGTTGGGGTTCAAGCTGCGTGAGGTAATAACAGACCTGGAGCCATTTGCTAGGGTAATTAAGCATGCAGACATTGAGGGAGAACAGTTTAAAATCATGTGTGGTTGTCATGGAAAGGGGCAAGCACCCGGCACACCTGTTGATGACCAGAGAGATGTCCCCGGAGCAGAGGTTGGCAGGAGAGGGGTTACCTCATGCCTCCAACACCCTGCACCAGACATGGCAATAATGGAGATACCTATCAGAGAGGAGAGGGCATAGGATTATGCAGGGAGAAACTAAGAGGGCCAACGGGGCCCAACCACGTGAACCACTCCATAAAGGGTCTGAAGGAAAATATTAGACCCTAACAAGGTGTCACCCTCAATGGAGGAAAGCTTGTGTTGTGGGGCGGGAGGTCAGGAATAACTCCAGAGTGTAGCGGGCCTAGTATGTCAATTCTAGAATTGAGAAAAAAGGACTCAAGTACCGACAGATAATTAACAATCAAGGATCGTGTTCCGGACCCTGCCAGGTAAGATGCAGGTTGGAGGGCCAGAGAGTAGCCATAATAGTTCATGGGGAGGTGCCATATGTGTGAGGCATAGTTCAGTTGTCTTCAGCCGAGGAATATGCCTGTTCTGTCTTAATTTTTTGGAGGGGTGCAATAATGTACGCTTTTGTTGTGTCAGAGTCTTGAGCAGCCTTTTTGTTGCTGCCATGCCTCCTATGCTGGACTATTTACCACTTGGATTGCCAGAAGTCCGGCGCAAAGGGGGTAATGTGTCTAGGCTAGCAGAGTCAACTGGAATGCCAAGGATCGATCGATGTTCCACAAGAGAACAGACCATGCGCTGCTTCCCATTTCAGGCAAAAAGCAGGCCAAAGTGGAGGACCCATTGATATTTGATTCCTTGAACATGCAGATGCTAAGTCACAGATTTGAATTCATGCCACTTCTTCAGTGTCAGTGGTGAGATATCTTGAGAAATCTGCACAGTATTCCCCTCCACACCATGTCCATTTTACCTGTACCGTACAAAGAGCTGACTCTTTATCTTGGAAGAAATGTACTCATGTAAGGATGTATGGGGTTGTGTACGGAGGCATACAACAGACAAAAAAGGAGGTAGAGTAAATACAGGGGGATTCTTACTCCACAGACTAATTTACATAAACAAAAGGAATCCTACTGGGGTAAGGACGAAGTGTCCACCACAGTGGTGTGGGAGCACTTAGTGTTTTGTAAAATACCCCTCACACACCAAAAGGCCCCTTGGTGTCATGCTTCATCATCGGGGGCCTTCGCACCCATCTATCGGGATGCGGCGTGCTGCGACCTACGACTACGTGGGAGCACTTAATAGTTTGGCTATGTGTGGTGCATGTGTGTGGGTATTATTATGTGAGTGGTGGGACGTGGTGAGAAGGTTAAAAAGTACCTGGCTCGTGAGTGTAATGGAATTTTTTTTATTTCTAACTCCGGCTGGTACTATTAAAAGAAGTGCAGTGCGAGGTCAGGTCTGTCGTGTTAATGGACAGGACCTCTGGTGTGCGTCAACATGTTTCGGAGTTTACACTCCTTCTTCAGGACGGGGGCACAACTTCCCCACCTTACTCACGTTTCATTAATCTTTCCAAAGTGTATTAAAGTTGGAAAAAGTGAAAAAAGTGTTAAAATTATGTGTAGTACTTAAGGCTATGGTGTGCCTACAGCGGTCTGTTACAAGTGCGATGCGATTTGCATGACCTGAGAAAGAAAAATAAAATTAAAAATCATGGTTACCCATGTAGTGGGTAGTTCAAACAGGTGCAGTCACCTGGAACCAAACCATGTGCTTAAATAGGCCCTATGAAAAGAAAAACACTGACAAACACACAACATAGAAACATATATGACCAGGAAAAAAAAGAAGAGCTTGTTGGGTCATACTTATAAGACTTGCTTGCTTGCTTCATGAGCATAAGAGACGTCTAGGGGGTGTATGCTAATAAGCAATCTGTAGTGAAAAGTAATGCAGGTATGAATATTCATTTTTACTCACTTGGGTGGTTTTAGAAATGCTTATTATTATCCTTGTGTACTCACAAACTCGGGATGAGTTATCCTCCGTCTTGCCCCACACGCTGCTCTGCTGAAGTGAGGAGAGCACAGGGCGATCGGTATTTATACCCTATCTGCGGTTAATTAGTTGCCTTATTAGTTCGAAAAACGGAAATGCTGGCATGACCAAACTAGGTCTTTCCGCCGTTTTCGTAGGTAAGGTCGGTTGTACAATTGAGTGATTGCATGCCCTTGTATGGGTGGTCCGGTGATGCCAGCTCCACTGTGTACACCTACGGTCTGTACTGCCTTCTCGCATGATCGATGTGTCCATATTCACATCGCGCATGTGCGAGGCGTACCGGCAAACACCCGCGCACGCATGAATGAGCATAAGAGCAATGTACGTTGCAAAAAAAGTACAACAAAAATGGCGACACATTACCTCAATGCTCAACACTGCGTGAACGACCTAAGGTGGACAGTGATTGAACAATTGCCATCTGATGTAGGTCTTTTTCAGAAAGAGCAAAGGTGGGTGTTCCGTTTAGGAACCCACATCGCAGGTTTGAACAACGAAGTACCTTGGGGGCAACTATCCCATTAAACTATGCTATATGTACCATCCATCTTCTCGCATTTGAGAGGTAGCTATGCCCTGTATTTTCTGTATACTAGTTACACCTTTTAACATACTATACCGTTTACTGTGTCTCCAAGAGCTATTCAAACAATCATTTCCAACTGTTGGTTTTGTTTATATAGAGTCTGAGGTTTATTGAATTATGGTACATAAACTAGAGACTGCCAAGCGCTAAAATCAATGCCCCGGGCTAATTTCACACCCCACATGGCCCACTGCCCATGCGCGGGTGTTTGCCGCTACGCCGCGCGCATGCGCCATGGGACTTTGGACATCAACCCGCGTGCCTCACTGCGCATGCGCGGGTGTTTGCCGGTACGCCTCGCACATGCGCGATGTGAATATGGACACAACGATCATGCGAGAAGGCAGTACAGACCGCAGGTGTACACGGTGGAGCTGGCATCACCGGACCTCCCATACAAGGGCATGCAATCACTCAATTGTACAACCGACCTTACCTACGAAACGGCGGAAAGACCTAGTTTGGTCATGCCAGCATTTCCGTTTTTCGAACTAATAAGGCAACTAATTAACCGCAGATAGGGTATGAATACCGATCGCCCTGTGCTCTCCTCACTTCAGCAGAGCAGCGTGTGGGGCAAGACGGAGGCTAACTCATCCCGAGTTTGTGAGTACACAAGGATAATAATAAGCATTTCTAAAACCACCTAAGTGAGTAAAAATGAATATTCATACCTGCATTACTTTTCACTACAGATTGCTTATTAGCATACACCCCCCAGACGTTTCTTATGCTCATGAAGCAAGCAAGCAAGTATTATAAGTATGACCCAACAAGCTCTTCTTTTTTTCCTGGTCATATATGTTTCTATGTTGTGTGTTTGTCAGTGTTTTTCTTTTCACAGGGCTTATTTAAGCACATGGTTTGGTTCCAGGTGACTGCACCTGTTTGAACTACCCGCTACATGGGTAACCATGATTTTTAATTTTATTTTTCTTTCTCAGGTCATGCAAATCGCATCACACTTGTAACAGACCGCTGTAGGCACACCATAGCCTTAAGTACTACACATAATTTTAACACTTTTTTCACTTTTTCCAACTTTAATACACTTTGGAAAGATTAATGAAACGTGAGTAAGGTGGGGAAGTTGTGCCCCCGTCCTGAAGAAGGAGCGTAAGCTCCGAAACATGTCGACGCACACCAGAGGTCCTGTCCATTAACACGACAGACCTGACCTCGCACTGCACTTCTTTTAATAGTACCAGCCGGAGTTAGAAATAAAAAAAAATCCATTACACTCACGAGCCAGGTACTTTTTAACCTTCTCACCACGTCCCACCACTCACATAATAATACCCACACACATGCACCACACATAGCCAAACTATTAAGTGCTCCCACGAAGTCGTAGGTCGCAGCACGCCGCATCCCGATAGAGGGGTGCAAAGACCCCGATGATGAAGCATGACACCAAGTGGCCTTTTGGTGTGTGTGGGGTATTTTACAAAACACTAAGTGCTCCTACACCACTGTGGTGGACACTTCGCCCTTACCCCAGTTGTGTACGGAGGGCCTGGACCAGTATTAACATGGTGTACACTGTTGAGAACCCGAGGGGCCCCCTTTGATCGCCCCGAATGGCCATCGGTAGGTCCCTGGTAAAGGACATAATGTTCCCCCTCTGCTTCACGAGGGATGCCTTAGATACCCAAATTGTTGCGGTGCCCTCAATTTTCCATGTACTCCTGTTTGGCCTGGAGTTCAATGTATTTCTCTTCTAGTGCGTTGACCCTCCTTCACAAGGCCTCCTGGTCCTCCATTTACAGTGCGCCCCAGATCATCAACTCGGTCAGGTTGTCCATTCGGTCTCTCACCACAGAAATGTCTTTACTTAAGTCATTGAGACAACTTTTAAAACCTGTCTTCAAGGAGTCTATCTATTGGCAAATCTCTGCTCTGCTAGAACATTTTCCAGGTAGTCCTCTGTTATGGAGAGGGCAGGAGATGACACTGTAGGCAGCAAAACATTGTCCGGTTCATTGCCTATTTCAGAAGTGGTTGAATTGTCCTAGAGAGAGGCCACAGAACTATCCCTGGTAGATTTGCCTCTGGGCATAGTAGGCAAGGTTGCTATGCGGTGCACTTTTCAGTGAGTAGAGTATGAGTCACAAGCTATTTCCCCACTATGTACAAAAGCAAATAGGTGGTGGAGGAGAGTAGACTCCTGCTGTTTAGGAATAAACGTCACTGGGTAAGCTCTACAATGTGGGGGCTGTGCAGACCAAGGAATGTCTAAGTATAAGCTAGGCTCCTCGATCTTGGTGATGTGAAGGCTGGGTACACTCATGCTGGGCCAAATTGCAGAGGCATTAAGAGCTTGTGAGCAGCAATTCCCTTGTTCATAATGGCTATGGGGAGCAAGCTACAGAAATTTAGCAGGGTGACAGGGGTCATAAAATGCTCCCCCCCATCTTGACCTCCCCAGTTGTGCAGTGTCTCTGGTGGCCTACACCTGCCCTTTCAGGGGCCAGGGATATCTTAGGGGCAAGGGCTCTCAGTCACAGAATCTTCAGGGTAAGCTGGGTCCCTCAAGCAAGGATAGAAGCCAGGCAAGGCAGGAGTTGAGTGGGCTTCTGGAGTTGGGATTGCAGCAAGTGTCCACCTGCACCATCCTCTGTAGCGGAAGGAGGCACATGTGTTGTAGAGTGCCAGGCCTTATTGTTGCCCAGGCCCAGAGATGTCCTCGGCAGCCCAGCAGACACCATCGGGGGAGCACAGAAGTGGGAACTACCTGATATGCGGTACGCTACAGGAAAGCTCCCAAACTTGCAAAGAGAGTATGTGAAGGCACCGCTGCACACATCCACTCAATGCACTGTCCTCAGTCCAGGCCAGAAACACATCAGGCCACCCCAGGTCCAGCAGCAGTCAGCCCATGCTGCTATTTATATTTCAGGTGCCCGCAAGGAAGGGGCCACCCACCAGGCAAGTGGCAAGGTGGTCCACAGGCCCTCCGCAATCATCTCAATGGCAGTGTGAAGCAGGCCTCAGGCATAAAAAAAGGGTGTGTTAAAACCCCAGGCAGAAGCAGCCCGAGCCCCCCGGGAGCAATAGAGACTATCTACAGGGGTGCGTTCAACAGGAGGCGGGTGGAGGAAGGTGCTCCTCCGGCTCAGGCTCACCTCAAGCTCATCCGCATCAGCCTCACCAGGACGTGCAGCATCAGGGCTGGGCCAGGTGGCAACAGCACTCTCTTTAGTGGTAAAGCCCAGCAGCTCCCCTCGTAGAGCAACCGCTCGGAGGCCGAGGAGGCCAAGATGGTGCTGAGGGTCCGTGCGGCCACCGGGATGACAACCGCGATGGTTCTCTGCCTGCTCAGGGTACCTCAATCTCGTCCCAGCAACGGTCAATGTGATCAGCAATGTTGCCAGCCCATCTGAGTGTGAAATCAGAGAGTTAGAGATGCTTTGTATGGCATTAGGGCCCAAGAGCTGCATGAGGTCTGAACTTCTACATCTTACAGCATTCCCAGGCTGGTCATGCCCCTTCATTAATCTTTTGATGTAGCGCTTATGTTGGGACACATTATTTTGAGTATTGGGGGCATATGAGGATTATGAGTGAGTACCGCATGTTTCAGGGATTGGAAAATGCTGATTCTCAAAGCTAGAGTGTGTAGAGAATCGTGATTATATTAAAGACTAGAGCTGCTTCTCCTTTTGGTGCTACTATCAACCAGGAAAACTACATAAACCTTTAAGCAGCCTGCTCTTTGTGTCATAATCAAAACCATTCTTCACTGAGTCTCTGAAAAAGATATATAACATATAACATCTACCTCTTTTCAATTTTAAACATAATGTTCTCTAATAAATCATACTAGATATAAATTAAATTCCCTCCTTCTCATAGAACAATGAGTTATCTTAAACCCATCAACCTTCCGATTTAAATCGTAAATGAGGGTGGGAGGGATAACCCTCACAATATTGTGCTCCATCATGTCCTAACTGTGCTGCAATTAAGAAACATATGCAACTAAGCAGAGTGGTTAGCATTAGCAATAGAAAACCCTACAATGGCGAATTATATATTTCTCTAAACTTAACCTTACTACGTGAGCACAATGATGTATGACAGATCTCTGCAATGTGAGCAGGGCCCTACACATGGCATTTGCCATTAGCTGGTCTCCATCTCAGATTGCGCAGAGCGGGCACGCTGGTCCCGGGACATTTCCTTTGCTAGAATTTCTTCTCTCTACTTTCAAAATGGAAAGTCTTGGCTTATGTGATAAAAATACCATTCTAGAAAACAGCAGCTTTGTGTCTTTGTTATGTCTATGTGTTAGATCTGTTAGTGACTGACCAAAGAGAAAAACAGGGTACAGTGTTGTTCAACCTTGTACGAAAGGTTCGGACTGAATCCCAGTAGAAGGGCCAAATAACAAAAAACATGTGCGGCCTATTTCTAAAATATTTATGTGGCACACAAACTAGTGTGTTACTTTGTAACATGTGGAAAGCATAGGCATACAACTGACAGGTAAGCTAACATGGGGAAGAATGACAGTGGGCCCTATAGGGAAATCACAACAGGCCTGCCTCTCCAGTCAGGCTGACACCAAGTGGAAATAGAAGAACTGACCAGTATTGTTTTAGGAGGTGGACAAAGTCTTGCTGTCCAACCCCATGCTGGCATTGGGCATACCAGTGGACCCCACAGACCTCTCCCCAGAACATGCCTGCACCTGTAGGCTGGACCTGCTTGTAAAACCAGGACCCCAGAAGTGACTCAAAAGCACCATTTGAATGACCTCCTGTTTGAGCTACAGGAACACACAAGCTTCCAGAGGCCTCCCTCTCTGCAACTACCCAGATGATCAGTTCTAAATGGACCTGCACTTGACCCTGCTGCTGACCTCTACTGGAGTGAGTCAGTAGAGATAGATAGAATGAAATAGCTATGTAAAACTGGGATGGAATGTGGAATGTAGTGGCAGTTTATGTTGTTATGAAAAGGAGGGCCAGTATCCAGGGGGAGCTGGAGGTAACTTCTGGGAGAAATAAAAACTCTTTCAACATCCAGCTTATGCTTATGCTGCATTAATGCATAAACCGGTGTCAAACTGACTGGCGAGCTGGCGGGGATAGACAATAAAGTTCCTCCACCCCTAGAAGAACAAGAGAATTCAAGTGAAGAAAAGAGACTTTCAAAAAGAAAAAAGGAGTAAGTGTGCTTCATTTCATCGTTATATTGAAATATAAATATCGAAGATATTAAAATAGAAATTAAAAACTGCAAGAGTATTTGAGCTCAGCAGCGTAGCCTGACAATACTGCTGTCGCGCTGCCTGGTTAACAGTTTGACAATATAGTTGCCCATAAAAGAGTATTATTTTAAAGCTTGTGACCACCAAAGCGCATGATAAGCAGCATGGCGATAATTGTGTCCTTAATGCGCTGCAATAAAGAATGTGCCTTGCGTTGGCATCCAGAGCATGGAAAGCATCATCTATACTTTCCAAGCTGAGCCATCGCATACGTGACCTTGTACTCATGGTATAAACTGACCACCTACATCTGATCAATTCATTCATAAAGGATCAAACTCATGCTGTGCAGCCACAAACGGTGTTCGCCCTTTTGAGGCTCCTAATAATTAGAGAAAAGCTCCTTAGAAGCTGTGCTCTTTGACTTTGAAGAAGGACCATGTGTGTGATTAAAGGAAAGTTCCTCAGCAACTGTGTTCTTCTCTACTACTGAAGGAAAACCAGATAAACAGGACACATTTTTCATGTCGGCTTGTTATAGTAATTTCTTTTCTTGTTTTTTTTTGTTAACTTATTATTTTAATTAATTATTTTACAGTCTACAGAATGGCAGAGTAAGCCATGGCACCTCCTGCCACATGTCTGGTGACCCAGTGATAGGCAATTTTATTCCCTCATTTTATTTATGTATTTATTTTAAGGTTTTATAGAGCGCGAACCAGACCCCTGAAGGTATCAGAGCACTTTACAGGATAGAAGGGGTGGTATACAAAGGGCATAGGAGGGGAGAATATCAAGGGGATACAAAGGGTTATGTACCTTGTGCAGAAAAAAAGGCAGTCTCAAGTTCCGGATAAATTTGGGTTAAAAACAGGTAGAGACATTATACAAGAAATAGGTAGTCCCAGGTAGAGTACAAGAAAATAGGTAGTCTCAGCTCCTGGGTGGGAAGCCCACAAGGGCCGGGAGGGATTATCCGGGAAAGTCAAGGATACTGCCTTAATGGAGGGCGGTACAAGGTCGTAGAGGAGATTGTAATGTGATCGTTAGGCTAGAAATTTGCCCATAAGGAAAATGTTGGTCTCCTTTTTGAAGCGTGCAAAAGATGACAGTCTTCTGATGGTGGGCGGGAGAGAGTTCCATATTCTTGGAGAGGCCCCAGAGAAGGTCCAATTGTAGATTTTCTTTTTCCGTAAACGAGCTGGTTGGAGCAGAAGGTCTCTGGCAGACCGGGAGTTTCTGGCCCCTCCGGCTATCACGAGCTTCTGGGCAAGGAATGCAGGGGAATTAGAGTATAGAGCCTTGTGAGTAATGCAGGCCATATTAAGTTGGATTTTGGCCTTGAGAGGAAGCCAATTCAGGGCTTACAGATGGGGAGAGATGTGGTTGAATTTCCTTGACCCGGTTAGGAGTCTGGCGGCGGCGTTGATGCAGGCTTTCAGTGGGGCCAGAGAGTTCTTAGATAGACCTGCAAGAGTAGAGCAACCATATTCTAATCTAAATATGACTAGTGCCTGAGTTGCAATTTTTAGGTCGGAGGGTCGAGGAAGGGTTTCAGGTTTCTTAGGTAACTCAGGTGAAATCTGACAGCTTTGGCCATCAAATTGATATGGCTTCGCATGTTCAAGCTGCCATCTAGAGTTATTCCCAGGGATTTAGCAGAGTCCACAATGGTAGGAGAGCAGTATAGTGCTGTGATGGCCTTGATCCATTCTTGGATGTCTGGATTCATTTTGGGTGGGGAGATGAGAAGAAACTCTGTTTTTTTTCCATTAAGTTTGAGCTGGTTAGAGGTGAGCCAGTGAGCAGTCAACTTCAAGGCCTCATTCAGGGAGAGAATGTCCTTAGGAGAAGAGATTCGGGACAGAAGGGAAGAGGTTGAATGAAGATCTACCAGATGGGTGATGGGCAATCCAGTAATGTTTATGAAATGTCATTGTAAATTTTGGATATATGTTTTACCACTAAGGTGAATGTAGTCTTAGAACCTTATAAGTTTATTCCTCATGTACAAAAGTTAGATGAAGACTTTGCACCGTATGTAGCTGCATTAAGAAGGTTGTGTCATGCCAATTTAGGTATTTAAGTGACCTCCGAGGTCGCGGGCTACGGAGGTCATACTTACAATCCCTACAGGGTCTGATCATGGTACCCTGACTCCCGTAAGCTACTCAGTTTCCAGATCAAGACAATAAGAAAATAAAAACTTTTTGGTTTTACAATAGTTTCTCAGTGATCTGGACTTCTACCCAATCGAGGACAACGATAATATAGATCTTTAATTGATTCAAGTGATCTCTCCAACTACAACTGTGCAATTATGTATTAAATTTGGGTTTCGATACCGTTTGGATAAGAAGTTAACTGTTTGATAGCTTCTAAGTTTCCTTCGGCCTACAAAATATCTGAATCCAAACTCCAGTGGCCAGGACATAACGAGGCAAGAAAGGACCTGAAGCTTTTAATATGAGTGTCTTTGTTTAGTCTGTCCACTCCAGTTGTGAGTGTGGAGAAAGGATTTTTTGTATTTGGATACTGCAGAGCCAATACAAGCGAAGTCTTCAGTTTCCTATATTACCACGACTTATGCCTTGAGGAAGTCACGGTGGTGACGAATCGCACACTGGCTGTTTCTGTAGGACACGACAAAGAACTGGAATTCTAAAAATTCGTCATAGAATCTGTCCTTTGTAAATGTTAAAATTGTGAGAATTAAATCTATGTTTTTTTGGGAAGAAATAAATCACTGTGCAAATATTTAATTAAGTCTTTTTTAGAATTCTTGTGACAGAAAGTTTCTCTCATCTTCACTTTGCTGTTTCTATTGCTTTAGTAACCTATATGTTAATTGTACACAGAATAATTAGAGTGCCGGGGTTTAATTGTTTATGTATATTGAACAAAGTCACTTTGTGTATTGTTCTTACCGATACTCTGGGTAGTGGGGTATTTTACCCTGAGTGGCACCTACGAGACTTCATGGTGTTCAGTATACCCATAGGATAGATCTTTTCAACTTGTACCTGTGTCTGCTAATATCTTGTTGAAGTGCGACAGTTTATCCACCATTACCTTGTTCGGTTTCTACCCTACAGGAAACATAGATATTCAGTTGCTGAGAATGTTAACACATTTACTATCAGAATTGGGGGATAGAAGACAATAAATGGAATGAGCCAAACATAAGAGTTGTGGGGTATGGAGGAAAAAGGTTTGAGATTCTAAAAATGATGTGGATGATGATAGAATTTGAAGATGAAGCATTATATGCTAGGGTTTCTATAACAAATTATGGGTCTAATTTATTGGGTTTGCATCATCAGTGGGAATTGAGAATAGTCATAAATACTAATGCAAAGAAACCCAAAATGACTGTTGAAGTCCTAAAGGTTTTTTATTTTATTTTTATTTTTAACTTGTTTTTATTTTACATGAAAACACTGCATATGTTTATGATCATGTTTCTCGTGCTAACCCAATGATCCTAAAGGTTAAAACATCTGTCAAGGATATAGAATCATATGGGGAATCTATAAGGAAAAGATATTAAATGGTATTCACAGACAATTTGGATAAGCTCAGAGGTTTTTCTCACAGACTAATATTGAAAGAATGCTGTACCTGTGGTCCACAGGGTTAGGAACATCCCACGTTTGATGAAAGAACCTTTTCAGAAGGAGTTAAACACATTGCTCAAACAAAACATCATCAAGCCAATTGCCTCTTCACTGAAGGAGGGTGGAAATATTCGACTATGAATAGACTTTTGAGATGTGAAGAAGAATATGTGGTGGACAGGCAACCCATCTCAAATATATCAGAAATGCTAACTGTGTGGTGGGGTCTGCATTCAGTGAAATTGACATGTCTGCCTCGTATCCTCAAATTGATTTACATGAAGACTCAAGACACATTACATCATGTGTAACACCATTAGGAGCTTTCTTCCATTATCGAAAGGTGCGTTTTGGACTGCCATGTGCCTCAGCGATGTTTCAGAAGGTAATGAAACAAACCTATGAAGGACTTGGGAATGTCTTGTGCTTTCAAGATGAAATCTTCATTGTTAGGAGGATGAACCCAAACATGATGAATTGATTGAGAAGGTGATGGAGCAGTTAAAGAAATATGGTTTAACGATAAAAAGTGAACAATGTCAATTAAGAAAAGCGCATGTCACTCCAATGTTAGGGCACTTTGATAGAATATATATAAAACAGATGCAAGCAACTCAGGAATTGTTGCAGTGTGAAAAATGGGCAGCAGCGTGTATTTGGGTTTGCATCAAGATGCCTACAAAAAGCTGAGACCTTGTATTCAGTAATAGAAAGAGATGCTCTTGTATGTTGTTGGGGCATTTAATGTTTCATGTATTTTGTGTGTCGGGGGCCCTTCATAGTTAGAAATGACCAGAAGCCATTGATACACTTGTTCAAAAAAAGAAAGGGTTTGGAAGGAAGTGTGCCACCAAGAATGTGGAGGTCAATGTTATCTGCGATGGAAACAATTTTTAGATAGAGTATGTAAAAGGACTGAATAAAGGTTGTAGCTGATTGTCGAGATAACCTATACAGGAACTTGGGCAGGATTCGGAAATTAGTGTAGATGAGGTGCTATATGGTCAAGAAGAAGTTACACTCTGGAAAGAAAAATGGAAAGTTTCTATAGAGGAAGATTCTCAGCAGAGCGTTTTGGAAGAATGTGCAAGTGGGGGTTGGGGCAAAGAAGGAGGCAAAGTAAGCAAATTAGTGCATTGTACAATTAGAGAGATGCATTTAGCCTGTGTAGAGGTAAGACCATGAGAAGAGGTCAAATAATTCCACCAGAGAACCTCTGGAAGTGCATTATCCTGATAGCACCTGAGGGGCATCCAAGTTGCAACATGACTAAAAGATCCGTAAAGCAGTCATTTTGGTGTCCCAAGATGGATGAGGCACTTGACGACATTGTGAGAGACTGTTGGGCATGTACCAATAGTGACATGACAAAAGTGGAGAGACAACCTCCTGTAAAATGTAAAGAACTACTGGACAAACCATGGGAAAGACTGGCCATAGATTTTCTGGGTCTGATAACTAAGTTGGGGTCTAATGACAAATACATGATGATCCTAGTTGATTACCACACCAAATGGTTTGTCATGAAGACTTTGGATCAGATCAACGCTGTGAACTTGATTAGGTTCTTAGAAGAAGTCTTCATGGATGAAGGCATTCTTAAAATGCTCATTTCTGACAATGGGTTGCACTTTGTTTCGAGATGTATGACATACTTTTATCTAACATGGAAAATGTACACACATGGATGGCCCTATTCAGACCTCAGGCTAATGATTTAGTGGAAAGGAGTAATAATTTGGTTATGGAGAATATCCAATTATCTTTGGCCAATGCAATAAGTTGGATGGAAGAACTAAAGAAACTAATTTGGGCATATAGGATAAGGTCTCATTCAGTGACAGGATTGCCATTTTTTGTATCCTGGAAGGAAGGAAATTCACATTTGAAGAGTAAGGATTGTGCGCGGGTTGACCATGATGCAATTTAAGGGTGGTGTTGCTTTAAAACAGCAAAAAAACAAGAGATAGTACAATGTTAAGAAGGAGCAAAGAATGTGAAGGTGGAGATTGGTGATTCGGCTGTGATGAAGAAAGAAGATATCGTCAAAAGGGGGATAGTAAGTTTATACAACCATGCAAAGTGAGGAAGATTCAACGAAGTGTGGATATATTGGACGATGGATCAGGATGGAGTCTAGGGAGTGTCTGTGAGCTTGTGAGTTATCTGAGTAGCTTGGCATGTGACACATGATGACTTTCATGACATGTGATATACTTTATTGATGATATTGTTTTCTCTATACATTTTATTACATGTTCTTTTGAATAATGGGAATTGTTTTGTTTAGGTAAGAGGAAGAATGTAAATAATTTTTTATGTAAGGGGGAGATATGTAGCCAGAATAGAATGTTAGCTATGTAAAGCTGGGATGGAATGTAGAATGTAGTGGGAGTTTGTGTTATGAAAAGGAGGGTCAGTATTCAGGGAGAGCTGGAAGAAGCTGGAGGTAACTTATTGCAATAAAGGTGCTTTAAATATCCAGTTTATGCTTTTGCTGTATCACTACAGAGTCTTAACCCTCAGGTGGGGCCCTCCAGGTCCTGGACCCTTTGTTGGTTTTAGAATGTACTCATTATTTCCCCAAACTGCAAGAAGTGGCATTTAGAAACATTTTGCAACCTTTCTGCAAAGAGAAACGTTGGAGACCGAGATCACTGTCAAAGTCGCAGCCTTCAACGGTGGAGATCTGCTTTTCGGAAAGGTTTCTAAAACTGAACACAGAGAGCTTCAATGGGACAGTCACCAAACGGGATCGGATCGATGGTGAGACTTCCTGAGCAAAGACTCCAGACTTACCCTGCTCAGAGCTTTCTCTCCTTCGTTGACTGCACTGGGACCCTGATGTTGCCAAGTCCCACTTCATATCCTGTTTGCCGCTTGCCTCGCTAATGATTAATCGATGATCAGTTTTCCTTCATTATAAGTTAGAAGGTAAACTTTCCACCTGGATGAATCTAATTCCTGCACCCAACCCTCACTTCATCGCAGGTAGCCTTAACATTTGACTTTGATCTGGTTTAGTACGACTAGATAATTGTAGTTGGCACTTTGCACTTTTTGGTGCTATATTTAATTCAAACTTTAAAAATTCATATCTCCGGTTCTACTTCTTGGATTTGTGTTGTTGTCATTTTGTTTATTATAAGATTCTCTAGTTTTCTAAATTGAGATTTTCCTGGTGTTTATTTTCTCTTATTACTGTTTAAGTACTATATAAATACTTTGGCTTTAAATTACCCCTGACTGCTTTGTGCCAAGCTAACAGAGGGATTAGAACAGGCTTATTTAGAGATTTTAGTGGTTCACGTTACCAAGGATTGTGATTACTTTTTGAGGTGTGTTCTCACTCCCCTAAATTAATACTCAGATTTCTTACACAAACCTTCTCCAGACAGATCTGTCAATTTGCCAGAATTCCTGAAACATTCCAGACTAGAGGGCTGAGCACTGCTGACTCTATTAACAGATGCTCTTCTCCTTCTACTCCTACTAACAAATCTCTGCAAGGAGGTGGTAGAAATGAAATTTCCACTATCAGTTCCTAAAATTGAAGGAAACCATGCCTGAATTGCACAAAAGGTGGTTACTAGAAATATTTATCAATGCTGCCTTCTAAAATGTATTACAACTTTCTGAATCATTGTGAAAGAAGGGAAAGCATAGCCACTCTATCCGTTGCAATTAGGACTGAATGCATCCAATAACAGGGCTGGAGGTCTGGGAGCCTATTATTTACTTCTCTAACTGAAATGTCAAATGGGATGCAAATAGATCAACTTCCATAGGTCTCAAATAATTCTATATTCCCTAAAACCCTTCGGTTTTCAATTTCCAGTCACTGTAATCCAACAAATGATGAGAATTCCAAACTGCTGCCACATTCTCTTTCACTGGCAAGTAAAGTGCTTTCAAACATATGTTGTGTTCTAGACAAAACATCCACATTTCCTTCACAATTTCTGATATTCTCCCAGACCTACTTCCCCCTAGTTTGTTTATATATGACATAGTAGTTAGATGTTCAGTGCTGTTGAGTATGGACAATAGTTGAACCTACTTTCTGAAACTGCTCAAAGGGAAATAAAATGCTGTTATCTCCCCAATTGCTCTAGTAACATTGCACCCCAATCTACATTGCTAGCATCATAGTTTTCATCAAAATCTGGAGCTGTTTCAAACAGTGCAGGGTCATGCCTTTCTTTTAGGGTTTCCAATTACCAGATCAGCTTTTCTTTCACATCCTCTGATAGCACTACTTTGTCTCCATACCAAAGACCTTTTGATAAACTTGAATATTTACCATTGTAATACCCTGTCATTTAATGGCCAGGAATCACAGCTTGGATTGCAAAAGATAACAGGACGATCATGCGAGATAGCTCCCTCAAACTCATCTTCTGTGTCCTTAACAGGTGATTCATCTTTTGTTTTATCAATGTTACCTTTTTTCATTGCAACTGGAGCAGTAACCTTCACTGTGTTCATTCTGAAACCCAGGAACTTAAAGTTCTGAGGGGGAATAGAAATAGGTTCCTGCTAGTTCACAATGAACCTTAAACTCTCCAATAAGGACCTTACCTATTGCAGCTGATAGTTTAACAAATATACATCATGATCCATTATAAGAATGTCATCAAATAAATAATAATTATTATTCCATGTCCTCTCAGGTATGCTACTACTGGTTTCAGTATTTTTGTAAAGTACTAAGGAGGCAACAAAAGGCCAAATGGTAGACACTGGAATGTATATAACTACCCTTCCCACCCGAATTGGAGATAAGTCTGCCCCTCCAAAGCTATGGGAGTTGTGTACTATACATCTTTTAGCTCTAGTTTCACCATCCAATCCAATTCCTGTGATAAATCCCTCAATGGATGCATTTCCGTTAAGTGACTGTATGTCATAAAATAATTTGACTCACTTGCATATAAACAAAAGAGAAAGAAGATGGCATACAGAGGGCTTATAAGGAACTATTTGCTTTATGTGGTTATTCACTGTTCTAATTCTATTGTTCTTTAAAGTGTCCTGCTTGGAGTGGTGAATTAAAGAATATTTAATGCAAGCCTTCTGCCTTGTCATTAAATCTAGGATATATATACACACAGGCAAAAACTGGATATGTAGGGATTTGTTCCTTTTGAAGAGTTCTTTCTTTTCCATCAAGACATTATGCTCTGAAATTTCTTTGTATATGTAGCCTATAATTTTAGCAGATTCAGATTTTTCCAGAATAAGACTATACCACTTTTTATGCCACTGGCAGTTTTCGTACTGAAGAAGTTTGTTTGAGAGAAAATGTTTTTCCTAAAGAGGCTTGGTAACTTGGGGCAGAATTTGAATCTATAGTCAACCAAATAAAACCAGAACCCTAACTTGCGTTCACTTTTCATAAGTACAATTGTTTTAAATGTACCAAAGGGTTTTGTGAGGCAGTTCTGGTTCACGGGAAGGATTTTTCTTATGGTTCAGTGAGGGTGAGTAGGTGGTCAGGATTCATTGCTGTGATATTAACAGTTTTATACTTTGGGAACAGCAACGTTTGTCTACTTTGCCTCATGCCTTCTATCGCCATGCAGTTGATGTACATTTGCTAGATGAATACAACAAGAAAACATTTAAATTGTAATTCAAATATAGTAGTATGTAATTTTAAACACTTTACAGATTCAAGCAGCACATCTTTGGGAAGACTTGAGTATCTGAGTAAAAGAAAATCCTCATTGTTACCTGGTAACAGTAAGTGCATCATTTTGCTCTATTTTCTCTGATTATGGTAATCTCACTTATAGACGGGATTCATCAGAGTAACCAATTCGCTCCCAGTGTGGAACACGACTTTGCCATTTTCAGTCACAATTTTTTTATTTGGAATGTGTCATTAATTAGACTTCATGCAAGGTGTTGTCAAATTATTTGTCTTAACTCTTAAACCATTTTTATCTTTAAAACAAAAACTAAGAATTGATTTAAACTTACAGAGTTAGATTCTTAAAAAGAAATGGAAATCTGTCCCTACATGTTAAACATGGGCAGTCGTGGATTAAAATGTACTTTTTGTTGAAATTTACAAAGGTTTGCATTAATAATTCCGAAAACCTGCAATAGTAATTCTGAAAATACGCAACAGTCACAGGTTTCTAGAATAACTCATGGAATCTGTTGATTCCATTTTCACACGTGGAGATAATATGTATGCGTTTGCTCATACAAACAATCAATAATCAAGTGCAAAGGCAATCGCTGTGTTTTTTTCCATGAGAAAAACATATTTCCCTTGAAAGAAACAGCTTCTCCTACTATCCAATACATTGGTGTGGGTCGGTTGGACTCTTAGACCCAGAATTGGATTTACTCCTACCCATGAATAAATATACAACTCTTTCCATAGTATGAAGGCGTCTGGAAAATATTTTTGAATATCCACAAATGAGTACATTTGTGAGTGAATACAGTTCAAGGCATTCCCACCCTGCAACACTCACCCTACCATCCTCAGACAGGATTTACTCACATCTAAACCTGTAGTAGTTTTGTGAATCTGACCCTTTGTTTAGTGAACATGATGTCTTTGTAGTCCTTCATGACACTGGGTCTGTACTCATTTTTTCACAAAGTTGGGTCGACACATAAACTGTTGACATTTGTTGTATTTCATGTATTGAGTACAACTGAGACACTTAGGGGTCTATTAGAATGGCGGTCCGATTAGCATCGCGGTCATGACCGCGGCGGTGTGATTTTCCGCCCGCCACTTTTCCGCCGGTTGCAGTCAACGCCGGGAAACCCTTTTTGGGTAGCTGTGCGCCATATAAATGTAAAAAATAAAATAAATAAATAAAACCCACTTGCCTGGCGGGTGGAGCTGGACCACTACAATTGTGGCGGATCAGGGCCAAGCGCCGCCGGCACGATTATGATGCCGGCGGTAGCCTGCCAAGCCGTGGCAGTGGAACCGCCATGGAAAGGCATGCGTAGACATGTTCCGGGGGCCCACTGCGGGCCCCCAATGTGTTTGGGGGGGGTGAGTGCACTATGCAGTGCCTGTCACTCAGTGCAGGGAGATGCAGGATACTCCTTTTAACATGGCCGCAGTAGTGCTGGCAGCAGCGACCACCGCAATGTTAATGGCCAGAATCCATCCGCCGGGGTTGGATTTCGACTGCGGAGTATCCTAATTGGACCGGCGGTTATGCAGCGGTCCTTGCGGGTGGTCTTTCACCGCTACCATGGCAGTCGGGGAGGTCTTCTGCCCGCCATCCTAACAGACCTCTAACTGTTCATTTAAAACAATATCTGAATTTAATTCAGAGTTTAAGCATGAAGTTTTAAAAATCAGTACCATAGGATATAAAATAACTATTTGTTACTATTTGATATTTATGTTGTTCAGCAAAATATGGCGTCGGAAAATGGCCATCTTATTTGTGACATTCCACCAGACATTGTGACTTCTTTTAATGAACCCTTTTTTGGTGGGCGTAGGACTCTACAACTGGTTAGCGAGAGTAAAGTGTGCAAAATGTTTGTGCTCTCCCTTTAAACATTGGAAAATTGACATATTCCTAATTGTCATATTTAATGTACACACAAGTCCCTAGTACATGGTACTACATACACCCAAGTCCTATCAATTTAATTATACTACTGGGTTGCAGTGCTCGTTGTACCACCCACTAAACATAAATCCAGGCCTGGTCCTATATCTTGGTAATTGAGTTTTATTTCAACATTTTGCCAAGCCTAAACCTTCCTTTTTAAGGCATATCAATCACTCCTGAGCTATGCAGTAAATGCCCACAAGACAGGGTGCACTGTAATTTAATAGTAGGACGTGTATATTTAATGTTTATATATTCTGTAAGTAAACTTCCCCTCCCCCACCCCCAAAGTTGTTTTTCACTGCAGCAATGCTTCCTTTACAAAAACACTTTTAATACATAATTTTAGTTTGAACAGCTAGAAATATTATTCAAGGTTCCAACTTAGTGGTCAAGTCGCATTTTATATTACTATTTTAGAAATGCTACTTCTAGAAAGTTTAACTTTCTTTACCTAAGCCAAATGGGCCTTTTTGCCAGTGTGCAAGGCCACCTGTTAGCTTAATGTCTCTCCCGTGGAGAAGTTTGGATTGCTCCCAGATAGTGGACAAGAGGCTTGAGTGTGGAGAGGTTTTTTTCCTCCTTAAGCAGGATGGCCTGGGAGCTGTGCCCAGCCTCTTCCCGGTGTTCAAAGGATTCCTACCCTGTTACTAGCGGATACAGCTCATACCTAGGCCTGCCACCCTTTGTCTTCCTAGTCAACCTGGCACCAAACCCAGTGGCAGGGGATGGATATGTCCCACAACTAGTTTGGAATTACTACAAGGGAAGGTTTACCCATTTCTATAGGTACACATCTGGGTGTTCACATTGAGCTGTGGCCAGGAGAAGAAGGGTTCTATCAAGTTGGTGTTATGGAAAGAAGGGTGCTGTGGGAGAGCTAACAGTAAAATACACAGGAAATACTGCGGAAAGTGAGTAGGGTCACCCCTGGAAACTTTTACCCCATTGGTTAGGGAGTGACTAGGAGTTTACCCCACCCACAGGCTAGTACTAGACATACATATGGCAACCACAGTACCCTCCTCAAAACACTCCTGGACCTGTGAAGAAATAGGAAGAGGGGCTACCCTGCTGCCTGAAGAACCTGGAGATAAACCGGACCTGCTTGACTTGATCCCTGGACCCCGGACGTGATTCCAAGGGTCGGAAGGCTGACCTTCATTTGAGCTACAGGAACAAAACAAGCTTCCAGGGGTCTCTCCCATTGTAACTTCCCAGCTGGCCAGTTCCAGCTGGAACTGCCCAGGACCCTGCTCCTGGCCTCTATTGAAGTGAGTTTTAACTCCCAAGCGGTGCCTCTCAGGTCCTAGACCTTTGACTGGTGTTAGAGTGTACTCTCCATCTTGAACAAACAGCAAAAACTGAGACTTAGAATCTTTTTGCCAACTTTTCCTCCAGATACCTTAAGGGAGACCGGGACCGTCTTTGAGCCAAAGCTGCTGACGTCGAATTGCTGATTGGATTCAGCATGCTAGTTTGCCCCGCTGAAAAAGATCTGACTTCCCAAAAAGTTTCTAAGTCTGAATGTAGAAGGCTTCTTCAAGACTGATGCCAAGCAGCATCCTGTTGAGACCTTTCCAGGCACAGACTTCAGACATCGCCGTATAGAAGTACTCTCACCTTTGGTGATGACCACGCTGAGACCTCACTCTTCAGCAACCCATGGTTGTCAAACCCTGCTTCGGATCCAGCTTGTAGTTTGCCTCGCCTACTGTAGGAAAGTAGTATCTGCTTATTATGTTTACCCCCACTTTTTGCATGATGTCTTACTGTTTTTGACTAGTCTGACTGGGATCCTGCTAATCAGGACCCCAGTATATCTGCTTTCTCCTTTAAATTGACATAAATGTATTTTGGTGCACTCCAGATTGGATACCGGGGTACCCTTATAAGTCCCTAGTATATGGTACCCATGTACCCAGGAAATAGGTACCCCCGAGGCCTCCCATGGGCTGAAGCATGTATTAAGCCACCCATGAGAGGCCATGCAAAATGGAACTCTAGGTCTGCTACTGCAGCCTAGGTAAGGTGGTGCATGCACCACTTACTATTGATATAGGTCCACTATATCTATTTGTCACTACACTTAAAACTTATAAGTCACCCCTATAGCAGGCCTTATCAATCCTGAAGGCAGGGTGCTTGGTTTTATGTGAGATGGTGCCCCTGCATGAGGAGAACCTCTCTGCAGCCTTCGGAGACCATTCTCCCGGGTTGTATGTGACTCAGCCGGGCATATAGGTAGAGGTGCATTATAACCTTGCGGTAACTGCTATCTCGAAAACGGCTGCATAGAAACATATCGTGTTAGTATCAAACACCTTGGAATCATACCTCCACACCAGTAACTGGTTTGGGAGGTATGATTCCACGCTTCTGAAGCGAGCTTCGTGGGGTCACTGGGCTAACCGGTGACGGCCTACTCGACCTGGACAGCACAAAATGAATGCTGCCGACCAGAGACACATTTCTGCCCTCCTGTTGCAGAGCCAAGCTCAAGCAGAGGAAGGCAGCACAATAGGCACCCTGTCACGGGGAGGTGTGACCACCTCCCAGACAGGATTTAGTGTATTGGGGCTGGTTGGGTGCACTCTGAGGGTGCCTGAAAGTCCGCACCTGGGGCACATTTGGTGTCCCTGTGCATAGTCCAGTTCAAACCAGTTCTAGGAGCCATTGGCTCCTGCTCTGGGGCGAAACTGGACAAAGGACATGGGCGGAGCCACCCCTCTGTCCTGCCCCTCCCCTAAGAAGGCCCCTGAATCTGTCCAATCCTCTCTCGTGGATATAAAATGGGTTACCTGCTAGAGGACATTATATTTTAAGAGTCTACAAAAAGAAACCACTGACCTTCGACCGTCTGGACACGCTGGACTTCGCTGAACCTCGACTGGGCTCGACTTTGTCCCCCTTTCCATCTGAAGCTTAGTTTGTGCCTTTTCTCCATACAGGCTCCGTGCTGGACCTGTGGTGCACTAAAGACAACAGAAGAATCTCCCTTGGAGCCGCAACTGAGCGGACTGCTGCTCCTGAGCTCCTTCCCACTCCGAAGATTTCAGTAATACATGAGATAGGTTTCTGAAGGTCCCTGGGGTTGATCTGCCCTCTCACCAGGTTTAAGGCCAGTATCCCTTGTGGGGGCTGCGTAAGCCCAACCCCTGTGCACAGCATCCATTTGCAAGTGCATTTGCTTGTTGGCAATTCCCAAGCTTGTGCATTGGACTTTGTGTAGTCCCGACACTGAGCAGTATTTGCACCAAAGAACTCTAGCCTCCTCACACTGAGTGCTCTGTGAGCTGGTGCTTTGCAATCCTGCTCGAGGTCCCCTTGCGACTCCTGGTCATTCGGCCTGTGGGTCCTCCTGAGGGTAATCTTGATTGTTCTTGGGCTTTTCCGGTTGCTCTAGATGTGCTCTGACTCCCCATTGCTTGGTGGGTCCCCTTGACCTTGCTGGTCCACACCGTAACCTACTTGACCTTACTGCGTGGGTTGCTTTGGTCCTTCCGCCGGACACCGACCCCTCAGCACTCGAGTTCCTTTGTGGGACAGCTCACCTCCACCTCCTGGTCATCCTCGAAGTCTCCTGGTCCTCGTGGCTGCAGAGTCAAGCATCCCTTCTTTGCACCTGAAGCACCTGACATCTGTGGGCATTCGTCTGTCGAGCCCCTGGTCACTCTGAAATGAATCATACTCTATCCCCTCTGCTTTCAGGTTCCTTTCATCCAGAATCAAGGTTTGGAGTCCACCGGACTCTTTTCACCTTCAAGGCAGAAGTACTGCTTCACATCCTCCTATAGAGAACAACGGATGTTTTCGACAACCATTCCAGACTTATGCCCCTTCTCCCTGGGATAGGTAACTCAGGTACAATGGTATCCACAGGTGGGGTGGCTCTCCAACCTCTTAAGTTTCAAAGAGTTTGCTCGAAGTCCTCCCAGAAGGTTCCTTAAACTTTAACTTTGCAACCGCAACTTTCCTATAGAGTTGTACAGAGGACGCGGTCGTGTTTCCTCACTGCACCCGTCCTCCCTGGGCTCCATGTGTCATCACCTTAGGTGGTTACTTTGGGTCTCAGTGATTCTTCATGCACTAGGCACTGTGTCTAGTCAAGTTGTGATTGTTATACCACCATTTTATTATATGGTCTGGTCTCCCCCTGGAGCCCACTGTGTATTGAGCTACTTACAATTGTTCTATTGATTTCGTATTGTGTGCTTTGTGTTCTATCCTCGTGTAGAGGATAGTAGAGACTGAAATATTAATAAATACATATTTTTATATAACTACTGTGTGGTTCTCCTTCATTTAGTCATTCAGGAGGTGATATTCTGGTAGAACAAGCTGCTTACATTCCTTCAAGATTAAGCCTGAAGGCTGCTCTCCACAGCTACCACCAGGATAGCTTTCTAAAGGTTATCTTTGACCTCATGCATCATGAGGGTCGTGTGGACTGGTACAGTGTGCCCACTTTAAGTAGTGGACAGCATATACCACCTTCTTGTTGGTATTGAGGCTTGCTATTGTTTTATCAGATAAATCTCATTGAGTGATTAACTGAAAACCACTAAAGTATTAGGCACATATAATACTTCGAAATTAGAATAAGTAGGTTTTACTGAAGTTGGGGTTGGGTAGTCAAGGGTTTAGCCCCACCCTTTCTCCAACCTAAGAGAGTTTAGTCTCCACTAGGTTAGTTAGGTGCACACACCACACAACACTAGTATGTCTTCTAGAGGATAAGCCAGTGGCTCTCTGCTCATTGGATACAATGGCCTCTCATTCCAGGAATTGAAAGCTGTGTGTGTGTCAAGAAGTTGAGGACAGGGAGAAATGCAAACACCCAACATCTCATTGAGGTGTTACTCTTAGATGACCTTAGGAAGACCCCAGGGTCCCAGGGTCTGATGAGGTAGATAGAGTGGGTGGGACAGGGAATGAGGATAGGCCAGGAAGTGAAACCTTCTTTGACCTAGACTCAAACCTTGGCCAGGAGGATCAAGATGATTCCAACCTGGACAACTTAACTCTTCCACTAGGTGGTGTAGAGGCCCCAGTGGCCCTCTCTTCACTCCTCCAGGAAGAGTACAGAGCTTACCTAGGAGATCTAGATCTCCCGCTGTAGAATCTCGACATTCAGGAACTTCTAGAGGGACCACCATATCCAATAAGAGAGATAACTCTTATGATAAACAGTGCCAATTTCTAGAGCTCGAGGAAGTAAAGCTTAGGTTCAGGCAAGAGCAATTGGCACTAGATAAGGAATCCCTAGAACTCCATGAGGCTAGGAAGAGATTGGGACTAGAGTCCTATGGTGACAGCAACAGTGTCCCTAGGGTTAAGGAGTATACTTATGACCATAGGAACCTGAGCAATATAGTCCCTCCCTACCATAGTGGGGATGACATCCACAAATGGATAATTGCTTTGGAAAGGCCCTGTAAAGTACAGAAGGTCCCTCAAGAGAAGTGGACAGCTCCTTGGCTGACAAAGGTAGAAATAAGCTCCTCACTGTTAGAGAAGAGGATGCTGATAATTATTCAGTCCTGAAGAGTGCTCTCATTGATGGGTTTGGCTTACCCACTGAACAATACATGATTAAGTTCAGAGACACCCAGAAGACACAGACTCAGGACTCGGTAGAGTTTGTAGATTGTGCTACTAAGGCTCTGGAAGGCTGTCTACGTGGCGGCAAAGTGAATGATTTCAAGGGATTGTACAATTTGATTATGACTGAGCAGATCCCTAATAATTGCCAAAATCAGTTGTTGCATCAATACCTGGTTGAAAATGATCTGACTTCTCCCCAAGAATTGGGAAAGAAGGCAGATAAGTGAGTCAGAACCAGGGTGAAGCAAACACATCAGAACCAAGGTGGTGACCAAAAGAAACCTGATGCTGAACCTGCAGATAAGGATGGGGGAAAGGGTAAAGACCAGAAGTCTTCTACAGGGCCCCAAAAACCTGCATTTGAGGGTGGGTCACAATCCAACAAGGGAAAAGGCAGAAAGAAGCCTTGGTGTCTCCTGTGTAAGGAAAAGACACATTGGCATACGGTTGCCAATTGTGCCAGAGCCAAGGATCCTCCTACCAACACCAGAGCTCCTAAGGCAACTGTTCCCCCTAGTTCAGCTCTAAGTGGTGGTACTGGAAACAAGGGTATAGTAGAGTTAACTCTGGTATCTTTGATGGGTTCTGGCCTAGTCAGAACTCCAGCTCAGGCTGTGCTGGTCTGTGATGGAGGAATGGATATTACCTCCCTAATTGTCAGTCCCAGTAATCTGGGCAAATACAGAAAACAGACTTTAATTAATGGTAAAGAAGCTATGGCATACAGGCACACAGGTGCCAGTGTCACAATGGTGAATAAGGACCTTGTGAGCCCTGACCAGATCACACTTGGTGAAATGTACCAAGTGACCAATGCTAGCACTGTCAGGACAGACCATTCCTTGGCAGTTGTTAATTGCAGCTGGGGAGGGGTAACTGGCCCTAGGAAGGTTGTAGTTAGCTCAGACCTCCCTGTGGAATGCTTGTTGGACAATGGTTTGGAATCTTTAGCTTGGGCAGAAGTGGAACTCAGGACACATGCAGCAATGTTGGGCATCTCTGCAGATGTGTTTGCTGTGACCAGGTCACAGGCAAACATGCCTTCCACTGAGCAGGCCCTGGATCCTGGAAGAATGGAGCAGGTGCCTTCCAAGAGAAGGAGCAGTAGGGGTAAGACAGTGTCTTCCCCCCAGACTCAGAGTGAGGATCAGTCTCCTGAGGAAGATGATTCCAGTCCCTGCGAAGGAACTGTCTCAGAGGAACTTGAACCTGATCAGGTTGAATTCTTGGAGACGGGGCCCTTCCAGGGCAGATCTGAGTCAGGAGCAGCACAGCTGCCTGTTGGGTTGTACACCTATTGTAATGTAAGGTACACTGTATATGTATTGCTTGTTACCGTGTGCCTCTCGTGACCTTAGGGAACCTCCATTACTGTGGAGTTCCAGAATGGAAAGACGGGGAGAAAAACCTGGAAAGTCTAGCTGTTTGTTTCTCCTGTTTTGTGGGTAATAACAAAATAAGAAGAATTACCTGCCTCTTCTTTTTACTGCCCCTCTCTTGTACCCCTCAGACAGTAAGCTGCTGCTGAGGCTCCTGGTAGTGCCAGTTGGTCCCACAGGATCTACTGGGATGAAAGACTCCTTTACTTAGAGGGTAGAGACACCGAGCCTGGTGCCACCAGTAGCTTGGTCATACCTCTGAGGTTTAGGGGTTTCCTACTATCGCTGGCACATGATATCCCTTTAGCAGGACACTTAGGCCAAAGTAAGACCTGGGATAGGCGTGTCCCTCACTTTCACTGGCCTTATATGTCAGAGGACACAATGGAGTTTTGTCGCTCCTGTACCACCTGTTAAGCCAGAGGTAAGGCAGGTGGTACACCCACCACTACCTGTGGTGGGGGTTCCATTTGAGAGGTTTGGGATTGACACTATTGGTCCAATGGATCCTCCAACTGCATCTGGACACAGATTTATTCTAGTGGTGGTGGACCATACCACTAGATATCCAGAAGCAATACCCCTTAGAACCACCACAGCTCCTGTGGTGGCCAGGGCCCTCCTGGGAATGTTTTCCAGAGTGGGTTTCCCTAAGAAGGTCTTAACTGACAGAGGTACAAACTTCATGTCAAGTTACATAACTACTATGTGGAAGGAGTGTGGGGTGAATTACGAATTCACCACACCCTATCACCCACAATGCAATGGGTTAGTTGAAAGGTTAAAAAAAAACCTGAAGGGCATAATCATGGGCCTTCCAGAAAAGCCTAGGTGAAAATGGGATGTCCTGTTGCCCTGTCTTCTCTTTGCCTACAGAGCGGTTCGTTCCTCAGTAGGGGGTTGGTTACAGCCCTTTTGAACTTCTGTCTGGACATCCTGTTAGGGGTCCATTGTGTCTAGTGAAGGAGAGATGGGCGTTACCTCTCAAACTACCTAAACAGGACATAGTGGACTATGTACTTGGTCTCTGCTCCAGGATGGCTGAATACATGAAAGGCACCCAAAAACTTTGAGGCTAGCCAAGAATTACAGAAAGCTTGGCATGACCAAAAGACTGTTCTGACTGTGTACCAGCCAGGACAGAGGGTATGGGTGTTGGAGCCTGTGGCCCCAGCTGCTCTCCAAGACAAGTGGAGTGGACCTCATATCATACTTGAGCAGAAGGGAGAGGTTACATACATGGAGGACCTTGGAACTCCCAGGAGCCCCCACAGGGAGCTTTATGTGAACAGACTCAAGTCATTTGTTGACAGGACAGACATGGGCTTGCTCATGGCTACTGATGAGGGACAAGAGGAAGAGGGTGACCCACTCCCTGACCTCCTCTCACAGAACACTGATGATGGTCCAGTAGCTGGTGTAGCCTTGGCAGGCAGACTCACTGAACAGCAACAGACTGATTGCAGGAAAGTCCTCAATCAGTATAGACATATGTTTTCCCTGACTCCTAGTCAGACCACTTGGTGTACCCATGATGTAGGCACAGGTGAAAGTCTGCCTGTTAAAAATAATATTTACAGGCAATGTGACCAAGTCAGGGACTGCATCTGGACTGAGGTCCAAAAGATGCTGGTATTGGGAGCCATTGAACCTTCAGATAGCCTTTGGGCTAGTCCAGTAGTCCTGGTACCCAAACCTCACACCCAGGGCGGTAAGAGACAGATGAGGTTTTGTGTAGACTACAGGGGGCTCAATGCAGTCACTAGGACTGATGCACATCCTATTCAAAGGACAGATGAACTTATTGATACTTTGGCCTCTGCCAAGTTCTTAAGTACATTTGACCTCACTGCTGGGTATTGGCAAATCAGACTAGCTGAGGACGCCTAGCCCAAAACAGCATTCTCAACCCCTAGTAGGAATGATCAATTTATTGTGAAGAACGCACCTGCCACATTTCAAAGGTTGGTGAATAAAGTTCTCAAAGGCCTGGAAGACTTTGGTGCAGATTATCTTGATGATATTTCTGTCTTTAGTCCAACCTGGGAGGATCACCTGTTTTAAAAATATAGATTTTAAATTATAATTTAAAACAAAAAAACAAAAATATTTTTAGGAGCGAATTGGGTCTATAGGGGATAAGAGTGAGGAGTGTTTTAAAAATGAAGATTTTAAATTATAATTAAAAATATATTTTAAAATATAAATTTTGGGATGTTGGGTTTATAGGGGATAAGGGTGGGGAGTATTTTAGAAATTAGGTTGTAAAATATTATGAATTATAAAAATTAAAATTTGAATTTTGAAATTGCAATTTGAACATCTCAAAAAAATGTTGTAGTGGTTGGATGTTTGTTTATTATGGTTTAATGGTGGGTGGTATTTAAATGTTATAAGAAAATATTAATTAGAAATTAGAAGAAAAAAATAATCTAAATTTAATTTGGAAATTCAAAAATAATTTTTGGGGATTGTGATGTTTTTATCGGTCAAAGGTGTTGTAATTGTTATCAAATTTTATAAATAATATAATTTCACTTTTTTATATTAAAAGTAATATTTTCCCTAAATTAATACAAATATTATAATTTATTAGAAAAGTGTTGCTGCTAATAATTATTAATAAACATAAATATGTTAATACATAATAGAAATTAAATATTGTAATGTTAATTTTCAAATAATATTGGTTGTATAAAAAACTATATTAGGTATATTATACATTTTTTTTAAAAAAGCAATAAATGTATATAAAAAATTTACAATTGCAATAATATTTAGACAAATTATTAATACATATTTATAAACTATAGTGTTCACAATTATTGTATGTTTTGATAAAATATTACGGCCCATATGTAGGTAATCTACATTTACTGATTCTAAAATACCGAATTTTACCGATTCTGTATTTTAGAATTGGTAAATGCTATGTAGGAAAAAAATTTGTAAATTTAACCGAATCGGTAAGATTTGGTATTTAAGAATTGGTATTTTCTGAGTTAATTAAGTTTAATGTCCAGCACCTACCCTGAATTAATACTAACTGGAGTGGGAATAGTAAATTTAATAAGTTTAGTTTCCAGCACCTACCCTGAATTAATACTAACTGGAGTGGGAATAGAACATTAATTAAGTTTAGTGTCCAGCACCTACTTAGAGTTAATACTAATTGGAGTGGCAATAGTAAATTAATTAAGTTTAGTGTCCAGCACCTACCCTGAAATAATACTAACTGGAATGGGAATAGTAAATGAATTAAGTTTAGTGTCCAGCACCTACTTAGGGGCCTTTTCCGATTCCGGTCGGAAATCGGACCGACCGACTCGGACAGGGAACGGAGTCCGACCGACACGTACAGGCACCGCACGACCCGTGCAGAACGATGCAACACCCGTGACCTACAACCGACCCGTACGGATTACAAGCCCTACGATCGAGCCGTACATAAATCAGCAATTTGTCCGGAAACGGGACATGAGCCACACCGACCGACACGAACCAGGAATGAACCCGACCGACACGTACCCGCGATGTCCGACATGCACAGTATGATGCAATGCGTATGAAACCAGACCGACTCGCACGGAGCCCAAGCCGCATGACCGACATGCACAGAAAACAAGAGAGAGAGAGACCTCCGCGAACGACTCGTATGCAACACAGAACAAAGTCAGCGTGAAAGACTCGAGGAAGCCCACACTAGCCAACATGAATGTCCGACTCTTTCAGAAGAACATCTCCTACATGCCCACAAAACACAAAGGAAAAAACACAAAAAAAGCACCAAACAAGCAATGACAAAGTCAATAAATAGCAAATAAAAAAAGTATAACAAAGATACACCCACAACTCCACCTATATAAAGGCAAAAAATCACTACCATGATCCTTTGCAAATACAACAGACCAGCCAGCACAGAACAACTTCAGACAGCAACCACAGACACACTCATAACTCACACATCACACAACCTTCACACCATCAGCACCCCTCCAAAAGCACTCCCACATGCACCCAGCAAAATTGACACCCACCCATCCTCACTTGCACCTACACACACACATCACTCCCCACCACCACCCATCACCATGCCCCCTAAGAAGAATCCACAGTTCACATATAGTGAGTTAGAAGTATTGGTAGATGAAATCCTCAGAGTGGAGCCACATTTGTTTGGTTAATTGGTACAAAGGACCCCCATGTCACAGAAAACGAAGATGTGGGAGAGGATTGTGGACAAGGTGAACACACAAGCACCAATGTTGCGCACAATGATCGACATCCAGAACAGGTGGTATGAAGTATGCAGGAGGGTCCAGAAGCTCCTTGAGAAGGAACACGCCTTGAGTCAGCGCACTGGCGGTGGCCCTCCTGCCAAACCGGTATAATTCAGGTCCTGGGAGGAGAAGGTGCGGGACATCCTACCACCAAAGAGTGTCCATGGCCTAGTAGACATACCAGAGCCTGGTGAGTACACAACCAATATACTCAATATTGTGTCGCAATACACACACATCACCGTTAAGGGGACAGTGAAACCATGCACTGGTAGCAAAGGCACAGTAAACAAAGCTAATCAGCCAAAGAAGTGTATGCTAGTCAGAAAAACAAAATACCGGCCACATCATAGTGATTTGTAACTGTGTCATGGCATATACAAACCTACCAACAAATAGAGCAAGGCAGTGGCACTAATCTAAATAAACACTGTCAGACATTTGTGCCACCACAACCACTACCTCACAGTGAAGCTGACTGACATGAAGGAATAATGGGTATGCTGGTGAAGTGAGTGTATCCAAAAGCATGATGGGGTTGTTGTCACAGATAATGCTCCCCCTCCCAATTGGACCATTAACACCTCTCTGAACCATGCTCACCTCACAGGGAGTGGAAATGGACTGACAAGATCTCTGTGACTGGGCTCTGTTGTGGGGAACACAAGGCCCTGCTGGGAACTGGGCACCAACAAACAACAGGACTGCACTGTCAGCCATATTGTCAGCACAGGCACATCTCCTCACAGGGAAGCAGAGTCCAAATGAGGGAAGTGAGGGCATGCTGGGAAGGCAGTGTAGCCAAGAGCATGGTGGGAGTTGCAATCACTGACAATACCCACCCACCCATATCGCCCAGCAAGTTCACACTGAACCATGCTCACCTCACAGGAGGTGGAAATGGACAGACAATATCTCTGTGACTGGGCTCTGTTGTGGGGAGCACAAGGCCCTGCTGGGAACTGGGCACCAACAAACAACAGGAATGCACTGTCAGCCATCTTGTCAGCACAGGCACACCCCTCACAGGGAAGCAGAGTCACCTACATACAAAGATTTGCACATTAGTTGAGTCTTGTAAGATGGTGGGATAGAACATTGTCAAACACACACAATGGTAAACAGTACACACCAACAATCCAGGCACAATCGTTTGGCATCTGTGACATCCTAACCGCAATATGCCTACTCCTCATGATATAGGCATCATGCGCAGAACCGGGGAAGCGTACACACACATGTGTGATACACATTTCCGCTACTAGACATACCACCAGAGCATTGATGGAGTGGAAATGTTTCCTGTTCTGGTATGTCTGCTCATCTGCCCATGGTGGTACCAGTGCCACATGTGTACCATCAATAGATCCAATGACGTTCGGCATCCTCCCCAGTCTATAAAAAGCATTCATTATGTCAGTGAGTTCACCGGGGCTAGGAAACCTGATGTACAAGTCAAGGAAATGCAACATCCCCTTCAAGACATCATGAAGCACACAGCTGAACATAGTTTGTGACATCCCACCAGCAGTAGCCACAGTGTACAGGAAGGTATCGGTAGCAAAGAAGTGCGGGGCTGCCATCACCTTCACCTTTGGGGTCAGTCCTGGCGGGTATGTCCGGTCAGGTAGCAGATGTGGCGCCAACTGCTCCGCCGACTCCTCAATCAGTGGCCTGGTGAAGCGGTACCATCGGATGAAGTCGTATTCACCATGCTTTCAAGGTCTGGGAACGGTCTATGGACAGCTGGTGCCCTGCAGTACAGAGCAAAGTGAGATTTAACATTCCTCCACCCATGTGGCAATTACCTGGCAAAATATCATATGATAAATCATGGCAATACACAATGAACTGAGGTGTGTGCTGTTGGGTATGGACACATATGTCACCTTCATGCCTATCATCTAACATATCAATTAAACATGTGTACATAAGTTCCATGGAGTGCAATGGCAAATCATTGGGCTGTGTCACAGTACCTTTAGACTGCTGTCATGTACAAAACACACACCACAGTGACAAGTGAGGACTGATGTGTCACAGGCATTACAGCTCCATGGCAGGAAGATAGCCATGGTCCCTCTATTGCCACATGGAATCTGGCATGTCATGGCGTATCATGTACACCACACAAAAAAGCATGAGTCACATAGGTAGTGGCCCCCGTGGTCTCTGCAGGCCATAAATGGACATCTCTGACACACACACACACCATCAATGTTGATGCACAAAGCACATGGATGTGGAGACTGACTCCCATTGGGCACATGGAACTAGAGACATCTGAGACACAACATGGACACAGACTGTGGGTGTACATCAGAATTGTGGCTATGGGTCTCGCTGTGATGTACATACCATCCCACCCTGGACTCAGGGTGTATGTGACAGGTCACACACATATCCCTCCTGCAACTTTGTCCATGACTCATGCCCATAACTGAACAGTTGCACATTACATTGGTGAGGTGCACAACACTCAAAGAATTCTGTTCCCATGAACCAGTGCCCAGCCTGGGAGTGGCTGCACCAAAGTGTCACACAAGAAACCAAATGTTGCCCCCCCATACACACACAGGCAGTGCAGCCCTACATGCCATGGGATGAAGTGTGGCACATGCTGTGGTGTTGTAGGTGTGCCCCTGTGTGCCTGGCAAGTAATTGTGTATGGAATTCGTCAGCAAGTCACACCAATGTGAACCGACGCAGGTGACTTCAACAGAGACGGGTCGTGCAGTTCTGGACCGAGCCGTGCGCATGGCTTGACCATTGACTGCAATGTGAACCGACGCAGGTGACTCAAATGCATACGCGTTGTACAGGCATGGACCAAGCCGTGCACACGCCTTGGCCATTGACTGCACGACTCGTATGCATTGAAGTCACCCGCATCGGTTCACATTGGAGTCAATGGCCAAGGCATGTGCATGGCTCGGTCCATGCCTGTACGACGTGTATGCATTTGAATCACCCGCGTCTGCTCACATAGCAGTCAATGGCCAAGCCGTGCGCACAGCTCGGTCCAGAACTGCACGACGCGTCTCTGTAGGAGTCACCCGCGTTGGTTCACATTCCATACACGTCGTGCAGTTCTGGACTGAGCCGTGCGCACGGCTTGGCCATTGACTGCAATGTGAACCGACGCGGGTGACTCAAATGCATACTCGTCGTATAGGCATGGACCGAGACGTGTGCACGCATAGCCCATTGAGCCGAATAGAGACGGATTTTTAAAAAAATATGCGTCGTACAGTCAGTTGACCGAGCCGAGCCGTGCGCACTCCATGGCTATGGACTGTCATGGAGACGGACGCAAATTCAAAACTTGGACGAGTCGTGCGCTGGAAATTCAGTTGGATGCCTACAACAATGTTGCAATCCTAGGGTATCATGAAGGTGAAAATTTGAACGATGCGGAAGACGTGTACGAGTCTTACAATTCCAAGTATTGGACAGATTCATAGAATGCAACCGTGTTGGACCTATCACTAAGGAGACATGGCACAGATTCTACCTCTGCAGCACTGATATAAGGTTGGCTGGCCCCGAGAAAGCTCACTTGCCTGCACCACATGCTGCAGTACCACATCTCTGCTACCACTGCTGCTGTCTCTGCATCCTCTGGCTACTGCAATGGCACATACTCTGGAGAGGACCCGGCATTTACAGAGGAGGAGAACCAGGCCCTGCTGGACGGGGTCCATCCACAGTACTGCAAGCTGTATGGGAAACCAGGGGAGCAGGTGAGTGTGTAGTCCACTGTCTTCCTAATTGTGCAAGTAGTCTGACTAGCAGTAATAGAAGTGTGCACAGCAGTGGGAAGTATATGCACTGAGTACTTTCAGCACCCAAAGTGTGTAGGTACATGTGATGAACAGGTGTCATGCTGCAAAAGTGCAGTAGTGCTAGCTTGTACTTCCCAGGCAATGTTACCATGTCAGACCTGCAGCATAAATATCCATTCCATGTGTGCACTACCTGTGTACCTCTTTTAGCTTTGCGATGACTACATGTATTTTCCAATGTGTGCAGCTCAAATATGTGGCATGTTTGGTAATGTCCTTTTCACTTTGTCATCCTCACAGGTTGATGCCCACCAGAAGCAGGAGATCTGGCTGACCATCGCCCGGTCAGTAAGATCAGTGGGGGTCTACAAGCGCCAGATGCACAACTGTCAGAAGAGGTGTCAGGACCTTTGAGGCTGGACCCGGAGGATTGCAAGGGTCCAGCTGAAGCTGTCGCGTCCTCGCCGTAGGGGCGGACACCGGACCCTGACACCCCACATGCTCCGGATTCTGGCGGTGGGCTTCCCGGACCTGGATGGGTAACTGAAGGCCAGACAGCAGCAAGGAGGGGGTATGTCCATGCCCAATTCTGACATGCCATTTGCAGCCATTTTGGTCTGGTCATACTTCCACATTACGTTGGTCCTGTAGTCCTGGACTCATGTCCCTCAATTGTGTAATGCACACTCCTCATCTGATCCACAGGTGTGGCCCATACAGTCTGTTACTTTTTTCACTTGGGCACTGTGTCCCTGTAGTCAGCTCTGCTTAAGGTTCTGGGCAGCATATGTTACTGGGACTCTGATGTGTGCTTCGTGGGTGGGTCAATTGTTTGCACAATGCCTGATCTCTGACATGTGATCTGTGTGTGCCTTTGATATGTGTTCCAATTGCTGGTCTGACACGCCACATGTATCTGGGGTATTTGAAACACACCAATGCAGACGTTGAGTCCATTTAGTGGCCTCAGGAGTATGTATTTCAAGGGTGTCACACTTGCCCAGACACCTGCCTACTGTCCTGGCCTATACACTGTTTCAGCTTTACCTGGGCAGTCATGCCCACTCCAGGGCATTGGGAGACTCTATATTCACACTCCAGTGTATCGACCTACTGATTGTGCTTAGTGAAATGTGCCATCAGGTGTCTGACTCTATGTCATTGTGGTATGGCTTCCTTTTTGTGACAACTGGTGTGTCCATAATTTTTAGGGTCAGCAGGACATCTGAGATGTGATTCTAGGAGACGATCACTGTGCACCATAGAGGTGGTGATCACTTGACTGTGCCCAATGCTGCATGCAACAGTGAATTTCAGGCAGCTGTGTTTCATTCGCAGCAGACTGTGAAGTGCTCATGTTCATGGAGTTGTGTTTGCAGTCACTCATATGTCTGATTTTTGGGATGTGCGGTCATCATAGTCCAGAATATGTTTCTGGCAGGGGACGGACAAGTGCACTTGTCAGCTGCAGAGTTTGCTTTGGCCATGACCTATGATTGTGACACACTGCAGACAGTTGTTGTCCAGATGCCCTATGACATGTGGCAGTGATGACTGACTTACCATGCATGCCTGTGCCAGGGCATTGAACTTGCTAAGAGGGATCCTGCATTGGAGTCGAAGGTGCTCCATGCACCCCATTGTGGCATTGACTATCAGGACGTGAGGACATCATTGTGTGTGGTGCTGCTAGGCATCACAAGCATGTGAAATAAAACTCTGGGTATCCATTCATCCTGACACCTGTACTGAGTGAGTGGCATGTGATGTGTGTGTATAGTAACAAACTTCTACAGGTTCACTTGCATGTCCAACAACTGTGTATGTAGTGCATGTGTGCACATTGGGGTATTAGCAGCCAAAATGCAACAGACATGTGGGTGCACGTCCAGGAGGGATATGGGTGCCATGGTTCATGCTCAGTCTGGCAATTGCCCTATGTAAACCAGTGTGGGCAGTTTGAGCAATGCTCAGCTGACGATGCCAGGGCTTGCCCTGTGATGTTCTGTAATCACTGTGGTGTGTGCAGTCAGTGCAGGCGACTAATGTGGGTCTTGTTTTTTTCCTAATTATATCCAGATACATCCACGGACACATGAGGGGACAGCGCCATGGAACCGGATGAGCTGCAGAGCCAGACTGGGCCAGAAACCGAGGAGTTAGAGGGACTCAGTGGCACGGAGGGTGAGTGGAGCAACACTGAGGAGTCCTCAGCACCATCCACCTCAGCTGAGGACAACAGCAGCTCAGAAGATGACTCTCTTGTGGGGGCAGGTGTCAGCAGCCAGCAAACCCCAGGTAGTGAGGCTGTTCCTGCTGCCACCACCACCACCACTACCCTCCTATCGGCTCCCATCCCAGTGGTCCGTGGTGGCTCCCGTGTTCGGGAGCATGTCTCCTTCATGCCAGGCACCGTACCCCCTGTCCCTGTGTCCCCTGCTGCCCTGAGTGTGGAGTCTGTGGACTTGCTTAAATAGATCCATGTAGGGCAGACATCAATCCTGAGTGTCCTCCATGCACACACCAATCTGTTGACACAACTGGTGTCGTTCATGGAGGGGATCTCATCGGGCATGTCTGCCCTACAGAGGACCAATCAGTCCATGGCCTCCTCCCAGGCGGCAGCAGTGTCCCTCCTCCAACAGTCCCTCACCCCTCCTGCGTCTGTCCCATCCACAATTCCTAGCACCCTACCTGTCCCAAACACACACACACCAGCACAGTCACCCAAACACACAGACACGGGCAGCACACAAACACCCAAAACAAAGTCCAAGCGTGCATGCAAGCAAAGTCAGGACTGATCTCACACTCACAGGGGATGGTTTGCAAACACACACACTGGCATCCACAACCACGCTGCAGTCCTCCGATCCCTCAACCTCCAAGAGCCCTTCCCACCCTCACCTGCAACCCCATCTCCATGAAGCTCTTCCTGTGTGACCTTGGCCTCTTCCCTACCAATGCAGCAGATCCAGATTACAGGGGGAAGAGGAAGTCCCCACACACAGAGGGGAGTGCCCCTCACATCCTCCCCCAGGCGCAGGCTGACTGAGGACCCTAACCATAAGTCCACCCGTACCCAGAAGAGCAAGACCCCATCCCCCCAGTTCCACTGCACAGTCTCCTTCCTCCATCCCCCAGGTCAGCACTCCACAGGTTCCCCCGCCACACCCTGCCCCAGGTTCCCCCACCCACAGATACATAATCCCTAAAATGCTCAGGCCCTCCCCCCCTAGCACTTGCTCTTCCACCACCACCACCCCGGTAAGCCTGTTTGTTCAACTGGTGTGGGGACTGTAGCCCCCCTCTGTCCTGCCAACCTCACCTGTACCCCATTCCGCTCCCATTTAGTTAGGCACTACAGTGGAGTCCAGGTCCACCCAGTCTGACTTGGGCACTGCAGTGGGGACCCAGTCCACTACATCTGACCTGCCCACTGCAGTTGTTCCAGCACCCACCACATCAGACTTGTGCCCCACAGTTGTGATGGCACACACCATTACAGACACCTCAACTGCAGTTGCCAGTGAGTCTTCTGCACCACTACCCCTTCACTGCCTCCTTCTGCTGAGCCCTGATCCTGTCCCTGTGGTGCCTGGCATGCCCCCATGTATGCCCCTCAGAGTGGCTGTCCCCCTGTCAGTCACAGTGCAGGTAAGCAACGGGTGATAGGTGTCACTCACACCCAATTTGGACTTTCTATATGGACTGGACATTGTCCTTTATTTCATTATGGACTTTCAGTTTCAGCTTTTCTATTTGCTGAATAAAACCTTTTTTGTTATCCTTGTGAATTTGATTTAGCTGTACATTATGTGGATGATGTTTGCCTTGACCTTGCTGTTATGATGCTGGTTTTCCAATGTTTAATACTGAGGTGTTAATGTGATGTACTCCATGTGGTCCATGAGATATGTATCCTGTTCTGTTTGGTATCCATGTCATCCTTTGCAGATAACTGGGTGTGTCATGATTAAGTAATTTTGCACAGTGATGTCAACATTTCATTTGCATGGTCACATCTGTGGCTTGCACCCATGCACATATGATGTGCTTCCCATTGTCCAATTTGTCTATTTCCATGACTGTTGGCCCATCTCCACTGGACATGCAGATGTGGGCATCATAGGTATAGGAGTCAACTGTGTCCTCTGTGCAACTAGCTAGACATATGTATTGAGTATGTACAGATGACTTAAGGGATACTACCATACCCAGGCTGATGTGACTAGTGCCTACGTTGGGTGATATATGATGGTTGACTGAACAAGTGTTGTGCTGACATGACTGTGACCTGCTGGAACTGTGTTTTGCACAGCTGTGCTTCCATAGGAGTTGAGTCCCCTCAAGTTAGTGTGTTGTTCCGTGACATTGCCTGGGCTCATGGTGTGTGTTGTGTGGGCATGTCTGTATGTGTTCCCATCCCTTTGTCTACCCAGGCTGTGTTCCCTTAATATGTTTGTGTTGGTGAAGCTTGCTGAGTTGTCCGGTGTTCATCACATATCTTTGTCAGTGGCTTCCAGATATATGGGTGCATGAGACACTAGTGTTCATTTGTGTGTCATCATTAGGATTTGTTAGTTCTGAGTGGTGATGATGTAATCAGACGCAGATGATACAAAGTCTGGGCTCCCCAGGGCACTTGTTTGTTCGCAATATCATGTAGATGTCCATTGGTGGTACCTTTCAGTGATTGAGACATGTGTATGTGTGTGTGACTGTTCCCACTCGTCAGGTTCAGAGGTGCAATGTTGGCGGGGTTCAGCATGTGGCCTTGTGGTTCTCCTTGGCTTATGTATTGTCCTGGGACAGTGGCATGGATTCCAAATGTTACTGGAGATTTGACGTCATGGCCATGTACTGCATACTGTGCAGTATGTCTGTCATTCACCGTGGTTGCAGACTGTCCTTGTGTGATGAGTCTGTGCACCTTAGATCCTCCCAACATTACTGTGTTTATCATGGGTGCCTGTGCAATGTTACCAGTCCACGTGGGCTTCACTGATACACATTGGTGCAGTCCAGGGTGTGTGGTGTTGAGGGTGGACAGATGTGAATGTTTGCATGGCTAGGCCCCTACCTCCCTTTTGTCCCTGGTTGACGGGGCATGCTGAGTGATTTGTCTTTGTGTAGGTGTGATGTACGTTTGTGGCACAGGACACATGTCTGAGTTTCCCAGTTTGAACAACATTTCCCTTTGGCATCACAGTGGACCTTTCATGCAGGCTTGTGTCACCCCAATGTATGGTCCCTGGGGCTAGTGCTATTGTGGGTCTGTCTCTTGCTGTTTTAGTTACTGTTCATTCCAGCTTGTGTCACATGTGTCTGTTGGGAGTCCCTCTCATCTCATCTTACAATGCCTGATTGCCCACTAAGGGGTGCACAATTGATGACTTACTTTTGTATGGCACTGTGTCCCCATCTGTATCATTGTGGTTCAGCCCCCCTCATGTGTTGTGTATTTGCCTGGGGATACTGTGACACACACAAACACATGTTGTGTGACATATGCAGTGTGGGGTTGCCTGTGTGTGTTTGTGCATCTGCACCAGTGCATTAGTATTGCTGTTGTGGGCAATTGTCTGGATGATGTTTGGGTGATTTTCCCTGCTGTCCCTGTGAGTCATATCTCATCATTCTGCACATTGATGCTGGTTGTTATTTCCCATTGCTGCCATGGAATGGGATCTTGTGACCTGGCACCTACACTCTACACAGAATGTATTGCTTTGTGTGTCTATTTTCGAGATGTGTGTATGCATTATGATGGTCACTTCTGCTTTTCTGTCATTGTACACTGTATGCAATGTAAGCCCCCATGGGTGGTGCTTGTCTGCACATGGCCGAGAGTATGTTTTATTTTCACTGCCTCACCACATCTCTGTGTGTATGTGACACAACGACTACTTTGCCACAAAAGGGTTTCATGTGTTGAGACCAGGAATCATACATGATGTTTGGCATTTGCTGCTTTTACGATGATGACACTTACCTTTAGGTCACTGTGATGATGGGGGGTTTAGCCCCATTACCATAATGGTCAACATTTGCTGCTGTTTGGAACCACACAATTTACATTGGATCTACACAGTGATGGGGGGGTCAGAGCACTTTGACACAGTGCTATTGTGATGCTTGACTTGTGTAGTACACACTCAGTTCTTGGTTACACATGTGATGGTAGTTATATGGTATGTTCTACCTCATATTCACTGTTGGGGGTATTTGTCAAAGACGACACACTGTTGTCATGATGTTAGGGGGTTCGGAGGTTTCTGTAAGATGGATGTGTGGCGCATCACCCATCCTATGGGTGGGGGTGTTGATATTGATAGTCACACTGCCCCCTATGAGTGGGGGTGGCCGTGGTGGTGGGCAACATGCCCCTATGAGTGGGGGGCAGTAGTGATAGGCAACATGACATATGGGTAGGGGTGGCAGGAGTGATGGACAACATGCCCCTTTAAGTGGGGGTGGCAGTAGTGATAGGCAACATGACACATATGGGGAGGTGTTGATATTGATAGTCCCACTGCCCCCTATGAGTGGGGTGGCAGTGGTGATGGGCAACATGCCCCTATGAGTGGGGGCAGTAGGGATAGGCAATATGACACATATGGGTGGGGGTAGCAGAAGTGGTGGGCAACATGTGCCCATGAGTGGGGGTGGCAGTAGTGATAAGCAACATGACACATATGGGTGGGGGTAGCAGTAGTGATAGGAAACATAGCCCCTATGAGTGGGGGTGGCAGTGGTGGTGGGCAACATACCCCTATGAGTGGTGGGGCAGTAGTGATTGGCAACATGACAAATATGGGTGGTGGGGCAGTTATGATAGGAAACATAGCCCCTATGAGTGGGGGTGGCAGTGGTGGTGGGCAACATGCCCCTATGAGTGGGGGGCAGTAGTGATAGGCAACATGACATATGGGTAGGGATGGCAGGAGTGGTGGACAACATGCCCCTATAAGTGGGGGTGACAGTAGTGATAGGCAACATGACACATATGGGTGGGGGTGTTGATATTGATAGTCACACTGCTCCCTATGAGTGGGGTGGCAGTGGTGATGGGCAACATGCCCCTATGAGTGGGGGCAGTAGGGATAGGCAATATGACACATATGGGTGGGATGGCAGAAGTGGTGGGCAACATGTGCCCATGAGTGGGGGTGGCAGTAGTGATAAGCAACATGACACATATGGGTAGGGGTGGCAGTAGTGATAGGAAACAAAGCCCCTATGAGTGGGGGTGGCAGTGGGGGTGGACTACATGCCCCTAAGAGTGGGGGGTCAGTAGTGATAGGCAAGATGACACATATGGGTGGGGGTGGCAGTAGTGATAGGCAAGATGACACATATGGGTGGGGGTGGCAGTAGTGATAGGAAACATAGCCCCTATGAGTGGTGGTGGCAGTGGTGGTGGGCAACATGCCCCTGTGAGTGGGGGGTCAGTAGTGATAGGCAACATGACACATATGGGTGGGAGTGGCAGTAGTGATAGGAAACATAGCCTCTATGAGTGGGGGTGGCAGTGGTGGTGGGCAACATGTCCCTATGAGTGGGGGGGCAGTAGTGAGTGGCAACATGACACATATGGGTGGGGGGGCAGTGGTGATAGGAAACATAGCCCCTATGAGTGGGGGTGGCAGTGGTGGTGGGCAACATGCTCCTATGAGTGGGGGGGTCAGTAGTGTAAGGCAACATGACACATATGGATGCGGGTGGCAGTAGTGATAGGAAACATAGCCCCTATGAGTGGGGGTGGCAGTGGTGGTGGTCAAAAGGAACCTATGAGTGGGGGGCAGTAGGGATAGGCAACATGACACATATGGGTGGGGGTGGCAGGAGTGGTGGGCAACATGCCCCCATGAGTGGGGGTGGCAGTAGTGATAGGCAACATGACACATATGGGTAGGGGTGGCAGTAGTGATAGGAAATAAAGCCCATATGAGTGGGGGTGGCAGTGGTGGTGGACAACATGCCCCTATGAGTGGGGGGGTCAGTAGTGATAGGCAACATGACACATATGGGTGGGGGTGGCAGTAGTGATAGGAAACATAGCCCCTATTAGTGGGGGTGGCAGTGGTGGTGGGCAACATGCCCCTATGAGTGGTGGGGCAGTAGTGACTGCCAACATGACAAATATGGGTGGTGGGGCAGTTGTGATAGGAAACATAGCCCCTATGAGTGGGGGTGGCCGTGGTGGTGGGCAACATGCCCCTATGAGTGGGGATGGCAGTGGTGGTGGGCAACATGCCCCTATGAGTGGGGGGCAGTAGTGATAGGAAATATAGCCCATATGAGTGGGGGGCAGTGGTGGTGGGTAACATTCCCCTTTGAGTGGGGGCAGTAGTGATAGGCAACATGTCACATATTAGTGGGGGGAAGGAGTGGTGGGCAACATGCCCCTATGAATGGGGGGCAGTAGTGATAGGCAACATGACAAATATGGGTGGTGGGGCAGTAGAGATTGAAAACATAGCCCCTATGAGTGGGGGTGGCAGTGGTGGTGGACTACATGCCCCTAAGAGTGGGGGGTCAGTAGTGATAGGCAAGATGACACATATGGGTGGGGGTGGCAGGAGTGCTGGGCAACATGCACCTAGTAGTGGTGGTGGTAGTAGTGATAGGCAACATGACACATATAGGTGGGAGTGGCAGTAGTGATAGGAAACATAGTCCCTATGAGTGGTGGTGGCAGTGGTGGTGGGCAACATGCCCCTGTGAGTGGGGGGTCAGTAGTGATAGGCAACATGACACATATGGGTGGGGGTGGCAGTAGTGATAGGAAACATAACCTCTATGAGTGGGGGTGGCAGTGGTGGTGGGCAACATGTCCCTATGAGTGGGGGGGCAGTAGTGAGTGGCAACATGACACATATGGGTGGGGGGGCAGTGGTGATAGGAAACATAGCCCCTATGAGTGGGGGTGGCAGTGGTGGTGGGCAACATGCTCCTATGAGTGGGGGGTCAGTAGTGTAAGGCAACATGACACATATGGGTGCGGGTGGCAGTAGTGATAGGAAACATAGCCCTTATGAGTGGGGGTGGCAGTGGTGGTGGTCAAAAGGAACCTATGAGTGGAGGGTAGTAGTGATAGGCAACATGACACATATGGGTGGAGGTGGCAGGAGTGGTGGGCAACATGCCCCCATGAGTGGGGGTGGCAGTGGTGATAGGCAACATGACACATATGGGTAGGGGTGGCAGTAGTGATAGGAAATAAAGCCCATATGTGTGGGGGTGGCAGTGGTGGTGGACAACATGCCCCTATGAGTGGGGGGGTCAGTAGTGATAGGCAACATGACACATATGGGTGGGGGTGGCAGTAGTGATAGGAAACATAGCCCCTATGAGTGGGGGTGGCAGTGCTGGTGGGCAACATACCCCTATGAGTGGTGGGGCAGTAGTGACTGGCAACATGACAAATATGGGTGGTGGGGCAGTTGTGATAGGAAACATAGCCCCTATGAGTGGGGGTGGCAGTGGTGGTGGGCAACATGCCCCTTTGAGTGGGGATGGCAGTGGTGGTGGGCAACATGCCCCTATGAGTGGGGGGGCAGTAGTGATAGGAAACATAGCCCATATGAGTGGGGGGCAGTGGTGGTGGGTAACATTCCCCTTTGAGTGGGGGGGCAGTAGTGATAGGAAACTTGTCACATATTAGTGGGGGGCAGGAGTGGTGGGCAACATGCCCCTATGAATGGGGGGCAGTAGTGATAGGCAACATGACAAATATGGGTGGTGGGGCAGTAGAGATTGAAAACATAGCCCATATGAGTGGGGGTGGCAGTGGTGGTGGGCAACATGCCCCTGTGAGTGGGGGGTCAGTAGTGATAGGCACCATGACACATATGGGTGGGGTAGCAGTAGTGATAGGAAACATAGCCCCTATGAGTGGGGGTGGCAGTGGTGGTGGGCAATATGCCCCTATGAGTGGGGGGCAGTAGTGATTGGCAACATGACAAATATGGGTGGTGGGGCAGTGGTGATAGGAAACATAACCCCTAGGAGTGGGGGGGCAGTAGTGATAGGAAACATAGCCCCTATGAGTGGGGGAGGCAGTAGTGGTGGGCAACATGCCCCTATGAGTGGGGGGCAGTAGTGATAGGCAACATGACACATATGGGTGGGGGTGGCAGTAGTGATAGGAAACATGACACATATGGGTGGGGGTGGCAGTAGTGATAAGAAACATAGCCCCTATGAGTGGGGGTGGCAGTGGTGGTGGGCAACATGCCCCTATGAGTGGGGGGGCAGTAGTGATAGGAAACATAGCCCCTATGAGTGGGGGTGGCAGTAGTTATGGGCAACATGCCCCTATGAGTGGGGGTGCAGTAGTGATAGCCAACATAACACACATGGGTGGGGGTGGCAGTAGTGATAGGAAACATGACACATATGGGTGGGGGCAGTGGTGATGGGCAACATGACACATATGAGTGGGGGTGGCAGTGGTGGTGGGCAACATGCCCCTATGAGTGGGGGGCAGTAGTGATAGGCAAAATGACACATATGAGTGGGGGTAGCAGTGGTGGTGTGCAACATGCCCCTATAAGTGGGGTGGCAGTAGTGATAGGAAACATAGCCCCTACGAGTGGGAAAAGCAGTAGTGGTGGGCAACATGCTCCTATGAGTGGGGGGGCAGTAGTAATAGGAAACATAGCCTCTATGAGTGGGTGTGGCAGTGGTGGTGGGCAACATGCCCCTATGAGTGGGGGGCAGTAGTGATAGGAAACATAGCCCCTATGAGTGGGGGTTGCAGTGGTGGTGGGCAACATACCCCTATGAGTGGGGGGGGGCAGTAGTGATTGGCAACATGACATATGGGTGGGGGGCAGTGGTGATGGGCAACATGCCCCTATGAGTGGGGGGGGACAGTGGTGATAGCCATGCGACCCCTATGGTGGCCTGTTGCTAGTGAAAAGGGTCTGCACCACCTGGGTGTGTTTGACATTTGGCAGGTACGTGTCGTTTGTTTGTGTGGTGGGTGTCCAACTTACCATCTGCGCCGTCCCTGTCTGTTCCTGATCCGGTCATAGATGTACAGTACTGGTATTGCCTGCGCGATGGAATTCATGGTGCGTTCATCTTATACACGCTGCTTGTTGCTCCGTCTCGTACTCGTTGCTAGCTGGTCCGTCTCGTAACCATGGATTGTGTTCTGGCGCGAACCGTACCTGATATGCAGCTTTACCCGATGCTGTGACGTGCTATATGTGGCGACCCTTCCGGCGCATAGGAAGAACGCATCATACTTGACTGCCCGGAAATTGCAGTGAATATGGTGTTGTGCGACGCAAATTGTGTGTTTACGGATCAGGCTCGTACAGGAAATGTGGATAGAGTCGGTCAGGAAATTGGCACTTTTCTGCATCGTACTTCCTCGCCCGGACCGTCCCGCTCCTGGTGCAATTCGGCCACAAGGTAAGGCTACGGACAGGTCTCGGGGACCTGTCCGACCGAGATCGGAATCAACCCCTTAGAGTTAATTCTAACTGGAGTGGGAATAGTAAATTAATTTAAGTTTAGTGTCCAGCACCTACCCTGAATTAATACAAAGTGGAGTGGGAATAGTAAATTAATTAGGTTTAGTGTCCAGCACCTACCTTGAATTAATACTAACTGGAGTGGCAATAGTAGATTAATTAACTTTAGTGTCCAGCACCTATTTAGAATTAATACTAAATGGAGTGGGAATAGTAAAATAATTAAGTTTAGTGTCCAGCACCTATTTAGAATTAATACTAACTGGAGTGGGGATAGTAATTTAATTTTACTGTGGAGTATTTACAAGATTTAATATGAATTGTAGTAGGAATAGTAATTTAAATATGTTTGTATTAATTTAAATCAATCTAAATATATATTATAGTTTATACTTAACCTATAATATATTTGTAAATGAAATAAATAACATTGTATATATAGATGATTAAAACATATAGAAATTTCAATTAATAACAATTATAATATACAGTATTAAATATAACATTCATTTTATAGACGAAAACAATTGAGACATGTTATATTTTTTATTAATTTCTTATTGTAGAAAAGATAAATCAAAATATATTTTTATTAATAACATGTATTATAAATAAAGACATCTAGAGAGTAAATCACATTTATTTGAGAAAAATAAAATATTTTAAACATATGTATATTTGTACATTTCATTAATTAGTAATACATTTTTCATAACATTGTTTACATATTTTCATACAATTGGTTTGTAAAATGAGATATTGTATTGTTACATTTTTTTAGATACATTTTTAATAAACATTTATTTTTTAGTAAAAGTTGTCATTTTTAGTTTGGTACTGTGAATACACATTTCTAATTAATGCATTTTGAAACATGAATAATATAACATAAGTAATAATGTTTTAGGTATGTTGTAAATATAAACTTAGATGTATTTTTACACTAAATATTAATACATTTTAATTAATATTATTAATATCATAAATAGTAATATTATTAATTATTACATGGTGTGATTTTTTAACATTTTAATTACAATATATATATGTTATAAACATTAAATCAAATGAATATAAATGTTTAATACATGTTGTATTTCAATTGTACATATATGGAATTATAATAATAAATATTTTGTTGTTAATTATATTTATTATTATAATTTTAGAATGCATAACAATTTTAACAGTAATTAAAAAATATTTTATAATTTCTAGTATTTTAGTTAAACATTTTTAACATTTATATATAATGGTATAAAAAAAATTCAAAGAAAAGTTGTTTATTTTATATGTATAATGCTGCCATATTTGTTTGAGCTTTGGATTTACCCGGTCGCGGTTGTTTTGAGTCATTTTGAAAGGGAGAAGCTCGCGGTCAGGATTACTTCGCGTTGAGCCAGGTAAGATTAATTTTCTTTATTTTAAAGTGATTTTTAATAATGTTTGAAGGAAGCTAGGTTCTAGTTAGTGTGTGTAGGGTTAGGTTTGTGGAGTTTGGGAGTTTTTTATTTGTAGCTTATTTTTAAGCTATTTTTGTCGCTGTCTGTTTATGAGGCCTAGTTCAGAAATGTTAACGTATATTAGATTATGTGTAAATGTTGTTTTTAATGTTTGTAATACTTTTTTATTCTGTATTATATGTTTCTATGTGTGGGTGGGTATGTTTATGTGTATTTTTTACAGGTTTCGTTTAAATGAAGATGCAGTCACGTGAAGATTGCGCTTTTTTTAAAGTAAATTTGTATTAGTTTGAATAACTAATCTTTAATTTTACACTTCCTTAAGTTTTCGAGGTTTCATGGAGCGTTTCTTTTTTTAAATCTATTTTTCGGGTTTTTTATGGTTTATCGATGGAGGATTTATTTAAGGGGGAGTACATTTTGGAAGAGCTTCATTTTTGCATTTTTGGGGGGATTTTGGAATTCTATTTGGCTTAATACTTCCCTGGATTAATTTAGAAGATGTGGGATTTTTACACTATAGCTACGGAAAGTCAATTTAATTATTTATCGTGGGTGGGAAACGGTATAGTTGTTAATGTTATTATTGTTTAAAGTTTCTATACATTTAATTCATATGTCTATATTTATTATATATATATTTATGAATGAATAAATATATATTAGACATATTAATTAACTTTGTAAAAAAGAATTGAAATATTTAGATGAATATTAATATATTTGATAGAAAAGTATTAGAGTGTTTTAATTGTTTCAAAGTTTTACAGTAGTCTTTTGGCTATCATTGCTAAGTATTCTAGGCCTCTTGTTGTAGGATTTGGTTTGACTTGTTGTTGTAGGTATTCAAACATTTGCTTTGTTTGTTTGGATAGTTTAGGTTTTAATTGGGTAACAGATTGCTCCATTCTTAACTTTTGGTAGCTCTCTTCTTTTTGTTGGGGAAGTAGGAGTTTGTTGAGTGTAGGTGGTCCATGTCCTGTTGTTGCTTGGAAGGCATTATGCCAATCTTCAACACCATTATTGTTTTTAGATTGTTGGTTAAATGTGCTTAGGTAGACGTGCCACCATGGAATTTGATATTTTAGTTGTCTCCTATGTCCTAATCTATGTAGTCTTCCCACACAGGTATCTTCAAAATAGTCTAGGAGGGGACTTAATTCATCTTCGTGTTGCTTCTAGTATGAACTTTGGATTAAAAGGTTATAATGTTCAACACCGTCAGTTACAGGAACAGAGGCTTTTTGGGATGTGAGAAATTAGCCCCTTCTGTCATTGTGATGAATTAAATGACATAACAAATTACATAAATATTAATATTAGGAAAATTGTAAATGATTTTGTATTAAGAAAAATGCACTGTTATTAATATACTTACGATGTTGATTTTAATTCACTGTTTTGTTGGTGATATTATTTCTTTCTTTGTTGAAATCTGTTAGGTTGTTGATATTTCTGTTGGGAGCATAAAACATAATTGTAGTAATTTTGTTTTATATATATATTTATATTTATTTGCTGTATAACTTGCAAAAGACTTTGTCATTTTCTATCTCGGCGTGGATAGCACTTTGCTAATCCTATGCTTAAAAACTTTGATAGAAAAACAGACATTTGAGGTGAGCAGATCTAGAGTGTCGCTGGTGTTGAGAGTGCTCTAACATGGGCTGCTTTCCACCTAAACTTGAGAACCACCCAGAGTTTTCTCCTTCTTTTTTGCATAATTTATGCATCACTCTATGCCTGAAGGGGTTTTGTTTTGACTTAATACTGGGTGCTCCCTTGTGTCTGGACAAAGCTATACCTCTCTGAAGAGCTCTAATTAGAGCGAAACACTGTGTCAGGGGTTGCTTTTACTCATTTCAGGTTGGCTTGAGTTGGTATTTCACTAATTCAAAGCTGTAATATTGTGCCTGGAGTGATAAATGGCTTTTGTAATTTTACAGCTCGGCAAGGACAGCACTGTACTAGTCCTATGCTTAAAGACTTTGCTGTATAAATTGCAAACGACTTTGTCATTTTCTATCTCGGCGTGGAGAGCACTTTGCTAATCCTATGCTTAAAAACGTTGATAGAAAAACAGACATTTGAGGTGAGCAGATCTAGAGTGTCGCTGGTGTTGAGAGTGCTGTAACAGGGGCTGCTTTCCACCTAAACTTGAGAACTACCCTGAGTTCTCTCCTTCTTTTTTGCATAATTTATGCGTCACTCTATGCCTGAAAGGGTTTTGTTTTGACTTAATACTGGGTGCTTCCTTGTGTCTAGACAAAGCTATACCTGTCTGAAGAGCTCTAATTAGAGTGAAACACTGTGTCAGGGGTTGCTTTTACTCATTTCAGGTTGGCTTGAGTTGGTATTTCACTAATTCAAAGCTGTAATATTGTGCCTGGAGTGATAAATGGCTTTTGTAATTTTACAGCTCGGCAAGGACAGCACTGTACTAGTCCTATGCTTAAAGACTTTGCTGTATAAATTGCAAAAGACTTTGTCATTTTCTATCTCGGCGTGGATAGCACTTTGCTAATCCTATGCTTAAAAACTTTGATAGAAAAGCAGACATTTGAGGTGAGCAGATCTAGAGTGTCGCTGGTGTTGAGAGTGCTCTAACAGGGGCTGCTTTCCACCTAAACTTGACAACTACCCAGAGTTCTCTCCTTCTTTTTTGCATAATTTATGCGTCACTCTATGCCTGAAAGGGTTTTGTTTTGACTTAATACTGGGTGCTCCCTTGTGTCTGGACAAAGCTATACCTCTCTGAAGAGCTCTAATTAGAGTGAAACACTGTGTCAGGGGTTGCTTTTACTCATTTCAGGTTGGCTTGAGTTGGTATTCACTAATTCAAAGCTGTAATATTGTGCCTGGAGTGATAAATGGCTTTTGTAATTTTACAGCTCGGCAAGTACAGCACTGTACTAGTCCTATGCTTAAAGACTTTGCTGTATAAATTGCAAAAGACTTTGTCATTTTCTATCTCGGCGTGGATAGCACTTTGCTAATCCTATGCTTAAAAACTTTGATAGAAAAACAGACATTTGAGGTGAGCAGATGTAGAGTGTCGCTGGTGTTGAGAGTGCTCTAACAGGGGCTGCTTTCCACCTAAACTTGAGAACTACCCAGAGTTCTCTCCTTCTTTTTTGTATAATTTATGCGTCACTCTATGCCTGAAAGGGTTTTGTTTTGACTTAATACTGGGTGCTCCCTTGTGTCTGGTCAAAGCTATACCTCTCTGAAGGGCTCTAATTAGAGTGAAACGCTGTGTCAGGGGTTGCTTTTACTCATTTCAGGTTGGCTTGAGTCGGTATTTCACTAATTCAAAGCTGTAATATTGTGCCTGGAATGATAAATGGCTTTTGTAATTTTACAGCTCGGCAAGGACAGCACTGTACTAGTCCTATGCTTGAAGACTTTGCTGTATAAATTGCAAAAGACTTTGTCATTTTCTATCTCGGCGTGGATAGCACTTTGCTAATCCTATGCTTAAAAACTTTGATAGAAAAACAGACATTTGAGGTGAGCAGATCTAGAGTGTCGCTGGTGTTGAGAGTGCTCTAACAGGGGCTGCTTTCCACCTAAACTTGAGAACTACCCAGAGTTCTCTCCTTCTTTTTTGCATAATTTATGCGTCACTCTATGCCTGAAAGGGTTTTGTTTTGATATTTATATATATATATATATATATATATATATATATATATATATATATATATGGTGGGGTGGGTGTTTGGGATTGATTTGAGTTTATTTTGATGTTTTACAATTATTTTTCAGCATTTAGATGAATACTTACTTTATTAATTTGAAGAGTTTAGAAGCAGTGCTGTTATTTTCTGGTTGGTTTGAAAATTAACTGTAGGGGAGACATAACATTGAAAAAGATATATATAAGTTATATGAGTATGATAAACTGTAGTTTGTGCGTTTTAGAATTAACAGGTTTTTTAAAAATAGTAATTTACTTACTTTGGGCAGTGTGTGATAGATTTTTCTTTGATGAAGTTCTTTCTTGTGGTGGAAATCCGGCAGAGTTTAGACTTGTTGATCTGTGTTGATTTGAGGTGTAAAATAAGAATAGGTTTTCTTTGTTCATATACGGCTAGATTCATGAAAGACCCGTTTTGCGAGTCTTTAATAGCGATTCATAAGGAATCGCTATTAAGGACTTGCAAAACGGGATTCATGTAGGAATCGCAAAATAAATTGCGATTCCTACATCTTCCTTATTTGCGATTAGCAAATTGCTAATTGCAAATAAGGAATAACTCCCCATTCATTCCTATGGGCCTAAGGGCCCATAGGAATGAATGGGATAGTTCCTATGGGCCTAAAGGCCCATAGGAATGAATGGGTAGTTATTCCTTATTTGCGATTAGCAATTTGCTAATCGCAAATAAGGATGCGATTTCAAGGGTGCCAGGGGTGTCCAAAGGACACCCTGTAGCACCCCTGAAATGCAAATTTACACAGGTGTTGCGCACACACATGTCCAAAGGACATGTGTGTGTGTAACATGCAACTGAAAAAAATGCACTAAAGTGCTTTTTTCTACTTTTTTCGCTATTTACCACGAAGTCAGACTTCGTGGTAAATAGCGGCCAGAAATTGCGAATTCGCAATTTAAAATTGGTTAATGAATTGCATTTAAGGAATCTCCAATAGAGATTCCTTAAATGCAATTCCTCGCAAATATGCGAATTCGCAAATAGCGATTTTTGCATTTGGGATGATGAATCCCAAATGCAAAAATTGCGCTCGCAAAGGGCCAGATTCTCAGAATCTGGCCCTTTGCGAGCGCAATTACCTTTCATGAATCTAGCTGATAGTGTTTAATCAATTGTTTCTTTGTTCTCATTGGTTTATTTTAGCAATGTTTGTTTTTCATTGGTTAATGCTTATTGTTTTAAATGTTTTGATTTCCATATATAGAAAATGCTAATTAAGAGTCAGTTGTATTTTTTTTTATTTATTTGCACATGTTCAGTGATTTAATTGTGTATAAGGATAAATGTAATGTTAAAATATGAGTTTATAATTAAAACATATATTATAAAATGTTATTAGTGGTTAATTTATTAGGTATTGTTTAAAAATATTTTTCTACTTCAGAAATGTATTATATATAGTTTTATATTTTCTGCAGTGTATGTTCATGCATTTAAAAATATTTTTTGTGCTTGAATTTGTTTATTATATATGTTTTAAAATTTTCGATATTTGAAAGTAAAAGCTAATATTGCTGTCTAGATTTTTGTGTTAGATATTTTGGGCATGTATATTTTTGATGCATCGTCGATAATATTTGAAACAATATTAATGTGTTCGATTACACTGTTATCAATAATTTTGATGTACGATATTTTTGTGTCAATATTAATGTATTATTTTAATTAAGTATTGACTATTGATATTAGTGAAATCGATATTTGTGTGTTGATAAAAATGTACTTCGATATTATGTGTTTCGATATTTTGTCAGTGATTCGGAACATAGGCCTGGGAGTAACCATGCCAATGCAGATGGACTCTGCAGACATTTCCACTTAGAAAATGAAGACTCAACTGGTCAAGGTTAGTTGCATGTCCTTTCGTTTGGGGGGGTTATTAAGGAAAGTAGTATCTGCTTCTTATGGTTACCCCCACTTTTTGCTTGATGTCTCATTGTTTTTGACTAGTCTGACTGGTATTCTGCCAATCAGGTGCCAGTATATCTGCTTTCTCCCTTAAATTGACGTATATGTACTTTGGTACACTCCAGATTGGATACTGGGGTACCCTTATAAGTCCCTAGTATATGGTACCCACGTACCCACGGCATAGGTACCCCAGAGGCCTCCCATGGGCTGAAGCATGTATTATGCCCCCATGACAGGTCATGCAAAATGGAACTCTAGGTCTGCTACTGCAGCCTGTGTAAGATGGTACATGCACCACTTACTATAGATATAGGTGCACTATATCCATTGGTCACTACATAAAACTTATAAGTCACCCCTAAAGTAGGCCTTATCAATCCTGAAAACAGGGTGCTGGGTTTTATGTGAGATGGTGCCCCTGTATGAGCAGGGCCTCTCTGCAGCCTTTGGAGACCATTCTCCTGGGTTGTATGTGACTCAGCGGAACATATAGGTAGAGGTGCAATATAACCCTGCGGTAAATGCTATCTCGAAAACGGCTGCATAGAAACATATCGTGTTTGGTATCAAACACCTTTTGAATGGCAGGGAGGTATGATTCCACCTTTCTGAAGCGAGCTTCGTGGGGTCACTGGTCTAACCGCTGCCAGCCTTTTCGACCCGGACAGCACAAAATGGATGCTGCTGACCAGAGACACATTTCTGCCCTCCAGCTGCTGAGCCAAGCTCGAGTAGAGGAAGGCAGCACAATAAGTATCCTGTCACAGGAAGGTGTGACCACCTCCCAGACAGGATTTAGTGTATTGGGGCTGGGTGGCTGCACTCTGAGAGTTCCTGAAAGTCTTTACATGGGCACATTTGGTGTCCCTGTGCATAGTCCGGCTCAAACCAGTTTTAGGAGCAATTGGCTCCTGCTCTGGCGCGAAACTGGACAAAGGCCACACCTCTGTCCTGGCCCTCCCCTGGGAGGGTCCCCTGAATCTGTCCAACCCTCTTCAGTGGCTATAAAATGGGTTACCTAGCTACAGGACATTAGATTTTACATGGACAAGATTCTACAAGAAGAAACCACTGACCTTCAACCGTCTGGACACACTGGACTTCGCTGGACCACGACTGGGGTCGACTTCATCCCCCTTTCTGTCCGAGGCTTAGTTTATGCTTTTGCTCCATATAGGCTCCTTGCAGGACCTGTGGTGCACTAAAGACAACAGAAGAATCTCCCTTGGAGTGAAGGAGTCACTCCCCTGCTTTGCAGGCACCTGAACCATAACTGACCGGACTGCTGCTCCTGAACTCCTGCGGACTCCGAAGATTTCAGCAACACAGGAGGGGTAAACAGCCATTACAACGAGGCTGTTACCCCGCAAGTCATTACATCGCATGTGTTACAACGCATGCGATTTAACAATGTGTAGCCATTACTATGCATACAAATACATAGTATTCGCTTTTACAACGTATGCGATGTAATGGCTATCCACATAGTTGTGAGGAAACTGAAGCTGTTATGTTTCCTCACAACAACTACGTCCACTTCCCCTCAGTTGACGCTGGAACCAGGAGAGAGGAACCACAAGGAGAGAGAGAGGTAAGGGGGATTGTGCTTGGGGTGGGGGTTCGTTTTTTAGGGTTTAGGGTAGTGTTGAAGTAGTGTTGTAATGTTTGTGTGGTGTAGGGTTTTGTTTTTTGGGTTTAGCGTAGTGTTGGGGGGTCATGCAGGGTAGTGTATGAGTGTAGGGACCGGACTAGGGATAAGGGGAGGGTTGTGTGGGGGCTGTGTTTTAGGGTTTAGGGTGGTGTTGTGGTGTTTGTGTAGTGTAGGGTAGTGTTTTAGGAATTAGGGTAGTGTCAGGGGTGATGCAGGGTAGTGTTAGAGTGTAGGGACCGACCTGGGGGTAGGGGGAGGGTCGTTCTGGGGGTAGTGGTTTAGGGTAATGTTGTGTTCGTGTAGGGTAGTGTTTTAGGTTTTAGGGTAGTGTCGGCGTCGTGTAGGTTACTGTTTGAGTGTAGGGATCGGACTGGGGTAAGAGGGTCATGCTGGGTATAGTGTTTTAGGGTTTAGGATAGTGTTGTGGTGTTTGTGTAGTGTAGGGTAGTGTTTCAAGGTTTTAGGGTAGTATTGTGGGGTCGTGCAGAGTAGTGAATGAGTGTAGGGAGCGGACTGGGGGTAGAGGGATGTTGTACTGGGGATAGTGTTTTAGGGTTTAGGGTAGTGTTATGGTGTTTGTGTGTTGGGGGGCCCTGCAGAGTATTGTTTGAGAGTAGGGAGCGCACTGGGATATGGGGTGTTGTGATGGGGATAGTGTTTTAGGGTTTAGGTAGTGTTGTGGTGTTTGTGTAGTGTAGGGTAGTGTGTTAGGGCTTAGGGTAGTGATGGGTGGTTGTGCAGGGTAGCGAAGTGTTATTGTAGGGAGAGGACTGGGGGTCGAGGGAGGGTCGTGCAATGGTACTACATTAGGATTTAGGGTAGGGTAGGGTGGAGTCACTTACCTTGCAAACGTTTACCATGTGTATACCTTTACCATGCATGTCTTTGCATTGAAATGGCATGTGTGGTAAAGGAATAGTCGTGGTAAAATTTTGCGTTGCAATGGTAGTTGTTGTAATTGACTTTTTCCTTTAGGTCCTGATGAATGCCATGGACTTAACTGGGCGAATTGGCAGAAACAAGTCGACCACACTGACCCAGGTGAGGGGATAATAGAATCCCCAATGCAACGATCGCTGATTTTAATTAACCCTGGGCGTAGTGTGCGGAGTGGGGCTCCGCGGAGCTACGCGAAGTGGGCGCACAACTACGCCCACCCGCGCACTCCGCGTAGCCCCACTGCGCGCCGCCCGCCTCCCTCCCGCCCTCCCTAAATACATAAATAAATGTATAAAAAGCTTTTAAAAACACTTACCTTGTCTGCCGCGTCCCCGTGGCTCCCTCTCGCTGTCCCGCCGTTCGCGCCGCCACCGAATCGGATCCTAATGCGCATGCGCGGGCGGCCGCGCATGCGCATTCCTCACGAGAAATGCGCATGCGCGGCCGCCCGCGCATGCGCATTAGGATCCGAAATGGCGGCGCGCATCGCGGGACGGCGAGAGGGAGCCCCGGGGACGCGGCAGACAAGGTAAGTGTTTTAAAAAGCTTTTTATACATTTATTTATGTATTTAGGGAGGGCGGGAGGGAGGCGGGTGGCAGCCGGCTACGCTCCGTCTGCGGAGCGCGCGTAGTGCCGCCTGGCTACGCCGGCTACGCAAAATGCGTAGGAGGCGGCACTCCGTGCACTCCGTGCACGTAGCGTAGCTGGCCGCCCAGGCTTAATTTTAATCACCATATAGATGCCAGTCACATTAAAATTAATTTGACATCTATAATGGCCTTTTAGGCTCACTTGTTGCTTATATGGGCCCCCATTTAGTTAAGAAGTGCATTCCTGTCGTCAGGTGTATGCCCGCCCTCTATCAAACTACATTTTTAGAGGGTGAGGACTGGTCAATGATAAACCATGACACCAGGTGGTGCGTGAGACCAGTCTTTCACTTTTAGTGAGATGCCTACACTCACGATCTAACACTTTAGCACCCTAGTCACTTAACTGGGAGCGGCTCCATTTGTGTTAAACATTAGATGTTGGAGGCTGCCTGCTCCTAGTACCCCATGCCTCTGATTCCCTCGCCCAGGTCTGCCCTGCGGTAATCGTGGTTATATATGGTTCCTTGGGGTCTCAGTGATTCTACGTGCAATAGGCACTATGTCTAGTCAAGTCGTGATTGTTATACCAATATTTTAGTATATGGTCTGGTCTCTCCCCGGAGCCCACTGTGTATTGTGCTACTTACAATTGTTCTCTAATGATCTCGTATTGTGTGTTTAGTGTTCTATCCTTGCGTAGAGAATAGAAGAGAGTGTTATATTAATAAATACATCTTTGTATATAACTACTGTTTGGTTCTCCTTCATTTCGTCATTCAGGGGGTGATATTCTGGTAAAACAAGTTACAACCTGCTTTACATTCCTTCAAGATTAAGCGTGAAGGCTGCTCTCCACAGCTACCACTAGGATAGCTCTCTAAAGGTCATCTTTGACCTCATACATCATAAGGGACGTGTGGACTGGTACAGTGTGCCTACTTTAATGAATATATGACGTTATTCGGCGGGTCAATACCATTACTCCGCATTTTTTATAACGCAAGTGCTTTTACTCCGACATACCATGACCACGCAAATATTGACTCCGCATATGCCTTTACCACGCATGCCATTACAACGCAAAGGCATGCCTGGTGAAGGCATATACTTTGTAAAAGTACTTTATTTAAAAAAAAACATATATATATATATATACATCGACTTATCAGAAGCAGAAAAGCAGCTGCTCAGTTTGGGCTTAATTTCTGTCCTGAATCCAGCTTTTCATACACCAGAACAAGAGCTGATGTATACCAATTCATCCGCAAATTAAAGCTTAAAAAATTACATTTGCACAAATCTGCTACAGAGCATAAAACAAGTTCAACAACTGGCAATGAGGTTCCAGGTCTTGTGGTCTCCGACCTGAGTGTATACAAGGATTTGTGTCAATTAGCCTCAGGAGAAGAGATCAACACACAGGAAGAAGCGGTAATGTTGGAGCAAAGCAAACCAGAAACCCCGTTTAAGCAAAAATTGAAGTTTATCCCTTTAGCTGCACATGATGGGCTGGACACTTTTAGTGAACATGTAGTGACACAGATCAAAAAATTGACCCACACAAACAACAGAAAAAGGGAAAAAAATTCGAACTCTGAAAAGAAAATATCATCAGTTGATTTTAAAACTGCAGAAGGCTGATCTAGTTATACGAAACTCGGACAAAGGTGGGAATATTGTCCTATGGCCAATATCGGATTACTTAAAGGAAGCCTATAGCCAATTGAATGACGTGAGTTGTTACAGAAAAAGCACTCCATTGAAATATAAAGTAACACAGGAGATGTTATTCAAAAGCCTGCTGGGTTGGAAAGGGTTGGGACTCCTGAGTTGGGACGAATACAAGTTTATTAAAAAAGAACATGCGTTGGTACCTTATATCTATTTCATACCTAAGGTCCACAAAAGTCTAATCGCCCCGCCGGATGTATGTCGTTACTACGCATGCATTTACAACGCATCCCTTTACGACGCAACTTTTACAACGCAAGTCGTTACAACGACTTGCGCTGAGGGGCCCTGGATAGTGAATAGTTTAATTTACTATTCCAACTCCAGTCCCCTTGGATAGTAGGGAAGGAGTTGGATAGTAAATTAAACTATTCCCTATCCTGGAGCGCCCCCCAGCGCAAGTCGTTGTAACGACTTGCGTTGTAAAAGTTGCGTCATAAAGGCACAGCGTTATAAAAGTTGCGTAGTAAGCGCTGTTCCCCCGCCCCGCCAGGAAGACCCATTATTGCGGCCTGTGGGGGACCTTTGGAAAATCTTTCTCAATATATTGATTACTTCCTACAGACCCATATGAAGAACCTTGATTCCTATGTACAGGACACCTGTGACTTCCTGGCAAAATTAAGGACATACCATGGAGTGATGATTTATTATTAGTGACATTGGACGTCAGTTCTCTCTATCTATACTAGTATAATAAAGGAAGAACTTTCAGCCTTTGAGGCAGGTAAACTCGGGAACCACAGCGCCAATCCACACACCCGATACACCGTTGGAATCGTCAGGGTGTGTAGATGGTTATAGGCTATATAATTTTGTTTAAAAATGTTATTTAAAAAATTTAAAGTAAAAAAAAGTAGTCCCTCCGAAGTAGCGCCGGCCGCGACGTTCGTGCTCACGTCAGGAGCGCGGGGAGGAGCGGCGTCCAGGAGCGCGACGAGGAGCGGCGGACATGGCGCAGGGGAGGAGTGGTGACGTGAGGAGCAGCGGACAGGCCAGCGGCAGTGCGAGCAGCGGACAGGCGGGAGGAGCGGCGGCTCAGGTAAGAGGACCCATGTCGGGGCAGGCGGGGGTCGGGGCAGGCGGGGGTCGGGCAGGCGGGGGACAGGCCGGGCGGGGGCCCGGGCTGCTGCACAATGTCGGGGCGGGCAGGGGTCGGGGAAGCCTGTTGCACCCGGACAAGGTCGGGACGGGCTGCTAGTACTTGTATAAAGCACAGAGATGGGCTTAGGGCTGCAGAATATTTTATGAACACTATAATGATGGAATATGCAGAACATACCAGGACGTTACTTGATATGTTGTCTTTTTGTTTAGAGAATAACTATTTCCTTTTTAATGGCCAATTTTATCAACAGGTGCAGGGTGTTGCCATGGGGCCCAGTTTCTCCCCCAGCTATGCTTGTCAGTCAGTCAGTCAGTCAGTCAAAATACACTTTATTCGATTTTTGCTAAAATCATAAAAGGCAATACATACAGCACAATATAAAAATCACATTGCAATTTACATACAGAATTCAATTCATAGTCAATTTAAGTTCAAATTTAATTCAATTAAACACTCAAGACCAGCATTTAAAATGGGACGTTCCCTGGGGCTTGTTTGTTTCTTAATCTAAATGCAGCAGTTAGGTAAGATGCAACACGAAAAATGATGTGCGTGTTGCCCAACATTTGAAGAAAAATTAATGCTGGCCTAACCTGAAGAAAGCCTGCATCCTTCAGAATAGGTATTAAATATTTCTCCCTAGCGGTGGCATAAAGTCCACAAAAGAACATAAAATGTAGAGTATCTTGGGTAGAAACATTATCGCATTTGCAAGGTGGGGCGTCCTCGGGTTTTGCCCAAGTAGGAAAACATCCAAGTGTATAGGGGTTCAAGTTCATCCTAAATTTAATAAGCAAAACTCTGTGAAGGGGATTAGTAACAATTTTTAAATAAGGTTCCAGAGAGGGAGTGGTAAGCTCTTACTGACGGTTTCATTACTTCCCTCTCTTCTCTCTCTAACCGTACCCTTTCAAGGAAATTATGTTTAATCCACCCAATATCCTGTTTTCTAATACTTGATGGAGCTGAATAGATCTCCGGTCTCCCCAGCGGGCGAATGAGGTTTTAAGGTATCTCAGCCAGGGTATTCTCAAGGCGTGGTCCCTTGATACCACGTCCAACAGAATACCATGGTTCAGCTTTAGCTCGGTGTTCAGCCATGTTTTAATCCAAAAGATTAGGGGTGCCAACTTCAGTCTGTCAGTCTGTCAGTAATGTAAGGTAGGCCCAGTTCCTCATGAATGGATAACGTAGGGGCAGAAATTGGGACAGATAAAAATTGACGAATGAGCCCGTTTTCAACTCTCTGGATACGATCCTGGTTGACCCATACGTAGCAATGGGAATACACTTACTATTATAAACTTTAACCAAGGCCTCCATTGGTTTAGCCCCCAATCTTTTCGAAAAGCCCATCAGAGCAGCTGTTGAACGAGCCAAAGAGACACTCTTTGCCTTTATCTGGGGGGCCCAAGAACCCCTCTCATATAAAAGGACCCCCAAGTAAGGGAAGACAGGAACCCTCGCAACCACATCACCCCCGCAAGTGAAGGTTATTCGGGTGGTCTTACTTCTCTGGCGACCTATGATCATAGCGTGCGATTTTGTTGCATTTACTTTCAGATCAAGGCTCTCCATAGAAGAGCCAAAACGATACAGTAGGATTTGTAAACTATTGCCAGTACGCGCAATTAATACTGTGTCGTCCGCATATAGGAGGGCCGGTACCTGGGCTCCTCCTACACGCGGAACATCTGCCGCCCCTAATTCAAGATGTTTCCCTAATCCATTAATGTAAATGGTAAAGAGAAGGGGGGCCGGGAAGCACCCCTGTCGCACCCCCTTCTCTGACCTAAAACTATCAGTTCATCTCCCCTCCCTATTGACCCTTACTTTAGTGAACAGGTCCTGACTACTCTACCCCACTTAAGCCTTCTATCCTGGTCACTGGGCACCGCAGTGGCGCAAACCTTAGTTTGTCCAACTAAGTTGCGCCGTAAGTCACTCCAGTGAATCACTAATAGCAAGGGGTTATGGTCGCTATGGGGTGAGACAATTGTCTTATATCCTATCACCTTTGGGATGATCGCAACCGAGATGAAAATGTAGTCTATAATCGTCCCTTGCGCTGTCCCCTTGTATGTGGGCACCCTATCACCCTCTCCTGTATACAATGGCTCATATAGGTTTATACTGGCTAGCATCGCTTCAAGCGCCTCTCCTGATTTGGAATGTTCAAAGTGGGGAGTATCTACGGCGCCCACACCCACATCAGAATCTATAAGGCATGGTAAATTGCATTTGTGAATATTAAAATCGCCCAGTAAAATGAGCTCAAAATTATAATGCGTAGTTTGACTGTAATTAACTAAGAAATTCTCTAAGAGGACTATATGGTCCGATTCGTTCACCCTAACCCATGAGTTATAAAAATGTATTATTAGGAGGGTGGAACTTGGAGAAACAATCCATTCAACGATTAAAAGGTTTTGTGAGCCAGGCTCTAATTACTTAAATGTCCCAGCTAATTCTAAAGAAAATAGGAGCAGAAGTCCCCCTTTTGCTCTCCCAGCACTGCTAGCTACCGCAGGTGTTACAAAGCTTGAGTATCCATCTAACCAAAACCCAGCCGAAATATCCCATGTTTCTTGTAAGGCTATTACATTGTGTGTGGTGATAAAGTTGACCCATGACGGGTCCACACTTTTGCCCTTTAAGCCTGCAATGTTCCAACTGGTAAATTCACAAAATGTGGTGCCCTCCTCCCTTGTGCCAAGACCTGTTCCTGGCTGCGTTGGAACTGGTTGTCAATCATTAAGGTTCAGGTCAGTGAGTGGAGTAAATCTGTTCGCCAGTGTCATAATCGGGCCTACCTCACTTGCTGTTGGTCTACTTTGTCGATGTCTATAGGGTACGACTTGCCAATCATTACCCACACGTCCTGCCGTCAAAGGTATGTTATAAGGGCTACGGGTGGACAAAGTTCTTAACTGTGGAGGGTAGAAAAACCCCAAGGGGACTGCTCTGAGGCGGCCATTTTCTTGTATATCAGAGCCATCCCAAAAGAGTCTGTCTGGCAAATGGGCCCTATCAAATTTCACAACTACACAATCACCTTTCACCCGTTTGGGTCTAAACCCCACCCATCCCACCCTTCTGGCTGTGATGATCCTCGGTGAGATATTTAACCCCCCGCTACAGGATTCATCACACCATTTTTTAGCCTTCGAGATTAATGCTGCGTTTGTTTCAACCTCCCCCTCAACCAACCAGGGAAAACCAATAAAAACCGCCACAAAAGGGGTGGCTACAGGGGGTAGCGTTAAGTTGCTACACATTCCACATGTTTTAAGGCCACTGGGGCAATGTGGACCTCCGGGGCCTCAACTCTAGGCTGATTAGTAGCCGGGGTATTTAGGGTCTTATCCTTCTGACCCTCCCCCAAAGACGATACCTGGCCAGTTGGTATAGGTAGGGGTAATGGTAACGGTGGCCGCGATATAGCAGAATTTAAAGTGGGGCCCTCTAGGGCCGGGCTAGCAAATGGCTTCGGGTGGTGAATGCCATAAAGTTTTTGAACCAGATTGTCAATAATTACACATTTTTTTGAAAGACCTTCGAGGCATGTACTCATTGTGTCTATTATGTCCTTTGCAATCCCTACGAGCAGCGGTTCAATCCGCTCGGCAAATAAGAGGTCTAGATGATCCTTCAAAATGTCCATGACCATATGTTTAACAGCGGTATCTCCCTCGCCTTTTTTCCCCTGTTTGGACGTGATTTTTGCGGGAGCAGAATGTTCATCTGGCTTACTTGGTGGCACAACAGCGGAGGAGTCAATTAGGTTCTGGCTAGCGGCTGTAGATGGCTTAAGTACTATAATGTCTGGTTCCAGAGGGATCCCCTGACCCTGGACAGATTGGGTCGTATTAGGTGAAGCGACTGCCAGACCCAATTCCTGTTGTGCTGATTCAATTTCTTTGGATAAAGCCCCAACCGCTGTGGTTAGATATGATATAATAGAATCTGATTGTCTCGCCACCTTGGGTTTTGTCCCCCCTGCATCAGCACTGGGTACATGTTTGCGCTTACCCATGTTTGTTGTGGGCGTTAGAGGGAGCCCTGCCACCTCCTGCCGATGACTGCCGTAGACTGTCCCGCCCTTGTCCCGGGCTTCTCCGGGCTTCTCCCGTGCAGCTCCCGCGCGCTCCCGCGTCGCGGGAAGGCCGATATGGATTTGTAGGGTGGGAGGTGTGGGCGCGGCTTGCTCCCGGGCCAGGTGGTGCTGCTGGAAGATCCTGGGGCTTGGAGTCTGCCTAGATGGACTGGCGCGACTGCAACAAGCCCCGAGGCTTTCTTCCCTCAAGTGACCGGTCCTTCACAGGGTGCTGGCAAAGTTTTGTGGTCCCGCTGTATCCCTTCGTTGACACAGCCCCCGCACACCCACACACTGCGGCTCCCGCGGAGCGGGAGCGGCGAGGTCGTTTTCAAGCAGCTGAGAGGTGTGGGCGCGGCTTGCTCCCGGGCCAGGTGGTACTGCTGGAGGATCCTGGGGCTTGGAGTCCGCCTTGATGGACTGGCGCGACTGCAACAAGCCCCGAGGCTTTCTTCCCTCAAGTGACCGGTCCTTCACAGGGTGCTGGCGAAGTTTTGTGGTCCCGTGGTATCCCTTCGTTGACACAGCCCCCGCACACCCACACGCTGCGGCTCCCCAGCTATGCTTGTCTTTTTATGGGCTGGTGGGAGGAACTGGTCCTCAGGCGAAAGTATGAACACATCTGCACCGATAGCATAGTCTCCTGGCTGCGTTTTATTGATGATTTATTTATTGTTTGGTGTGGAACTGAAGAGAGTGTGCTAAAATATGTGGAGGATATCAATCACAATGATATAAATCTAAATTTTACTTTTACCATCAGTAGGTGCTCAGTGACATTTTTAGATATACAGGTTTTAATACAAAATAACATTTTAACAACTACCCTTTTTAGAAAAACTACGGCGCTCAATACACTATTACATGCCACAAGTGCACATCCCCCACATTTATTAAAAAGTATACCTTATGGGGAGATGCTTCACATCCGACGTATATGTAGTGATCCATTGGATGCGAAGGAAAAACAGATGGAGAGCCTGGCAAGGTTTTTAGATAAATAGTGGAGGCCGCCATGAAAAAATACTAATTAGAACCAAGGGAAGAACTCCTTCATTACAGAATTAGAAACCGAAAAGGAGTAGAGAGTGGAAAGGCGGAGCCGGTTTGTTTGATTTTAACATACTCAAAACAAGAAAAAAACAGAGGAGCATTATAAGGCGCAACTGGCATTATATCCAGGATGACCCTGTGATTGGTGACCTTATGCCCTCAAATCCGGCTATTACCGTCCGAAAATCCAAGAGTATGGGCAGCACGTTGGCCTTAAAGAGCAAGGAGAGCTTTAGGAAAGAAAGCTGGCTGTCCTCTAGAAAGGGATTTTATAAATGTTTAACCTGTCGAGCATGCCAGTTTGGTGCAAATACTAAAACTTACAGGACAGCTTTCTCTGATATCACGAGAGAAATCAACAACATCTTACATGCAAAACTGAGTATTGTGTGTATGTCCTGGAATGTGAATGCCGTTTGAAGTATATTGGCAGCACCAAACTGGCAGTACACAAACGTATTTTACAGCATTTAAGAGCAATCATAAATGAGGACCAGAACGACCCTGTTGCTAGACATTTTCAAACAGTACATAACAGTGACCCCCAATTTCTTCGATACTATGTCAAAGAGTCAATTCCCTTAACGAAGAGAGGAGGGGATACAGAAGCTAGTCTTCGTAGATTGGAGACTAGCTATATACTTGAGTTCGAATCTAAGTGGCCGCGGGGTCTCAACGCAACAGAGGACCTTCACACATTCTTATGAGAAAGTAACGTTCAATTGAAAGTTCTTTATTTATAGATTGGTCTTATTTTTATACCTCCTGAAACTGTATATGTAGCATGTTTGAGTACCAAAAGGAAAAGTTACAGATTACTATTTTTCTGCACTTGTGGGAAAAGGAATCCCTGGTGGAATATTAAATGAATTTGAAGTTAAACCTGTGTGTACAGGTATCGCCAGGGCATTGTTTTTTTAATGATTGGTTTTAAGATGTCCTGGGTAGTTTTTATCTATGCTTCTTTTTGTCGATTGTTTTAGGTGTGTTGCTGGGTGATGTTTGTGTATACTGGTTTTAATCTTCTTGGTCACTGTTCTTGTATATCCTCGTTAAAAATAGCAAAGTGTTTAATGCTGTGACATCAGAGCATGTGAACTACGCACTTTCTGAGTAAATCTTTTCAATTTATCTTCTTGTCTGTACTGTATAGGCAAAAGCCACGTTAAAATTTAGCACTAAAGCATGTCACTTTAAATACGTAGTACTGTAGCACCAAAGCACTTTATTCAATGAATTTTAAATTAAATGATTTTCTTATTATAGAACTGTCTCTATTTGACAGAATTAGTGAAGTTCGTGGGTGCACTAGAATGTGTTTAGTATACATTCTTTAAACTTTGTTGTTGGTAATTTACCAAGGATTTAATTGCAGTTCAATTTGATGACAGAAAAATTGAAATTATGCAATGTTCACTAGAAAGAAAAGTAAATAAGTGACTGTATGACACTGTTTTTAATGGTATTTACATATATATATTCTTTCAGGTTTATTCTTTCAACGTTAATGGTGAGCACTTAGAATTAAGGATCAATATAGCGCATCAAGTTCGGCTTAGGAGAAAAATAATGGAAAGCATTTAAGCAGTAATGTTTGTTTTGATATCAAATAATTGACATCATTTATAAATAGTGAACTGTTTGTTTTGTAAGCATTTAAGCTGTTATTTAACAAAACTTCTCTTCAGGCATCAAATATCTGTGGAAAATGTATTTATACAGCTATTAGTATTTTTTCTATGTCAATTATTTAATTGATGCACTAGCACTTGAAATATGGGTGATGTAGTATGCATGGTCAAGTGATCAAGGCCGCTTGGATGACCGAAACGCGTCTTGACATATGTGTGGACAATAAAATAATGCTGCACTCAAGTTGGTCTGCGCCCGTGATTCCGCGTCTTATGTGGGTGAAGAATTGCGAGTTCCTGCTGATTTATGCCCGAATAAACAAACTTTCCGGTACCTGGATGGTGTGGCTTGTCGTCCTTTTGCTTGAACCACAAGAGGAAACCGTGGATATATATATATATATATATATATATATATTCACTGAAAAAACCATAGGTTATAGACCATATATAGTTAGGAATTAGCATTTACAAAACCTTGAAAATTCACTGAAAAAACCATAGGTTATAGACCATATATAGTTAGGAATTAGCATTTAAAAAACCTTATTTTACTCACACAAAACCATTGAAATTCCATATATAGTTAGTTGCACTAACTATATATCGCGCACCCGCAATCCACTGCTGATGATGTCACATATTACATCATTCATGACATGGTCAGTGACATCACTGATGACATCACTGATGACATCTCAAATGACATCACTGATGACATCACTAATGACATCTCATTTGATATCAATGACCACATCACTGATGATATCATTCATGTGACAATACAATGCATCTCCTCACATTTTAATATAACCTCTCTTTCACCCAGTGTTAAAAAGAGTATAATTTTTGAAACCATTGACACACCAATACTAGTTACTACATACGCACTCACTGATTGCTACGTCTACACACACCTTCACTCATTCACCCATACAATCATTCATACATACAATCACTCATCTTTACAACACTATCATATGCACTCATACACCTATACAGACACTCACAGTCTGCCACTCATCCATGGAGTTACTTACACACCTAGTCAGTCCTGTAAAGAATCAATGAGACTTCCATTTTCTTGTCCATACAGTTAAACATAGAGCACCTTACATTTTCAAACATGTACTAACACATACTTACTTTCTTATACAATCATTGATACAAGTACAGATTGATCTGCACAGAGTCACACACCTCCCAGCTAGCCACACACACATTCAGTCTCCCATACAAATACTTGGGCAATCAATCAATAACCCATATAGTTACTCATATAGCTACTGATCAACACATGCAGCAGTTTACAGAACAACAGACATAATGATGCACAAATTAAGACAGTTTAGTCACTAACCCATGCACTCAGTGAGACACATTTAATCAGTCACTCATACATTCAGTCATGCACCTACTAAATCCTTCGTCCAGACACTTACACATCCACTCATTCTTCAATATGTAAGACATATTTAAACTTTATAGAAACAAAAAATCACTGGATGTTGTTATCAGTGATGTCATCAGTGATGTCATTTGAGATGTCATCAGTGATGTCATCAGTGATGTCACTGACCATGTCATGAATGATGTAATATGTGACATCATCAGCAGTGGATTGCGGGTGCGCGATATATAGTTAGTGCAACTAACTATATATGGAATTTCAATGGTTTTGTGTGAGTAAAATAAGGTTTTTTAAATGCTAATTCCTAACTATATATGGTCTATAACCTATGGTTTTTTCAGTGAATTTTCAAGGTTTTGTAAATGCTAATTCCTAACTATATATGGTCTATAACCTATGGTTTTTTCAGTGAATTTTCAAGGTTTTGTAAATGCTAATTCCTAACTATATATGGTCCATAACCTATGTTTTTTTCTGTGAATTTCATTGGTTTTTTAACAGCTAATATCTGTAGCTGTAAAATGTATTCTTCTTTAAATCCAAAAATATATTTTATATGTTTATGAATAATTTTTTTTTTAAATATTTTTTTTTCTTCGTTCCCGCTTCGCAAATCGGGAAGCTTCCCGTTAGCTGACCTTGATGCCGCGAAATAGACCGCGAGCCGGTAAACGTTTCTTTACCGCAAGTGCCGCGTTACAAAACAACATCGTGATGCCTCCCGTCCGCATGACGTTTCACGTTGTCGCGTGATACGTCATATGACGTACTACGTTAGCGAACTGGTACGCGAAGCGAGTCGCAAAGCGCAGGTTTCTGGAAGCAAACCGGGAGGCCCTGCAAAGCGCTTAACGTAAACACAGCAAGTCATGTGACTTGGTAATAACACTTTTCATTGGTTCATTTCACTTTTGGTTTCCTAATGATGTAAGACTAGGTCATATAATCTAAAATGAACACTTTTGATTGGTTGAGAACTCTTGTTTTTCCCAAATGATGAAAATCCCTCCTTCTTTCCTCACTCTGACTTTCATCATTGTGAGAGAAAGACCCTTTGTGATCACTGAGCAATGGCTTCTTTAGTAGCTTCAGCTGGTGCTTCCCCACCACCTCCACCACATCCAAGGAAGAGTGGACCACCTGCTCAAGTTGTAATTCAACAAGAAGAAGAAGAAGAGGAACAGGAGGACGAGCACGAAGAGAGGCAGTTTTTGCCTGAGCAGCCCAGGACGTCTCACCGGAAAGAAAACTTCATTTGGCAATTTTTTAAAATTCCCAAAGGTCAGAAAAAAGTAAATGCAAGATACGTAACTTGCCTTATATGTCAAGATAGACTGTCCAGAGGGACCGACAAAAAATACAGTTTCGGAAACTACACAATGCATCGCCATTTGACTAGGTGGCATCCTAACAACTACAGTGCTGCACAGTTTCGGAACGACCTAGATAATCTCCCTATTATGGCCAGAAGATCTGTTGTACCGGAAGTAACGGGACCAGAGGGCAGGGAGATGGTGCCAAATATACAAATGAGATTTGGTGATGTAAAACACATCTGCGCATTTTGCGATGGATTCATTTCCTACGGAGAAAAAAGCATCACTCTGATCAACAGAGCTATTGACTATCATATGCAAGTTTGTCCGAAACGCCCAAAATAATAAATACTTCTTTTTTTTGTTTTGTTGCTCCTGTTGAGCCCTTTACAATGAATCGTTTTCATTGCCCCCTCCAAGAAAAACCCCCAAAAATATAAAACTGTTCCGAAAAATTCAAAAACAGTAAAAAAATGTTCAGAAAAATAAAAAAAAAAGTTCTTTTCAGAACTACCTCCCCGTTATTAAAAAATTGGTACAATATTTGGAACTGTGCCAACCTCTATTTCTCTTAGTTCGCTTCCCAGTTCGCGAACCGGAAGCGAACCAAAAACAGTAAGTATAAGGGAAGGAAACAGACACTTATGTTAAAAGAAAGACAGCTATAAGGGAGTAAACTAGAGATACCATTACCCGTAATCCACTGCTGATGATGTCACATATTACATCATTCATGACATGCTCAGTGACATCATCAGCAGAGGATTGCGGGTTTTTTGGCAACATGCCTTATCCACGGTTTAATAACGCTGCCTTTTGCTTTATATAAGTTTTCAAATTGTATGAAATATATACCAATAGGTCGTTATGAACCTTTAGGTAGTGCTTTTCTTCATGAGGTCTGGTCGCTTCCATACACATACAGATGTTTCAAAGATGATCAAGAAGTTTATCTGAATGGAGAGGAATGCACTGAGACGCCAGATCATTCACTAATGTGTAGGCACATACAGTTACACGGTTCATGCAACAAACACCGACCAAATATGGCTTGCGTGTTGCAAGGCACGCCAGTTCCTGCTATCATCCCCACGTTCAAGTTGTTGGAAAATGGTAGTTATTTGATGCTCAATAATGAAGATTGTTCTGAGTTAATTAAAAGTATTCCTTTTATCGTAACAGTAAGTGAACGGGTTATTTGCTGCAGAAATGTTCTATTTCCTCCCACACATGAACATAGGGAGTTTTCAATCTGGCCACAAATACCAACCTTGGGACACGTTTCAACGGCATGGCAAGAATAAGAGCTCTTTTGTCTCAGAGAGAGGTGGCCTTGAGTTCGGCCCGTGAAACTTTCGTACTTCACATAGCGAACACCCGTACAGAGGTGCACACCCTTTTCAATTAAGATTTGCCTTTCAATTTCAGCAACATGTTTCCGACTATCTTTAACGCATCCTCCACAAAGTCCCTGGCACACTTTTTTAAAGTTGTTACCAGTGGTCTCGTGACTTCATTTGAGAAAATCTTTGGAGTCATCCCTGCTTCCTTTCATTGTATTTTCTGCACTCTGGTTCGTGGATTGGCATTTTTACTTGCATTACCAGCGGACGCTCTTGTGCTTTTTTACATTTTTAAATATGGATGTCCCTCCTATGCAACCTCCGACCCTGCAGCTGCTGACACTGTTCCGCAATCGCATGCTAGAATATTATGGCACAATGCCGTTGGCGATATTAAGCACGGCATATGGATTATCTTTTCGGTTCTCCTACTTCACCTGTGTCCAGCCTGTATTTCACTGCCTGACCTGTGATTTCGATTGGGCCATTGATTTGTGTCTCTGCGGACCGGTTTCTCCTGACGTCGACTTTAATCAGCTGATGACTCCTATCATTACTCACGAGTTGGTTTGTCCTGGCGAAAGGATTATGGCTGTGGCATTGATGCATGGACTACTTGGTCCCTGGAATTTACTGGCGGCAGCACAGTCTTTCTTGGAACAGAGCTTTCTTGAAAACCCACCGAGCTGTCCTCTGATGGTGATAGAGGATCCGGTGCTGGGAGAGCACGTATGTTCTTTTCCGCTTTTAAATTGGATGGCTGAACTGTTTTCGGATGAAGACGGTGACTTCCTATTGGAGGCTGTTGCAGCTTATTTTGCATACACAGTTATGTCATAGACCTTTTTCATATTTGATATGCTGAGTACTAGCATTTCATTGACAATTCATTGACTTATTTGTCAAGTTTTTATTATTTACCTTGCCTATTGGCTTAAGACTCGATAAAGTACTTGGCTGTTTTATTTTTCTTTAGCATTAAATTTTCCTAGTTTTTAATGCTTTACCTTGCGGACCGTCCACATATAAACTTGCAATCTGCTCTCATGAGATGGCACTTCTATTATCTTATTCAGTTCGTTTCCGGATCATGAGGAGGTGTCATCTAGGTCCTGGATATCTTTACACCGTGTTAAGTTAGCATGGGCTCATTACCGGTTTAAACGCCATTTTTCCTTTTTTGCAACTTCTGCACACGACACTTAGTTGTTGCTTTAGCTTTCCACCTAGTAGTTCATCGTGGTTTACATGAGAATAATATGTTATTGGTCTACTATCTGCTTTACTTGTTAAACTATATCTGTACAGCGAGTGCTAAAGTTTCAAGAACAACACGATACAGAATTGTTATGAGGTCTGATCTCCACGACTTCATACTCATAACATAAGTGCAACTTCTGCCAATTCTGGGCATGAGGCGGGTTTTATATTGCTTTGCCGAACACACATACACAACAGTTGATGCGGTTCACATGAAGAGAGAGCTGGTGTATGCTGATGTGATTCCTTCAAATCTAAGACACTAAAGTATAGGCACGCCCTAAACCAACACAAAGAGACCTTCTTAGCAAATAATATAATATGTGTATTAGGGAGGGTGAGATATAAGCAGCCGCGGGCCGTGGAGGGAGTTACGATGGGGCAGGGAGGCGGGGAGGGGGAGAAGCAGGGTGGAGCCCTCTCTACCTTGCCCCTCCCCCTCCCCGCCTCCCTGCCCCACCGTAACTCCCTCCACGGCCCGCGGCTGCTTATAAGTGTTGCTAACTCTTATTCATTTACAGCATGTTAACATACTGTCACCATTCGCTTTTTATGTACTAGTAACTATGCTGGTAATTTTGCTACTGATAATATGTGTACTTGTATTCTCCACCCTGCTTCTCCCCCTCCCCGCCACCCTGCCTCACCGTAACTCCCTCCACGGCCCGCGGCTGCTTATAAGTGTTGCTAACTCTTATTCATTTACAGCATGTTAACATACTATCATCATTCACTTTTTATGTACTAGTAACTATGCTGGTAATTTTGCTACTGATAATATGTGTACTTTTATTATCTAAGGTACTACGCCTGAGAAGACGGCATTAGTAAATAAACATTTCAAATACACATCTGTTCTTCTTAACTCCATGTTCTGGTTTCTAAGAAATCTATAACGACCGACTGTTCATGAGTTCCACGTATCCTGAGGTACTATAAGTTCATATTCTGGATTGTCTAAACATTGAGAGTTTGTTATATCCAATGTGACACTGTACCTAGCTTGCTAAGGAGTTTTTGATTACTAACGTGAGTTTTGGGACACCCTAATTCGCCGAGGTTCCAATCCTCTGTCCACAGTTCTGTGTGAGAACAGAAACCCTGCGACAGGGGCACCCCCGACCCTTGCTGGAGCTTCATCACACTTGCGATACAACTCCAGCAATGCATTCGCCGAGGTTCCAATCCTCTGTCCACAGTTCTGTGTGAGAACAGAAACCCTGCGACAGGGGCACCCCCGACCCTTGCTGGAGCTTCATCACACTTGCGATACAACTCCAGCAATGCGCCACCTTTACGGCACAGATACATCACGCATCTGTGCTGTTTTTGCCCCATGATGCGCCGCATTGTAAATGCAGCACACCATAGGTGACGGAACAGCGGCACAGAATGACTAACACATCCCTGGTGATGCGCCAGTCATCATAAATGTATCCCTATGCTTCTTATCTTGTTAGAGATGAACCGCCATATGTATCATCAAAGTTTTTTGCATTTCCTAAATAGCGAACTTTAAGGAATAAATAGCGATTCTTTACCATTCCTAGTTTGCGATGAGCTATTTGCTAATTAGCCGAATGTAGCCCAATGAAGCCCAATGTAGCCCAATGTAGCCCAAAGATGGCCGCCAGACACACAAAAAAACAAATGTAGCCCAAATATCAGCCAGATGTAGCCCAACTATAGCCCAGTGACAGAATGACCAATCAGCTTCGCAAACCTCCGTTACGCGAAGCGGAGCGCTGTTACAGATATATATCTTTTTTTGAACGTTAATTTCTCAAAATCCACTGGAGCACATATATTGAGACCTAGCAAAGGCACATCGGGCTACCAGTCCCTAATATTTTGCCAAGTTTCGTGCAAATCCATTCAGCCGTTCGATTATTATTATTATTATTTTTTTTTGCCCCGCGGGGCCCTTTTAAAACCTCCACATCAAACCTAGGGGGTCAGCGAGGATCTACTATGCCCCCTTATAGTTATTTCCCCCTTTGTTTTGACCTCCTCTTGTCTCTCGATCCTACCGAGAGACAAGATGGCGGCCGCTACGGACTGTTTGGAATGTTGACAGACGCCGGAGAACCAATCAGCTTCGCTTCACAAAGCTCCGTTGCGCGAAAAGTCCGCGAACCAGAGCGCTGCCCGGTCCGCTGTTACAGATATATATATTTTTTTAAACGTTAATTTCTCAAAATCCACTGGAGCACATATATTGAGACCTACAAAAGGCACATCGGGCTACCAGTCCCTACAATTTTGCCAAGTTTCGTGCAAATCCATTCAGCCGTTCGGGCTAAAAGTGAGGCCAACCGCCCTATGGAAATTAACATGGGAAAAACGCGTTTTGGGACCCCCCTTTTTTCTCGGCCCCCCCTTGACGAACCCCCCCAAAATTTTCAGGGGCTGCTCAGAAACAAAATGTGCCATTTTCCTGAAAATTTCAGCCAATTCCGTCCACAAACGCCAAAGTTATTAGACATAGAATTTTCAAAAAACCCATAGAGAAAAAATCCTAACTATATATACCTACTGGCGACCGCCAGTAGGTAATATATATATATATATATATCTCCAAACAACCTCCCTCACGAATGATGAAGCAGGAACCCAAGGGGACAGGTAAGAAAAGCTTTATTCCACAGGTTTCAGTTCCAATGGCGGCGAATGCATTTCGGTTCATGCCTTCATCAGCGCCCAACACCGGATAAGTGAGTCACAGTACTTTTTTCCTTGCTGCCTGTAAGTAGTTACCAATAGTCTGCTCCTCCCCCTCACAATGCCGATCACCTGTTGCAGGTCGTCTGTAATACCACGAACTACAACTCCCAGGGTGCCAAATGTTCAAGCAACACAGGTCGGTGGAAATAGGGGGAGAGAGATATTGATGAAAAAAGTTCTTCGTAGCGGAACCCCAATCAGGCAGGGCATGATGACTCACTCCGCTGTTCCCTGAAGACAAAGCCCCTCCTCGGGTCCCCTCATATCGCCACAGCCACCAGTCCCAGGAGATCAATGTGCAGGGGCTAAATGCAGGAGGCAAAATGCCACGATAGAGGTATGATACCTCAACTGCTCGCGTTCTCCTGTTCCCAGGGCGGGTACCGGGCATATCCCAAACAGGAAAAACCAAACAATGCCGCAAGGCATGCCAGCCAGTGTCCGGACCCAAAAGCGTGACGAGGGCTCCTGAAATGCGCCGCTGGCTGGCACATGTAAAGTCTCCAAACAACCTCCCTCACGAATGACGAAGCAGGAGCCCAAGGGGACAGGTAAGAAAAGCTTTATTCCACAGGTTTCAGTTCCAATGGCGGCGAATGCATTTCGGCTCATGCCTTCATCAGCGCCCAACACCGGATGAGTGAGTCACAGTACATTATTCCTTGCTGCCTGTCCCCTTCGGCTCCTGCTTCGTCATTCGTGAGGGAGGTTGTTTGGAGAGACTTTACATGCGCCAGCCAGCGGCACATTTCAGGAGCCCTCGTCCCGCTTTTGGGTCCGGACACTGGCTGGCACGCCTTGCGGCATATATATATATTGTGTACTTACCTGCAATTATCCATATGCCGGTTTTTAGGTCCTTCCACCCTGCCCCTCCCCCTCCCCACCTCCCTGCCCCACCGTAACTCCCTCCAGGGCCCGCGGCTGCCCTATACCCATACTTACCTTATCCTAACATATTAAAAAAAAAACATGCTTTTACCATTCATACATTTACAACGAATTTCGTTGTAAATGTATGCTTGGTAAAAGCATATAAAATGTAATGCCATGCGTTATAATGGCATTGCGGAGTCATGGTAGATTTGTAATTAAAGTACGCGGAGTGATGGTATGCGGGAAGAAAGATTCGTGAAAATGGGTGTTTACCCACTTCAATTAGTGGACAGCATATACCAGGGCACCTTCTTACACCTACGACTTGCCGACTACCACTTCTTCTGCCAAAAGAGTGCTATGTCAGAAGATACATTTTTCGCCAGGATATAGCTGGTCTCTGTATCCTATCCAAGTTCCATTGCAATCAGACTTAAATGTGGACATTGAGCTGGCAAAGCACGACCATATAACCGAGGTTGGTGCTTTGTGCTTTTTGGTGCTGTTTTATTTAAAACTTTAAAAATTCATAACCCTTGTTCCTCTTATTTGCTTTTTGTCATTTTATTTATTGAATTATATTCTATTTTTCTAATTTCCCATACATTGGATTTTTATTGCTTTTGCTTTTCTACTTAATTTCTGTTTTGATATTGCACAAATACTTTACACATAGCCTCTAAGATAAGCCTGACTGCTTTGTGCCAAGCTACCAGAGGGTTGAGCACTGGTTTATTTAGTGACTTTTTGTGGTTCCTCTTGACAAGGATCGTGATTAATATTTGAGCTGGGCTCTCACCCCCCTCGGCTAATACTCCAATTCCTTACATATGACTAAAGGTTTCAACCATTACTGAGTCATTTCTGCCACATTTACATATTTAGAACTTGGTTTTGTAACCTGGGAAATATCAAGCAGAAATACTATTTCCACCGATCATTACCTAGTATGTAACCCAGCTCTCCATATTAGTAGTAGGTGAAATTATATTAACACACAACTTGGAATGAGCTTTTCAGCTCCCAGTAATAGGAGCTGTGCAGCTTTCCATGATAACTCCTTACATTACCACTGCAATTGTCGGTAATACTCGACCATGTGATTGTAATTTTGGATGCACCATTAGAGTCAAGCACGTATCTAGGGCCATGCTGCCTTAAAGAAAAAGAGTCGAAAAATGTTGGTAATCCAATTAATTGATATATTTTCAGCTTTGCACATTTGTGAAGTGATTTACATGAGTGTGCTTTATCTAAATATATGATAAACATATATTTACGGAGCCGTTTATCATTATTATTGATCATAAAAAGTGTTGTTACTATCATCACAATTATTATTGCCATTACCATTACTACTAATAATATTTATAACAGGATTTTTTTATTAATGCTCTGGCATGTCACTCTCAGGTCACTTCAGAGCGTTAATATAGTAAGACCCAGGTGCGAGGAGATTTGGGGATCAGGGAAGGGAGGGGCACGTTTGTAGACAAAAGACAATATACAAACATTGCATCAAACAGGTCTGTTGCAATAACATATACGCAAAGATAGTTGGGAAAAGTTCAACTCTTGAGACGAAATCGAGCCAGCCATGTGCAATGCATGGGAGGAAGATCGCTTCTTCCGCATTAACCCACACATAAAATGCATAACATTTCCATAAAAACAACATTTAAACGGTTCGTCATTTGGCTGGGACCAGAATAGCGTTTGCTTTCGCCTTCAATCTGACTCACATGATGCACAGAGGCGAACAGTTTAACAGTGCATCGGATATTCCACAGGAATACTCAGCTGATTGTATCTGTTCGCGAATGGTAGCAATGTTATACTTGGAGACAGAAGACATTGAGTAATGTTTTGTTCTTTCAAAAACCAACCGCTATGAGACGTAAAATGCCAAAATAAACCAAGCAGGCGTTCAGTTTCGAAAGCCTTTCCAAAAGGCATTCACCTTTGAATACATAAATACATTACCGATTCCACTCGCACATACAGATTAGTTGTTTCCATTAATTTAGTATGTGCATACGAATGAATAAATAATGCCAACATTGGGGATTTTACAGAAAGCTCCGATCAAGCACGTACCCTGATACAAGCAAAGCGACACAGGACCGCAGGTTTAAGCAGACGGGAAACATCATTTACCACGAAGGCATTACCACTACTAACATTTACCACGTGACACTTACCACGCAGGGTGCCTTCCACGCAGGGTGCCTTCCACGACGTCTTTACCACGGGCTGGGGGGGAGATGTGGTATTCCTTCGAGTCGTTCTGCGTGGGCTTGGGGGGCAGAGGGCAGGGCACAAGTCCTAAAAAAAGAAGTGGGGGGACTCTCCAAGGTAGGCGTGGTCACAGGAAGTGACATCACGACAGGAAGTGACATCACGACAGGAAGTGGCATCACAACAGGAAGTGGCATCACAGCAGGAAGTGACATCACATGTAAGGCAGATCTATCATTTGCATATAATGCAAGATTTAACAATTGAAGCTGCTTGGTACTTAAGCCTGTGACTTAAGGTCCCTGCATGGAGGAATTAGCAGCCCAAATGTGGATGAAGTTTGGCGAAGGTGACATGAACACATTTTCAAAACGCTACAGGAAAGTTTGACTGCAAGATTTAGTATACATTACAGGTTCCCAGAGAGGCTGCTTCCCACACTCGATAATGACTATTACACACAGTAGGGCTCCATATTCACGTTATTCTATTGATGAGTGTTATATGTTATCTCCCCACCTATTGTAAACTAGCGACTCTGTATTAAATAGTTTTGTCCCAGCTGCCTCTCTCTAGCTGTGGCTAGATTTATTTATTTTATTTATAAAGTTTTATATAGCGCGAACTTGATCCCGAAGGATATCAGAACGCTTTACAATTTGCAGCAAAGGTAACAAATCAGAACATTAGTCTAACATTGGGAATCTTGGCTGAAGACAATGGAGCTGCCGGGGCATTAGCTTGGGTCAATGCCTAAATTTTAGATATATTAACTGGCCATTGTATTTATTTTAGCAGATTTATTTATTTCTATTTATTTTAGGAAATGTATTTAGTTTTGGTATATTTTAGTTTGACTTATTTGCCTTAATTTACTTCAGTGCAACAAAATATAAACATTGCTTTACTTTGTATTAATACTGTTTATTTTTGTGATAGTTCCTAAAAAAAGGGCCGATTATGACTCATGCATTGTAATGGTTGTTTCCCCCTTTACAGAGACTACTTACTATAAAATCGGGGTGGGCCTAGCTCATGATGTCATTTTGTGGGGACCCCTTGAAGAAAGCGGGCAGAACCTTTGCAAAACTTTGTGCCCCCCTATCCAGTAGTGCAATTATCCAAACACTGACAGGATTGAGCCTAAATTAAAAATATACTGACATACGTAATGCCAAGTCAGACGTCATCATGGAGTCATATTTAAATGAACAATCCAGCACCATCCTACACCTCCCCATTCCACAAAATTATACAATTCAGACCAACAACACAAACTAGAAGGGGGCGTTGCTGTCATCATTAAACATTCCATGTGGAAACAGCGACACACGGAAGAACACACAAGGGTACACCATCATACTACTTACATTTTGTAGCCTGGTGTCAATTGTTCAATGCAGGGCGTAATTTGTGCCAGTGCTTAGCGCCGGCACTTAATTGGCAGGGCCGGGTCTAGTGGGACTCTGATTCTACACGCACGAGGCGCACAGTGCATGTAAAATGTTTTCATTTAACTTACAGCACACTTGCTAGTACTAATACTTAATTAACTCCTCAAGTCTCGTGCAGCCGCATCGCATTGTGTTTAGTTTTTCACATCTCAGTTTACCCTTAATTGTTCACGATCACTTGAATAATGAAATATTCTGAGTGGGAGAGCTCTTTGGCAGCACTCTGCCAGGTTTCTCTCTCGTCACTCTCATGCTGCTGTGTTAAAGAGCCTTGGTTCTACCGCACAAAGAATTAGGGTGACCAACTGGCATTGGTGCAAATTCAGGACGGTGAGTGTAAAAATTCAGGACAAAGGGTCAAAATTCAGGACACAAATTCAGGACAGGAGGTCAAAATTCAGGACAAAACTTTAGGACAATAGGTACGTTTTACAGACACATCAGAGGTTGTGCAATAGTATATAAGTAAGCCCAGCCATTTCCAAAAGTATTCAACCATTTGCAAACCTATCCATCATGTATCCTTCCATCTATCATTTCACTCATCCATCCCTTCATCCATCCTTTCACTCATCCTCCATTATCCATCCACCCTTTCACCCTATCCATCTGTACACTTATCCATCCACTCTTCATCCCATCCATCCATTCACTCATCCATTCAGCCATTTACCCTTTCACCAATCCAGCCATCCTTTCACTTACTAATCCTTCCACCCATCCACTCTTTTAGTCATCCATCCATCCTCCCTTTCTCTCTCCATCGACCCTTTCACTTAGCCTTCCTTCCTTCCATCCATCCATCCACCCACCCATCCATCCATCTACTCATCCACTCATGAATCCATCCATTGCCCCTATCACTCATCCATCTATCATTTCACTCCTTCACACATCTATTCATCCTTTTGTCCATCTACTCTCCCTTTCACTCACTCATCCATACTTACACCCACCCTTTCACTCATATGTCCATTCATTCACCCTTGCACTTATCAATCCATCCATCCATCATTTCACACATCCACCTACCCCCCATCATCCACCCACCATCCACACACCCACTCATCCATCCTTTCACCCACCCACCATCCAATCCACTGATCCATCCTTTCACCCATCCACCATCCACCCACCCACTCATCCATCCATCCTTTCACCCACCCACTCATCATCCATCCATCCATCCTTTCACCCACCCACTCATCATCCATCCATCCATCCTTTCACCCACCCACGTATCCATCCATCCATCCCTTCACCCACTCTCCATCCATCCATCCTTTCACCCACCCATCCATCCATCCCTTCACCCACTCTCCATCCATCCATCCTTTCACACACCCATCATCCATCCATCCATCCATCCGTCCTTCCCCTCATCATCCATCCATCCATCCCCTCATCATCCATCCATCCTTCCCCTCATCATCCGTCCATCCTTTTCCCTCATCATCCATCCATCCTTTTCCCTCATCATCCATCCTTCCCCTCATCATCCATCCATCCTTTTCCCTCATCATCTATCCATCCATCCATCTGTCCTTCCCCCTCATCATCCATCCATCCTTCCCCTCATCATCCATCCATCCATCCATCCTTCCCCTCATCATCCATCCATCCTTTCCCCTCATCATCCATCCATCCATCCATCCTTCCCCTCATCATCCATCCATCCTTCCCCTCATCATCCATCCATCCTTCCCCTCATCATCCATCCATCCTTCCCCTCATCATCCATCCATCCTTTCACCCACCCCCTCATCATCCATCCATTCCCTCATCATCAATCCATCCATCCCCTCATCATCCATCCATCCACCCTTCCCCTCATCATCCATCCTTTCACCCACCCCATCATCCATCCATCCATCCTTCCCCTCATCATCCATCCATATATCCATCCTTCCCCTCATCATCCATCCATCCATCCACCCTTCCCCTCATCATCCATCCTTTCCCGTCATCCATCCATCCTTCCCCTCATCCATCCTTCCTTTCATCCATCCTTCCCCTCACCCATCCATCCATCCTTCCCCTCATCATCCATCCTTTCCCGTCATCCATCCATCCATCCCCTCATCCATCCTTCCTGTCATCCATCCATCCTTTCCCCTCACCCATCCTTCCATCCCATCCATTTATCCTGCCCTTCATCCATCCATCCTTCCCCTTACCCATCCATCCATCCCATCCATTTATCCTGCCCCTCATCCATCCATCCTTCCCCTCCATCCATCCATCCATCCATCTCCTCATCCATCATCCTTCCCCTCACCCATCCATCCATCCCATCCATTTATCCTGCCCCTCATCCATCCATCCTTCATCCTTCCCTTCATCCATCCTTCCTTTCATCCATCCTTCCCCTCACCCATCCACCCATCCCATCCATCTATCCTGCCCTTCATCCATCCATCCTTCCCCTCCATCCATCCATCCTTCCCCTCATCCATTTATCCTTCCCCTCATCCATTTATCCTTCCTCTCATCCATCCTTCCCCTCCATCCCTCATCCTTCCCCTCATCCATCTTTCCCCTCATCAATCATCCAGCTACCCTTCCACCCATACATCCAGCTATTTACATTTTCTCTCCATCCTTCCCCTCACTCATCAATCCATCTATCCTCTCTCATTATCCATTTATTCAATCTTTCATTCATCCATTCACCCTTTCACTAATTCATCCAGCCATTCTCACATCCCTTCACTTACTCACTCGCCCACCTTTCCATATTAATTTTGAGCTGAGCCCTTTTGAGAAGAGGCCCATCAAGAACTTCACCCTCGCTGCAGGGGCCGTTCCAGGACTGGGACAGAAGCCACCCAGGGCGGAGACAGGATCCACCACAGGGGGGGACAAGAGCCATCACAGGCGGGGGTGGACTGGAGCCACAACATGCGGGACAGGAGCCATCACAGGCGGGGGTGGACTGGAGCCACCACATGGGGGACAGGAGCCATCACAGGCGGGGGTGGACTGGAGCCACAACATGGGGGGACAGGAGCAGGAGTCATCACAGGAGAGGGAAGGTGATCCACCAGGGTGGGCATGCAGTATTCTAGTATCATCTTGGGCTTCTCGCTCCCTCCTGCACAAGACAACGAGAAGACAGGCTCTATGTCCAAAATGCCACCCCCCACTGTGATATACAGTACTTACAGAAGATACTCTAAGAGAACTGATTGAACTGATTGTCCTCCATACTTTGTTCATCAGTGTGGGTGCGATTGTGCCATTTCTTTATTGTATTACATTATGCATGTTTGAAGAACCGAGGTTTGCTTACAAATTAGGGACAGTAATTAAGCTCGGTGAAGAGAAGCAGGTGCTGCCTCGGTGTAATCAGGGGTGTAATCTGGCCGAGTCTAGGATGTTTGGGGCCCTGGGTAGAAATGGATGTGTGAGCCCCCCTCTAAATAGCAGATACAAGACGCATTCAGGGCTGTTTGCATGCGAATGGATGCCCTGCTCCTGAACCTGCAGCACCTCCCTCTGTCACCTTCACGCACCTCTTAACAGCTCATCAAGGGCTGGAGGTGTGAGGGCTGCCATCCCGCTGTGCCTCTACAGTGCTGCTGCTGCTGGGGGTCGGAGCTTTCATACAGCCTCGGAGTCAAGAAGGGAGGTGGGGGCAAGCTGTGCCCGGTTCAAATTACGGAAATGCTTTATTTACTTTGTGCGCGCCGCGCTCCCGTTTTTTTAATGGTGGACGCGGTTTTGATTTAGCAGGGTGGACGGCGTCCACCCTGAAAAACCCTCGGAAATAAGTGGGGGGATGCCGTCCACCCGCGTGGTACCCCGACTCGTGCCCTGGCAGAGGGGGGCTGGGGGGGGTCTCCCCCCCCAAAAATAACAAGCGGGGGGCAGAGGGGGGCTGGGGGGGTCTCCCCCCCAAAAAATAACAAGCAGTTTACTTTAAAAAAAAAAAACGAACATAATTTTAAAAGAAAAAGGAAAGAGCCTCCCCCAAAGACGTGCCGTGTACGTAAAAAAAACAGTCCTTTTTTTATTTTGGTATACGTGTTTTGACGCTTGTTTCAATGGAGGATGGAAGTAAGGGCTCGTAGAGAAAGACGTGCAGGTAAGACGTTTCTAGGCGTAGTAAAATCCTACGTTGTAAATACCAGCGTGGTAAAGCCACATGCGATGTAAAATTCGCGTGGTAAAGCCATGCGTGGTAATTGAAATCGTGGTATAATCATATATTCTAAGCAGACACATGGGGCGTGACGCGCACAACGTGCGTCTGCTCAAACATTTGCACCCATGTGCGCATCTCCATTTGTGCATGTGTAGGTGGCCACGTCTATGCTGTTTTTTACACAACTATTTAATAGCTTGGACACATGCGCTTAGTTGTGAGTTGTGGAGTTGTGCCTACTACATGTTTCATGACTCAAAGAACATTTATGAAGCAACTCCTAACTGGGAAATTTTTAAACAACACTTTTGCACTGATTCAAGGCTTTTTAAAAAATCATTTTTAAAGGACGCAGTTCTCAGGAATAATTAGAAAACACGTGTGTTTAACAAATAAAAAATATCCTGAATGGGACAATTCATATTTGTTTGTATTCATTTGAAAAGCAAAGCTTTGAATGAATGTAAAACATGATTTTTATCAAGGTATTAGAACAAAAGTCATAAAATGTGCAAAAATATGATATGTATCTCTGCTATTTGCAACAGAGGGCATGTGTACAAACTAATGAATAAGTATAGAAATTACGAAAACACCACTGCATGTAAACGTGTGCAAACCAAACGGTTCAGAAAAGAAGAAAAGAGCTATGCAGTTTGTGCCATTGTGGTTCTTCTGTGCTAGGGAAGGGAGAACATATTTTGATGTTTGTCTTGGTGCTAATACTAAAGACACATTTTGTCCTTTGCATAATAAGAGGTGAAGAACATGTATTTGCTCCCCTTTCAAATGCCATTGACTGGATTGCTGCTGCGGAAATGACTTTATGCTACTTACATGAATCAAACACTGCAAATCAGTTTGCTCAGTTTTTTTGTAAAGGGGGTCATCTAGTGAATGAGGAAGCCATAGGTTTTGCGCCCCAAACATACATCATCAAACAATGGGACATTCCGGGCTCTTCTTGTTGGTGATTGCTGATGTTGTAAGATGGGTGAGAAGAGAAGCTTTATACATTTCAATCAATGGGCCCTTTACGAACTGTTTATTTACTATTACTTATTTGTCAAAATCTTTATTTCTCAATTAAAATGATGTATAAGAAATCTTTTGTTTTCAAAATCCTTTCTTCCATGTTTCCACTCGTACAACAATATATTTGCAATTCGGACTGAATTAATTGTCCCATTCAGTATTTCAGAAGGTGCACAATGATGCAAATAGATTTGGACAGTATGTGGGCACTTGTACACATTTTCTATAACACAGCTTTCGTCTGCATTATACAAACTTTGCACTTGTGAAAAAAAACACGACAAAGTCATTTTTCATAATTTTTCAACTCGTGGAACATCTTGCAAACGTGAAATGCAGAAATATTGTTGACACGAAACCAATTCCATTAATTACCACATAAGAAATAGTAGTGCAAATCTATATTCTATATATTTCTTTTTGTTCGAAAAAGGTTATTACTGGACTAGGAAAAAAAAAAAATATATATATATATATATATATTCACTGAAAAAACCATAGGTTATAGACCATATGTAGTTAGGAATTAGCATTTACAAAACCTTATTTTACTCACACAAAACCATTGAAATTCCATATATAGTTAGTTGCACTAACTATATATCGCGCACCCGCAATCCACTGCTGATGATGTCACATATTACATCATTCATGACATGGTCAGTGACATCACTGATGACATCACTGATGACATCTCAAATGACATCACTGATGACAACATCCAGTGACTGTATAGAGACTTTCCAAGTGTACTCGCTTGTCGATCTGAACTGCATCTACCATGATGCTCAGGGGCGACTCTGCTGGGAGGTGAAGCAGTGTGCTCCCGCACCGACTCTATCCAGTGACTGTATGTTTCTGTAAAGTTAAAATATGTCTTACATATTGAAGAATGAGTGGATGTATAAGTGTCTGGATGAAGGATTTAGTAGGTGCATGACTGACTGTATAAGTGAGTGATTAAATGTGTCTCACTGAGTGCATGGGTTAGTGACTAAACTGTTTTAAATTGTGCATCATTGTGTCTGTTGTTCTGTAATCTGATGCATGTGTTGATCATTAGCTATATGACTAACTATATGGGTTATTGATTGGTTGCCCAAGTATTTGTATGGGAGACTGAGTGTGTGTGTGGGTGTCTGGGAGGTGTATGACTCTGTGCATAGATGTGTGAGCAGTTGATTCACTAGATGTATGGGTTCAAAAGTGCATGTGGAAACAGCTGTATGGGCGGTTGACTGTGTGCATGAGTGTATTGTTGAGTGAATGGATATCTCAGTGCTACATGTCAAAGTAAGTACATATGTAAAACACAGTACATGTGAGAGTTGACATATATAAATAACTGTGCATAAGAGCCAGTGAATGTGTGAGTGGCTGTATGGATCATTGTGAACTTGTATCAGGGATTGTATAACAGAGTAAATATGTGTTATTATATGTTTCAATAAGTAAGGTGTGTATAACTATATAGTTGATGAAATGGAGGTGTGATTTGTGGAAAAGTAAATTTTGCCATGTTCTGTGTCCCTACGCCTCATCCATCATATGTTATGTGTGCATGACCAATATGCATATGTTATTCCCCATGTCCGATTAATGACGCAATTACAGTTGTGTCCACCTCTAGTATGCCAGTTTCCAGTCCTCGTGAATACTACGAATATCAGGCCTATGTAAAGTTATGTTGCCACGTTTCTTAGTGTGCACGTTATTCCATTATAAAGTCCCCGTTTCCAGGCCTCAAAAGGGCCCGGACATCAGATTCAGCTCTTGTCTCCTGAAAGCCTCGCTGAGGAGCGATACAGCCCCCACCTGTATCCTCGACCCTTCACTTACTTCCTGCCTCGCAGTGCCCGGTGCAGCTTGGCTCTGCCTCTGAGTCTGCCAAAAGTATGTTATGATTCCAGCTATCAGTTCAGTCCTCCTTCTTTGCATTCCTAAGCTACTGAACTGCATCAATAGTTTCCGTCATTGTCTAGCCTTCTCGTCTCCATGTTAGAGAAATACTGCATTTAAATGGTCATTTAATATTCTTCATCACGCACTACATGTAGAATAATGCATGGTCCAGTCTTAGAATCAAGTTAGCTTTTCCCCTCATGACTCCTAGTTTATATCAACATGTTCCCTAAACATTAGATACCAGATAGGGTTTAGGTACATGTCGCTCCGACCCTCCAGACTCTAGTCTCTGCTCCTAGCACAGAGTTCGTAGCCCCCAGTTTCTCCTAGTAATACGTCATTGCCAGTTTTCGCGCACCATTAGGTTAGAGGTCCCGGCTCCTTAGGTAGCCCCCTCCAATGTTTCCGCCCATTTCATGACATATTCTGTTACGTTTGCATCACATGCCTAAGTATACTCCCAGTTACACCTCTTTTTACTGTTATCTTTCGCGACTGCTACGCGTCACGCCTTCTGCTCCACCCACTGCTACGCCTACTGCAATGTAATGCTATGTGTTCGCGCTATGTATATAAGTTGATGTATTATTATTAAAAGCTGGCGCGCTCATCCCAGATCAAGCCCCGGCAGCTGCTGGGCCCCAGTTGTCCTGCTGGGCCCTGTTACCCCTGTTCCTATGCAGGTTGTCCTGATCCTGTCCTTATGCTGTAATAAACCTGCAGAAACTCCTACTACCTCGAATCTTGACTCTTATTTTATTGAGCTATCTGTTATTCATTCATTCATCCAAAAATAGATCCGGTATTATTTATTTATATACCACATAATGGCGCCCGAACAGGGACTTGCCCTTTCCCCACGCGTCGGTGAAGCCACGCCGACCCCCTGACCCTCTGCAGTCGTGACGGAACCATACCGTGCACTGGCAGATATTTCTGCTTCAAGTATCCCTCAGGCCCACGGAGGAGACGGAGGAGGCGGTCCAGCATCCGAACGAGACGGTGGAGGAACGCGGCGAGTCCCGACCAGAGCCCAAGCCGAGAGTCCAAGGTCCGAGGTATCCGGAGGCCCACCCGTAACAGAAGTCCGAAGTCCGAAGTTCGTCGTCGTAGCAGTCCAGTCCCGTCCGAGGCCTTCCGTTCCGTGCTGCCCGGTGAGTACCATTACTGGGGTAGTATCTAGACAGGACCAATCTAAATTGACTCCTGGTCCGTGGGTTGGTGGTGCCCAGACTCACAAACGAAGTGTCCACTTCGGTGGATGCGGGTTCTGACGTGTCTCTTTATGAGACCGGTAAATGTCGTACTGTTACAGCAGTGCATCCAGTAATTCTAGTCTGTTCCGTTCTCGAGAAATTCTGTTCTGTTTCTGTTCTCAGTATTCCAGGTAATATTCTGTTCGAACTGTTATTTATAATGTTCTTCATGTATTCTACTGTTGTGGTATGAGTGTGATGTGATTTCGTGTTTTTATTGTATATTGTATTGTGTCCAGATTACAGTTCAGTCATGCCTATGTTTTCCAAGTTACGTCAGTTAAAAACTAGAAAGGGTCTGTTAGAGGAAGCAGTTCCTGTCCCGCCTAGGGACAGTCCAGGTCACTTTATGTATCAGAAACATGGCATAAGCGCCATAATGTATCTAGATTTATGGGTAGAGTATACCAAACAGTTAGAAGAAAAGTATAGATGGCCCGTATCGGGTACATGGGATGCCGAATGTATCATGCGAGTAGAAGAAGCATTATGGAAAAAGAAAGCCAGACAGTCACAAAAGGATGCCATCGAGTTATGGCGTAAGGAAGCTCATAGAAGAACCGAGAAGGAAGTCAGAAAGTCAGAGTTAAGTAGAGAATCCCAGGAACGAGCCCAAGAAAGAGAATTAATCGAGATAGGTGAACAAGTCAAAGCCGAACAGTCAGACAGACAGAGGCATGCCCCTATTAAGGGTATGTATCCTCTTCTTGCCGAGGGCTTGCCAAAAGCGACCCCAGAGGCATCCAGTAATTTCCCGCCACCATTAGTTCCGACCAAGCTACGTCACAAACCGACCGCAGCTGATATTTTTATTTCGTCCTATCTGGACGACACAGTCCCCGAATATGCAAATCCTGTTCGCGCTCCGCCAGTCCCTGTAAATCAGGCACTTCCTGCTCCTCTAGACACCGGGGTGCCCTTAACAGCCCCCCTGGGTCAGCCCGCCATACAAGTCCAGCCCACGTTACAATTACCGACCTTGTCAGCACGAAGAATGTCAGTCGACGATTCTAGTCTAGGGGCCGCAGGAGGAGGTCTTCCTCAAACCCCGCCGCCACACAAGCGTTTAACATTACTCGAATTACATGCTCAAGCGTTACAGCGCACGCCTAAACATCAGTCTGTTACAGAAATCAGGCAAACCCTTAACGAATGTGTCTATGATCCAGTTCCAGGCGAATATAATATGGTTTTATATTCCTTACGTGTAAGGAGAGTGACCAAGTATCTAGTCACCTTGCCGAATATGAAAGAAGATCTAGACAGAATATATCGTTTCATCCGTACAGGGGATGATCCAGAAAGTATTGGCGAGATTATGTCTCAAAGGAAAGCCGAGATTCAGCTCATGATATTAAAGTTCCTGATCAATTGTCTAATAAGAGAACAAGATTACCCGTCTAAAGATCCCGCCGAAATGAGAATCCTGACAAGGTGGAGTGATAATATAGCCGAGGGTAAGCACAAGACCGTCGGTGCTATGGAGAGTATGTACAAGAAAATCCGTAAAGAGATAGTAAAGTTACACGACCAGCGTAAAGCAGCACAAGTAAGCGAGAAAGAAAGTATCTCTGATCCTGAAGAGGAAGACGAGAATTCCGCCAGAATAGCGTATGTAGGAAAATCTAGATTTCCAGATCGTCATTTACGTCTAGAACACAAGTCTGTTTTTCATCATCCAGCACCAGAACTAGGTTCTCTAGAACAAGTATTTCAAGCTACCGATCACATTCTGAAATCACGAGTCGGTTACAGTGAATTAAGTACCATGCATGAACAAGAACTAGCCCGATCAGCGGTCCGATGGATTACTGATTCTACCACTTTTCCAGACGAAATAGTGGCACAAATGTTTCTGAAATTGCCCCCAGCCGAGCAACGACTGGTGGGTATGTATATGATCCAGCACCTCATTACTCTGTATGAGGGTCAACATTCTGATCCAGGTCCGTTGCATGATATTCTGAACGAGTTACTCCAGTATAGATGGAGAGGTCTAGGTACCGATTTAATTAGTGTCATTCTAGAACAGCGTCACAAATATAGAACGTTCCTGAACCCGCATTTTGTTCATGTCTCACCCCCAGAAAGTAAATCATTCTACATAGACAGACAGAATCCGTTACGAGAAGTCCACCCAGTCCAAGGGGCGGGTGGCGTAATGCAACGAGTGTTTGTATACACTCCGATTTCAAAGATGGAACTTCTTGAAATGAAGAAATTAATTCCCTGTCATGATAAAGATCCAGCGGGGTTCCATAGAGAATTAAAAGACATGCTCCGTATGGGAGAATACACTTACCCAGACATCATTAAAATGTTAAAAGTCCTGCTGCCCGCAGGGGTGTATGAAAAGCTAAAGGAAAAAGAATGGGAGGTGGGAGAGAAAAAGATCGATTGGACAGCTCTAGAAGCTGAAGACAAGGCACGAGTACCAGGTACCGGTCTTGGAGATAAATGTAAAGAATTACCAGAATTATTGATTCAAGTTTTACCCAGATTATTGACAACGAGAAAAGAAGACTGGGATGCAATCTCAGCCTGTAAACAGAAACAAGATGAAGATATTAGTGATTTTTATTCTAGATTTGAAAAATGTTTTAGTATTAACAGTGGTCTCAAGACAAGTAGTGAGTCATACCCTCACCTTTTCGTTACCAAATTAGTCGAAAATTCAAGTCCACAAATTAAAAACCGAGTTTTGAAAGTCGAAAGCACCTGGCAAGCAAATACCCCGTCCCAGATGCTCCAGATGCTCCAGTATCACCAGAATAGAATCAGGGAAGAGCAAGAACACGAGAGAAAACGTATGAAAGACACGAAAATGAAAGTGCTAGTTGCACAAACTGTTCCTCAAGACAGTCAGAAGAGGGGACCGAATCAAGCCAGTCATCCTGCAGCTCCCGTTAAAGGGAACTGCAATTATTGTAAACAGCCAGGTCATTTTATAAACGAGTGTGCAGTTCTGAAACATAACATAGCTACTGGTAAGACTAAAGAAAGACCACGTCCGCCTAGACAAGAACAAGTTTCACAGACTCCTCAGTCACAGAATGCACCACAGACAGTTACAGTACCGCAGCCTATTGCTGCAACACAGCATGTCACATCGCAGATGTACCAGTATGCACAGTCAGAGTATCCAGAGTATCAGCCATATTCATGAAACAGCCTAGAGAGGGAGGTAGGCTTGCCTCTCATCGAGATACCTGTAGATCAAGAAGGTCCCTATGTTCACAGTCAAGTATTAGGGAAAGACAGAAAATTTTTGATCGATACAGGGGCAAGTAGGACCACAATTAGTCACGCCGAAGTTCCAGGGGCTCCGCTCTCAGGCTCAAGAAATGTTTCCCTTGGATTTTCAGGAAAGCCAATAGTTAATGAGATATCTAAGCCAGTTACTCTAGAAGTAGGTCCATTGTCCCGCACTACTGATCTGTTACTCACTAAGTCATGTCCAGAAAACCTATTAGGCATTAAGACACTGAAAGAGTTAGGTGCAGTTATTTGCTGTTCCCCAGAGGGAATACGTCTGTTCCTACGTGACTTCAAGGGTCACTATGTATTACGAGATTTTGATTCAAGATTGTCTAATGTTCCACAGCATTTATGGGCGCAAGGTCCAACTGATGTAGGTTACATGCAAATCACACCCCATCGTGTGACTCTCAAACCAGGTGTAGTGTTACCCCGAATCAGACAGTACAGATTGCCACCCGAGGCTGTAGCAGCCTTATCCAAAATTATTGACGAGCTCATGGCTCAAGGAGTAGTTGTAGAAACTGACTCCAATGTATGTAATTCTCCGATCATTCCAGTCATGAAACGTACTGATCCGAATGCACCCCCAGTATATCGATTAGTGATTGATTTACGAGAGCTTAACAAATGTATTATTCCTCAGTACCCAGTTGTCCCAGATATTTCTTCCCTGTTAACAGCCATTGATTCCGAAGCCATGTTCTTCACTGTCATAGACCTCAAGAATGCATTTTTCAGTGTCCCCATTCATCCAGACAGCCAGTTTCTTTTCGGATTTTGTTTAAATGGAAGGAGCTATATGTTCACACGCGCTCCTCAAGGTTTCACAGAAAGTCCTAGTATTTACAGTCAAGCACTCAAGAGACAACTAGACAACATTCACATGCCAACTGACACTGCCCTGCTCCAGTATGTCGATGATCTACTGATCACAGCCCGTTCTGAACGTGACTGCGAACGAGCATCCCTTACAGTTCTGTATTTCCTAGCCGAGATGGGGCACAAGGTGTCACCTTCGAAGCTTCAATTCTGTGTCCAGCAAGTGGTATACTTAGGACACTTGCTGTCCAAGAGGGGTAGGCAGTTGACACCCGACCGTATCCAGTTAATAGCGAGTCTTCCCCAGCCCAGAACCCAGAAGGAGGTACGTGCCTTTATCGGCCTTACTTCTTATTGTAGACAATGGATTCCCCAGTATGCATTTCTAGCCAAGCCACTGATACAGTTAACGACACAGGAGGCAGCCGTATCGACTGTCCTCCCTTGGACATCTGAACACACACTTAGTTTCAACGAGTTAAAGAAAGCCCTATGTCAAGCTCCAGTTCTAGCTACACCGAACTACAGTAAGCCTTTTACACTTTTCGTTACTGAACGCGAAGGTACAGCATTATCTGTTCTCACACAAGATCAAGCAGGACAATACAAGCCCTGTGCTTATTTTTCGAGCACATTAGATCCAGTCGCCCAGGCGTTGCCTGCGTGCCTCAAGTCAGTTGCAGCCACAGCACTAGCTATCAGACAAAGTGATTCCATAGTTTTAGGACACTCCCTGACAGTACAAGTCCCACACTCCGTAGAAGTTCTTTTAAACCGAACACAAACTCAGCACTTGACAATTGCACGTTTAACAGGTTATGAATTGACACTGTTCCAGCCACACATAGAAATTAGACGCTGCAACGTTCTGAATCCTGCTACACTGTTACCATCAGTTAATTTAAAACCAGACACACATGACTGTGTGGAAGTAGTTAACATTACGACTAAGCCAAGACAAGATCTGACAGACATTCCGTTATCAGATCCTGACCTGACACTTTATGTGGATGGTTCATGTATGAGAACTAGTACAGGAGAACTAGTCGCCGCGTATGCAGTGACTACTGACACTGAAGTTATTGAAACACACCACATTGACACCCTGTCCGCTCAAGCAGCAGAGCTAGTCGCTCTGACACAAGCCTGTATACATGCCAAGAACCTGAAAGTTAATGTTTACACAGATTCACGTTACGCATTCGGAGTTGTACACGACTTCGGAGTGCTCTGGCAGGAGAGAGGTTTCATGACTTCTCATGGAACCAAGATTCAGCATGGTCTCCTTATTCAAGCCCTGTTAGATGCCATACATTTACCGACATCTATTGCTATCATGAAGTGCAAAGCACATACGAAAGTTACAGACATTATTTCCCAAGGTAATGATCTAGCAGACCGCACAGCCAAGCTTACAGCACAGACTCCAGACACTCCAGTTAACATGACACATACTCCAGATCCGATTACATGCATGACAGTTAAGGACCCTACACAAGATGTCATAGATATCCAGTTACATGCTACCCCCGATGAAATCAAGAAATGGTCTGAACAAGGAGGGGTCCAGACAGATCAAGGATGGTTAACGAAGGGTAGAGCCACATGGTTTCTCCCCGACTCAATGGTTCAAGTCATTATCAATACCGCACATAGTCCAGCACATTTAGGAGAAAAAGCTATGTTAGACAGTATCCAGAACATTTGGTTCAACAAGCATTTACGAGCTGCAGCCAAGCAGAAAGTCCGTACCTGTATGATATGTTGTCAGTTCAATCCAGGTAAAAGTGTCCCGGTGGAACAAGGTGGTTTCCAGCCCCCTGACCACCCTTTTGAGGTCCTCCAGATGGATTATATTCAGATGGAGCGATGTCGAGGTTTCAAGTATGTCCTTGTAGTTGTATGCGCTTTGTCCAGGTGGACAGAAGCATATCCAGTCCCAGATTACACAGCCGCGACCACTGCCAAGCAGTTGGTTCGTGAATTCTTCCCTAGACATGGACTCCCTAGAGTCGTATATTCTGATAACGGTCAGCCATTCTCCTCAGAGTTAATGAAGCACGTTACCCTGTTGTTAGGGTACCAATGGAAGTTCCATTGTGTACGCCATCCTGAAGCAGCCGGTCTAGTCGAAAGACATAATCAGACCCTGAAAATCCGTATTGCCAAAGTCTGTCAAGAAAAAGGTGTGGACTGGCTAGTAGCTCTGCCAGTCGCTTTGTTTTATATGCGCATGGTCGCACATTCCAGATCAGGTCTGTCCCCGTATGAGGTCGTATTCGGCCGCCCCCCTAACATGTGGGGTACTCCTAGACCCCGAAGTATTACTGATGTTTCATGTAATATGCTGACAGATTACCTAGCTTCCTTGATGTCTGCCCTCAACTCATGTCGTTCACAGGTTGCTGCCGCCTTTCCAGACAATACCGAGGTGGCACCACATGAGATCGTTCCAGGCTCCCTAGTGATGGTCCGGAATTTCGACAGATCAAGTCCGCTGGAACCACGTTGGAAGGAGCCACGTCAGGTCCTCTTGACCACCCGTACTGCCGTCAAGTTGGAAGGCAGAAAAGGATGGATCCACCTTTCTCATGTTAAACTTTTTAAAGGATTGAAATCTGTTTCTAAAAACATTTCCCAGGATTCGAAAGACTGCCAGAATATTGCTCTTAAGGACTGTCCCGCACAAGACATTATTACAACCCCTCCCTTGTTAGAGAAAACTCCGCAACAGGAGTATAAGTTAAAGCTCAGGTCTAGTAAAATAAGTCAGTCAGTTTGATTGTATAAGTCCTCCCCTAGGTGAAACGGTTAGACTGTTTCTGACATGTATAAAATAGACCCCCATAGTGAGAGAGTCAGTCGAAGTTCAATTCAATGTATCGTTTTTCTGAGTTTCGTATTATTCATCAGCATAATGATTTCCTGCACCAGCTATGCGTTCTATCTGTATTTTCCAGTTCCTCATGTAAATATGTCTGCTAATGCTACAGTAGAGCACACGTTTAGTGATCTGCCTCCTCACGAATATTCTTACCGCCTCGCTATGCGCAACAACACATTTATCCGTATGTTACATTATTCACACCAGACCAGCAATGCCACTAATTGTTGGGTGTGTGGTCGACTCCCCCCTTTTCAGACACCGAAGGGAGTTCTGCCACTGTTTCCTTATCCATTCTCACATAATGGTTCGTGTGGAGCATGGTCCACGTTAACGTCATCCTCAACAGATATGTCTTTTCTTAACAGTACATGTTTCTCAGACAAGCAAGGTTTCCCCCACAGAACAGGTTTAGATCTAGAAAATGAAGTATATAATTTAGGTAATGATTCGTCGAATTTCATGGTCCTGAATGTTCAGTCTGATACTACTCCAGACTTACCTGCTATTTCAGTACTACCAGTCAAAGGCGAATTATGTGTCCGTAATTATGGTTCTGTACATGTAGGACATAGTGAATGTACTACTATTGTCAAGTATAGTGACAGTGGGAAATCTATTTTCAAAGCTTCACGTCATTCCTATTTTATTTGTGGTCAAACTGCATATGTTCGTCTGCCCCTCGATTGGGAGGGAACCTGTTACATTGCTTTCCTACTGCCACCTGTTTTCCTAGCCCCATCTGATTATCACAGAAACACACATCTAGTACACATTAGACATAGAAGGGAGTCCCCAATTGTCGATTATACTGAAACTACTCTAGAACAGTATACAGATTTCAATAAAGGTTTCTTCTTCTTTGTAGGACCTGTCCAGAATAGTAAACTGATCCGTAGGTTAACAAGAACCCTTGAAGCTGTAGTAAATGAGACTGCCTCTGCTCTAGGTAACTTAACCGAAGAACAATCTGCTATGAGATTTGTCGTTTTGCAAAATCGTCTCGTCCTTGACGTCATACTGGCCGATAGGGGCGGGGCCTGTAGAGTCATCGGATCTAGTTGCTGCATTTTCATTCCAAATAACGCACCGTCTGTTTATTCAGCTATAACCAGACTCCATAAAATTGCCCATCTGATACACCAAGACCCAGGCACCTGGACATGGTCCGGTTGGTTCTGGAATATAATTTCCGCCTGGGGATGGAAAGTCCTGTCCTTTCTAGGTATTGCAGTAGCGATCATATTTAGCTGCTGCCTCTGTATACAATGTGGCCCTGCGATTTGCAGCATGTGTGCTACCTCTTGTATTCCTAGTCCCAAGCCCCGTTCTAAATCCCGTTCCAAGACAATTCGAGACGAGCAAATGGTACTGTATGAAATGATAGATGGTATCATGAAAATTGATGTTTCCTGATGGAAACGTAGTGACAAGGAGGGAATGTGGAAAAGTAAATTTTGCCATGTTCTGTGTCCCTACGCCTCATCCATCATATGTTATGTGTGCATGACCAATATGCATATGTTATTCCCCATGTCCGATTAATGACGCAATTACAGTTGTGTCCACCTCTAGTATGCCAGTTTCCAGTCCTCGTGAATACTACGAATATCAGGCCTATGTAAAGTTATGTTGCCACGTTTCTTAGTGTGCACGTTATTCCATTATAAAGTCCCCGTTTCCAGGCCTCAAAAGGGCCCGGACATCAGATTCAGCTCTTGTCTCCTGAAAGCCTCGCTGAGGAGCGATACAGCCCCCACCTGTATCCTCGACCCTTCACTTACTTCCTGCCTCGCAGTGCCCGGTGCAGCTTGGCTCTGCCTCTGAGTCTGCCAAAAGTATGTTATGATTCCAGCTATCAGTTCAGTCCTCCTTCTTTGCATTCCTAAGCTACTGAACTGCATCAATAGTTTCCGTCATTGTCTAGCCTTCTCGTCTCCATGTTAGAGAAATACTGCATTTAAATGGTCATTTAATATTCTTCATCACGCACTACATGTAGAATAATGCATGGTCCAGTCTTAGAATCAAGTTAGCTTTTCCCCTCATGACTCCTAGTTTATATCAACATGTTCCCTAAACATTAGATACCAGATAGGGTTTAGGTACATGTCGCTCCGACCCTCCAGACTCTAGTCTCTGCTCCTAGCACAGAGTTCGTAGCCCCCAGTTTCTCCTAGTAATACGTCATTGCCAGTTTTCGCGCACCATTAGGTTAGAGGTCCCGGCTCCTTAGGTAGCCCCCTCCAATGTTTCCGCCCATTTCATGACATATTCTGTTACGTTTGCATCACATGCCTAAGTATACTCCCAGTTACACCTCTTTTTACTGTTATCTTTCGCGACTGCTACGCGTCACGCCTTCTGCTCCACCCACTGCTACGCCTACTGCAATGTAATGCTATGTGTTCGCGCTATGTATATAAGTTGATGTATTATTATTAAAAGCTGGCGCGCTCATCCCAGATCAAGCCCCGGCAGCTGCTGGGCCCCAGTTGTCCTGCTGGGCCCTGTTACCCCTGTTCCTATGCAGGTTGTCCTGATCCTGTCCTTATGCTGTAATAAACCTGCAGAAACTCCTACTACCTCGAATCTTGACTCTTATTTTATTGAGCTATCTGTTATTCATTCATTCATCCAAAAATAGATCCGGTATTATTTATTTATATACCACAGATTGATTCTTTGCATGACTGACTAGGTGTGTGAGTAACTCCATGGATGAGTGACAGTCTGTGAGTGTCTGTTTACACTGAGTGTATCTAAGGTTATATTAGAGTCTGAAGAGGTTCATCGTATCATCACATGAATGATGTTATCAGTGATGTGATCAGTAATGTCAAATGAGATGTCATCAGTGATGTCATCAGTGATGTCATTTGAGATGTCATCAGTGATGTCATCAGTGATGTCACTGACCATGTCATGAATGATGTAATATGTGACATCATCAGCAGTGGATTGCGGGTGCGCGATATATAGTTAGTGCAACTAACTATATATGGAATTTCAATGGTTTTGTGTGAGTAAAATAAGGTTTTGTAAATGCTAATTCCTAACTATATATGGTCTATAACCTATGGTTTTTTCAGTGAATTTTCAAGGTTTTGTAAATGCTAATTCCTAACTATATATGGTCTATAACCTATGGTTTTTTCAGTGAATTTCATAGGTTTTTTAATAGCAAATTTTTATAGTTTTTAAAAATAATAAATTTTAAATCGAATGTTATATTGTATAATTATGTCATTTTTTTTTTTATTCTTTTTGGTGCGCTCCCGGGGCGTGGACCAGTGAACGCACGGGTAAGCGCAATCTTGCGGCGCGCCCCGGGGCGCGTACTGATGAGCGTCCCGATAGCGCTATTGCCGCGAACGAAAACAACATCGTGACGTATTGCGTAGCCGCCACGCCTTGCGTCATAAGCGCGTATCGCGTAGCCGCGAGATGCGTCTTATGACGCACCGCGTAAGCGCACCCGGAAGCGCATACAATCGCGCAACGTAAACGCCCTGATGCGCTTACGAAACACGCCCCGGGACGCGCCCCGGGGCGCGTAGCGTAAGCGCGTCAAACCATGTGACTTTAAAATAACACTTTTCATTGGTTCATAACTTTTTTTTTTCCAAATTGTGTGAAACCCACCCATTTCTCTCACTATTGCTTTGTACTTGGAGAGAGCAAGAGCTGTTCTGTGTACTGTGTTCATCTCCTACTTTTCTGATCTACAGCAATGGCTGCAAGAGAGTCATCCAGCAGTGATTCCGACGGATTTTTAGATGAGGACCCTCCTCAGCAGAAGAAAAAAAAACATTTCATCTGGAAATTCTATGACATCCCTGAAGGTCAAAAAAAAGTCAACGCTCCAAAAGTAACCTGCAAAATATGTGGTAGTACTTTATCCAGAGGCAATCCTCTGAAAAAATATAGTTTTGGAAATGCTAATTTAATCAGGCATGTGAAAAGAAGACACCCTAACAACTTTGCCAGGGAGAGTGTCAGAGAGCTGGCACGGAATTTACCCACAGATGGCGGCAGCACCTCCACTGGTGGAGCAACACCTTCGGGACCACCCCGTGGAAGAATGGTCCCTAACATTCAGCCGGTGTTTGCAGGCATCAAATTTCTGTGCACGGAGTGTGACGAACTGCTCTGCTATGGGGAGCAGAGTGTTGAACTCATTGCCATAAAGAAACAGCAACACCGCTGCCCTGCCAGTCCCTAAATTTTCACATTTTTTTGCTCCTGTTGAGCAGTTTTGGAATCCCTGTTTTTGTTTTTCCCCTGACAAAAATCCCAAAAAAATATAAAATCGTTTTAAAAAGTCTAAAAAAATATAAAACAACAAAAACAAAAAAAAGTTCTTTTCAGAACTACCTCCAATTTATAAAAAAATGCTTTTTTTTTTTATCTCCATGGTATGCTCCCCCGTACGCTCCCCGGTGCGCGTACCTGGCGCTCCCCCCGCGAAAATCGATTTTTTTTTAAATTTTTCTTTTTTACCCGCGGGACCCTTTTATGGCCCCCACATCAAAACTAGGGGGTCAGGGGGGTGTACCCTGCCCCCTTTTGCTCATTTCCCCCTTTGATTTTTGCCACCTCTTGTGTCTCAATCCTACCGAGACACAAGATGGCGGCCGCTGCGGACTGTTTCGAATGTTTACAGACACCCGAGAACCAATCAGCTTGCCGTGCGCAAGTCGTGTGGCGCGCCCGGAGCGCTCCCAGGTACGCGCACCGGGGCGCGGCTCTAGATATATATCTTTTTTTAAACCTAATTTACTCAAAATTCACAGGAGCACATATCTTGAGACCTAGCAAAGGCACATCGGGCAAACAATATCTACAATTTTGCCAAGTTTCGTGGAAATCCATTCAGCCGTTCGGGCTAAAAGTGAGGCCAACCGCCCTATGGAAATTAACATGGGAAAAACACGTTTTGGGACCCCCCTTTTTTCTCAGCCCCCCCTTGACAAACCCCCCCCAAATTTTCAGTTGCTGCCCAGAAACAAAATGTTCCATTTTCCTGAAAATTTCAGCCAATTCCGTCCACAAACGCCAAAGTTATTAGACATAGAATTTTCAAAAATCCCATAGAGAAAAAATCCTAACTATATATACCTACTGGCGACCGCCAGTAGGTAATATAACGCTCCAAATCCTCCCAAAACTCCCAGGAAAGGACAAAACAGCACTCGGAGGGCGAAATGTTGCCAACACGCTAGATTTTATTTAGCGGAGAGGCACACACTACACATATATATGTATATATATCCATGAACCACATTTGACTTTTTGGTTTCAATGCTGTTTTTTCTCATTATTGTCCTCGGTCTGAAATCCTTATGTAATATAGATGGGGCAAATGTGCATGCCCCATTCTGCATTTGAAAAGCAAATATTGTGGAAACACATTTGTTGTGCACCAGTGCAGAATCTCTGCAATATGGTTTACTGGTGTTCAGACTAATTTAATGTTGAGTAACATTAAATTGCATACTACGAAAACCTGTGATTTATAGCCATCTTTGCACCAATTATAAATTAATTTGTTGTTTGTATACTAGGGAACTGAACAAATGGTATTTTGCACCATAGGTAAAACATGGGGGAATTGATTTTGTTGCTTTAACGCAATTAGAAACAGAGAAAATAATCTTAGTAACCTTTGAGTCAGAATCCGTGTGGTCAATTTTGATATAGGGCAATTCACATATTAGCAATTGTTGCAGATATTGCCAGTTAGCACCACTTTGTATTACACACACATAAAAGTAACGCAAATGAATATGCTCTGTTATTCTCTAATGGAAAGTTTCTGTAATATAGGCTTGTTTTACCACCTTTCTTACCATTGGCAGGCTCTAATGAGGCTTGGTAAATAGATCCCATACAATCCTAAACTCTATTAAATCCGTGAAATTAGATTATGTTGCAGCCTAATGTGGCAGAAATATCATAGGTATGTGTGACTATCATCTTAGATCCACATTTATGTTCACTTATGTTCACCCCAACGCCGGAAACAATGACATCACCCCTTCGCAAGACCTCTTCAACTCCCTCGCCTCCTACTTCCACAAAAAGATCACGGACATACACAACAGCTTCAGCTCCCAACCGACGCACGCCACGACCGATCCACCGCCCCCCACCACCACCCTCCGCGCCTGGACCCCGATCAACACCGAAGACACCATCTGCACGATGAACTCCATCCACTCCGGATCTCTGACCGACCCCTGCCCTCACCACGTCTTCAACAAGGCCGACGCCATCATCGCACCCCACCTGCGGGACATCATCAACACCTCCTTCGACACCGCTACCCTCCCGGAGAGCTGGAAGCACGCCGAGCTCAGCGCTCTACTCAAGAAGCCATCAGCCGACCCCTCCGACCTCAAGAACTACCGCCCCATTTCGCTGCTACCGTTTCCTGCAAAAGTCATCGAGAAGACCGTCAACAAGCAGCTGGCCGCCTTCCTCGAGACGAACGGATCCCTCGACATCTCGCAGTCTGGCTTCCGGGCCAACCACAGCACCGAGACTGCCCTGATCGCAGCTACCGATGACATCCGAGCCCTGCTCGACAACGGAGAAACAGCGGCCCTCATCCTCCTAGACCTCTCTGCGGCCTTCGACACTGTCTGACGACACCCAGCTGATCCTCTCCCTCACCAACGACCCCGCCACCGCCAGAGCCAACCTACACGAAGGGATGAAAGACGTAGCCGAATGGATGACGACCAGCCGCCTGAAACTGAACTCAGACAAGACGGAAGTTCTCATCCTGGGATCCTCACCCTCCGCCTGGGACGACTCCTGGTGGTCCCCCGCCCTAGGCAGCGCACCCAACCAACAGACCACGCACGCAACCTGGGCTTCATCCTGGACTCCTCCCTCTCCATGACCAGACAAGTCAACGCCGTCTCCTCGTCATGCTTCAACATCCTGCGCATGCTACGTAAGATCTTCCGATGGATCCCCACCGAGACCAGGAAGACGGTCACCCAGGCCCTCGTCACTAGCCGCCTGGACTACGGCAACTCCCTCTATGCCGGAACCACCGCCAAACTCCAGAAGAGACTCCAGCGGATCCAGAATGCCTCAGCACGACTCATCCTGGACATCCCCCGTCGCAGTCACATCTCCGGACACCTGAAAGATCTGCACTGGCTACCGGTCAACAAGAGAATCACCTTCCGTCTACTCACCCATGCACACAAGGCCCTACACAACCAAGGCCCAGGATACCTCAACAGCCGCCTCAACTTCTACGCTCCCACACGCCAACTTCGCTCGACCGGCCACGCCCTCGCCGCCGTCCCCCGCATCCGAAGAGCCACCACAGGAGGAAGGTCCTTCTCCTACCTGGCCGCCAAGACCTGGAACTCCCTCCCGAACCACCTCCGACTGACCCAGGACCACCTCGCCTTCAGGAAACAGCTCGAGACCTGGCTGTTCGAACAGTAGCGGACCTCCCCTCCCCCAGCGCCTTGAGACCCACCGGGTGAGTAGTGCGCTTTATAAATGCTGTGATTGATTGGTTGATTGCTCTGCTCAGGCCACTTTCCTTGACATATTCCACAGGGTCGAACTGAGCTCAATCAGTACTCCCTTAATCTGTCCTCTGATGCTTTCCTCTCATGCAAATTTGGAGGCTGAAAGTAGAACTCATTCTTACATGTCCAAAAACAGAGATACGGCAAGGAAGAATCTGTATACTTTGGTGTTAAAGAATAGTTTTTCTTGTTAATACCACTAAAACTCCTCCAAAAAGATAACACGCATTCGTAAGAATAAGAGGCAGCGGAGGCGGCCAGCACGCAGGAATATCAGGAGTGGCTCCATCAAGGGTATCAGATTAATCAAGCTGCGATAAATCATGATTTGCCAGCGAGCACAGACTCCAAGCTGTTCATGAGGCTTATCTTGTGATCTTGTGATAGATTTATCCTTCATGTTGTGACGCATCATGTTGACATGTCAGTCATAAAATGGAGGTACATGCACCTAGTACAAGCTGCATATATTGCACTAGTGGAGTGCAATTTTGCACCAGTGATAATATGTGTTTGCACTGTCATTTGTACAGACCACCTTGTGCATAAACGTCACTGGTCCTAACCAGTGAAAAATAATATTTTTGCATTAGTCGGTCAGTCCAGATGTTTATGTACTGATTAACCAATGTCGATGTCAGGGGCAATACTTGTGACTGCACTTGTGCATAATTGCACAGCACCAGGGCAGACATTTTAATCTGGACCATGTACTGCAAACCATCCAAGAGAATGGCAAGGTCATGTGGAAGTTGGCAGGGAGGGAGTATCGCTTTAAACCAGATGTATTCCCATTCTGTGAAACTTGCGGTTCCACCCACCTCTTTTACACTTGGGGTAACCACAGGAGTTCCCATGGTGAAGCCATCTCTGAAATGGTAAAGTCTTTGCAGAAGTCCATTGGTTGCACGGATGCTGGCTTCAGAGAGTTGAAAGGTTTGCCCTTTTAAGAACAAGACTTCCAAAGGTCTGATTTTTTTTTACCGATGTCTCCCTCTGTGACAGACAAGGCAGTTGCACACAGGAAAAAAACACAATGACCCCCTCCCACCCTTCATTGCAAGGAGAAACTCCCTCTGCATAAGGGCAGTTCATTTCTTCAATTGCAGCAATAGCCCCTCACTTTGGATGTTTCTTTCAACACAACCAAACGATGGCAGGCAGCTACAGTGACATAGCAGCCACTGCTGCATTTCATTTTTCAGTCAGTAAATAACTTTATTTCGGCTACTTGGGCCATAAAAGTACTTTATCACAATCATAAAATCACCAGAAAAAATCCTAAAAACAATTAAAATACAGATATACAATTCATTTAAAATTGCTAGTTAAAAGGAAAGAAACTATTAAATAGAACAATTATCATTATGTAAACATCCATAGATTTAACAGAAGAGGACACAATTATATTTCTCCAATTTGTCACTTAATTTTTACTGAATTTTGCAGAAGTACTTTTGACAAAAAAGAACCCCACTGACAAGGTGGCCATCTCTACATTCGGGTTTGCATTACTCAGCTGGGAGGACAAATGGGGGCTTCGGCCTACCAAGCAGATGCGCCAGGCTGCACAATCCATTTATCATTTCGTGGGATTGGAGATGAAGGGTGGCAGTCTGATTCTTTGGCTTCTTCAGGGGAGGAAAGATTGGATCCAGTCCAGGGCTGTTCCTTGTATGCCGGTGTTGTGAAGTCTGGCGACGAGTGTGCGGTGGAAGATGGTGTCGAAGGACGCTGACAGGTCGAGTAGGACGAGGGCTGTGGAGTGTCCTTGGTCCAAGAGGGTGCAGATGTCGTATGTGGCAGCGAGTATGGTGGCCTAGGTGCTGTGGTTGCTTCGGAATCTGGATGGGGACGGGTCGAGGATGACGTTCTCTTCAATTAATCGAGTTAGTTCCCTTTTGACTGTTTTCTCTGCAACTTTGCCTGTGAAGGGGAGGAGCAAAATGGGCCGGTAGTTCTTGAGGTCAGTGGGGTCAGCTGTGGGCTTCTTAAGCAGGGGCCTGACTTCTGTGCACTTCCAGTCGTCGGGGAAGGTACCTGATTTGAAGGTGGTGTTGTTGGAGTTCGGGTGTGATGGCGGTTGCGGCTCTGTGGTAGATGTGAGGAGGGCAGGGGTCAGTTGGGGCCCCTGAGTGGATGCCTTTCATGGTTGAGGCGGTGTCTTCAGTCATGATCGGTGTCCAGCTGGAGATGGTGGGCTGGCTGGTAGCTTTGGAGGGCGCAGTACCGGCTGTGGTGTCTGGTCGACAAAGTTGGCGTAGAGGATTTTGTCATCATCATTATACTTTTATTCGATACATATATCATAAAAAGTACAAACATAAAATACAAACATATATGTTACAAAAATTACACGAAACCACTTCGTCATTACACGAAAAATTATTAAAACAGAGTAGGAGTAATACATTTAAGAGTCAAATGGGGATATTGACTGTAGACGTATGTTGCAACAACCTTAACCTGATGATCCATGCACATGCTAAAAACTTTGCAACCCCACAAACGGTAACCATACAAGTGGTATTGGAGACAATAATTCGTAGGGCTGTTTTGTGATCCCTAACTCCAAGATTTTTAAAAACTGGCTTTAACCATTTGTTCCTAGCCTGAATATAAGCTTTACAGGCAAAGAGAAAGTGACCTAAAGATTCTTCCGGGCAGGAACAACCCGGACACTTCCTATCCTCTTCCCTCCTCCTACCCCACCCTGTCGTAAAGTTTTTAAGAGGGAGAGTGCCATGTCTAAATTTCAGATAGAGAGTCTATCACGGGGGATCTGAATAAAGTCCAAAAGTGGTTCTAACTTGGTAATAGGCTTATGGGATAAAAAATTCTCAGTTAATTGGCCCCAATTTGGGTTGTGCAGAGCCTTAGCCTCTATCCAGTCCCAATAGAGTTTTTTTACCGTTTGTTTCGGTGGGGGAGATTGGGAAGCCCAAGCTTCGCTTAAACCCACGCTAATTGTAAGCTTCTTTAAATCGTTTAGCCACTTGATCCTGCCCGAAATGTTTAGATTTAATATTTCGTCAAACACTAAAGCATAATTAGCTAATTCCGGGGTCATCCTGAGGCGCACCCAAAATAATAGAGGACGTAGCTGGACAATGTCACAAATGGACCTCCTACCCAGATCGGCAAATAATGGTTTTAGTGGGGTTGAGACTGGAAGCGAGACCAAGTCTCTCATAAACTTATTCTCGGCCATCACAAGAGCTTTAGTATTCTCAGTACCCCATATTTCTGAACCATAGACTGCAGATGCTAACGCCTTTCCCTCGTAGACTGACAGGGCAGGGGCTATTGGTCTACTCACTGAAAGGCGCTGGTTCTTTAAAATAGCGCCGGATACTCTTTTAAGGTTTAAAGTCATTTTACTCAAATGGGATTCCCAGTTCATTTTATTACTAATTCTAACCCCGAGGTAGTCGAACTCATCTACTACCTCTAGAGGTGACTCATTCAAGGAAAGATGAATCTTCCTATGGTTCCTTTTTAAAGTCATAACCATTAATTTCGTTTTTGTGGTATTTATCGTTAGTCCCCGAACTTGACAAAATGCACTAAAACGATCAAGGAGGATTTGCAGGCCTTTGGGGGTTTTGGATAACAGAAGGGTGTCATCGGCAAAGAGGAGTGATGGTGTTTTCTCCCCGGCGATAATAGGAGCGTCTGCCGGTATTTCTCTCAGATGATCCACCACTCCATTTATGAACAGAGAAAACAAGGTCGGGCCATCACACACCCCTGCCGCACCCCTCTGTTAACAGGGATACTCTTAGTGAGTTGCCCCTGAATCCCCCACCGAATCCTAGCAAAATTACCCTCATGTAATTTGATTATGATTTGCAACAGGTAGGACGGGAATCCCATGTCCATTAAAACCTCCCAAAGTTTAGCCCTGGGAATTACATCAAAAGCGGTTTTTAAATCTATAAAGGCCAGGTAAAGACTCCCTCTGGCTATTTGCACCGATTTCCAAAAGACCGCACAGAATCTAAAAACCTGGTCCATAGCACCTACGTTGCTTCTAAAACCTGCCTGGAAGTGAGACAAGATGTTGTTTTCCATTAACCAACACTCTGTCCGGTTTATAATGACCCTGCCAACTACTTTTTGAATGGTATCAATTAAACTAATTGGTCTGTAGTTGGCAGGGTCCTCTCTTGCTCCCTTTTTAAAAATAGTAATGACCTCAGCACCCTTCCAGGAATCGGGTGCTTGGTGGCCGGACTGGATGAGATTCATAATTTTAGCAATAAAGTCTGCCCAAACTATGGGGGTCATACAACAGGAGGTCCCCCGGGATTCCGTCAGGGCCAGGAGCCTTACCCGGAATTATTTTGTGGATTGCATCCTGGACTTCGCGGGGCGTGAACAACTCATCTACACTGTCACAATTCAATTTGTGCAAACGGCCAGTGCCCAGAGCAGGAGGTGTTGGCACATCTTCCATACTACCTTCACCGTATAACTTGGAAAAGTGAGAGTGCCATTGGCGCTCTGTGATGTGGTTGGGAATGGGCTCAGCCCCTCGCCTGTCAAGGGTATTTATTAGTTTCCAGAACACAGTGGGGTTTTTACCATATGCTGCATCTTTCAACGCCTGCCAGTGGTCCTCTTCCCATTTCTTTTTAGCTGTCGCAATGCTTTTGCGATAGTCAAGTCTTGCAACTCTTGCAGCTGTTGGATCCTTACTTTTTATTGCCAAGGAAATTGCTTTCCTCTTTTCCCTACAATTAGTTGTGTACCAGGGATTACCCTTACTTTGAGTATGCTTAGTCTGATTCTGCCCCTTAGATTTTTTAATAAAAAACATACCAATCTCTCCTATTAGGTTCGTATACTTGGCTGCTGTGATGGACCCCTGAGAATGGGGGACTGTTGGAGTGACTGGTGACAGGTCACTCGATGCAGCCAGGACTAGAGCCTTGATGTTGTCTAGTTTCCTTTCATCACACCTGACTGTATTCCATTTAAGCTTACGATTACAGTTAGAGGTAACTACTTCTTTGGTAATCATCTCTTTAGGACCACTATTGTTAACCTTATCTCCCCAATAAATTTCCATACATAGAGGATTATGGTCGCTGTCTGTCCTTTGACTGACCTTCATATCCACTAGGTTGACCCATGACTGAACATCCAAGAGGATGTAGTCAATCCGCGATGGGCTGCCTAATCGATTAAAAGTCATTGCTCCCTCGCGATCTGATAATGTACAACCATTTAGGGCCCGTAGGTCATGATCTAAAACCAGGGCATTGATCTGAATTACTCGTGCAGACCACTTCTTAATTGGAGCCAGAGCTAAAGATGGTATAAGCTTGTTCCCATCTTCATTGTGTAAACCCAAAAAATCTTCCTCTTCCAGGGGCTCAAAGGTGCAGTTAAAATCACCCCCCACCAATATTTTGGATTTAGTGGGGTGCGAAGATAACCTATTATCTAACAACTCCAATATAGGTGAGGTTTGACCACCCGGTGAGCCTCTGGCGTAAACACAAAAAAGTTCTAAGACATTATTGCCAGACAGACTTTTAACAGTAATGTGCAGAATATCATTTGAGGGAATATTATTGACAATAGTGACACAGTTCAAATCTATCCTAACCCAGATGAGTAAACCTCCCGATGGGCGTCCTTTCCCCATTGAAACGGCAGGAATGAAGAATGTAGAATATCCATTTTTGTATTCTGGCCGGACACACCAGGTTTCTTGGAACATACAAATATGATAGTCATTTAAAAAATTATTCCACGCAGGGTTAACAAGATTTTTTTTTAGACCTGCTATGTTCCAAGACAGGATCTTAATTGGGGAAAGGGATGATGATAGATCTTTAGATGGTGTCACAGTATCGATTTCCCTTACTATTATATCTGAACTAGTACTAGCCTGGTTGAGTGGTGCCTCCCTGCCGTGGTTGTTAAGTCCGGGGCCCGGGGAAGTGAGTACCCCTCTCTCATTGGGAAGTTCAGGGGGCTGAGGTGGTGGTCAGTCCACCCCTTCTAACCCACTATATCGATTATAGCATGGGAATAGAGGGTGGTTGAGCTGCGGACCCAACCCTTCTCCATTCAGCTGGGGAACACCCATCCATTGTCTTCCCGCCCTCCCTGGAACTAGATTCCAGCCTTCCTCTTCAACCCCCCCCCACTTTTGGGGGATCTGGTAGGTAAGATTCTCCCTCCTATTTCTCCCTCTCCCTCGCCCTCTATTAGACGGCCTCAGCCAGCTCCACCTGGCGTCTTGATGGCCCTCTTCGGTGTAGAAGAATGACAATGGTGTGGCCAATACCGCGGACTTGTTATCACAAGGAGGAAAGGAGCAGATAAATTCCACCAATCGTGGGTCCTCAAACGTGATAATGACGCAGTCACCCTTTATACTTTTCTTATTCCCACCTACCCAAGGAGCCCTCTCTACCATGAGAATGTTCTTATTTATTCCAGGAGGTGGCGGATAATTTTTGTCAAGCCAATGGCAGATTTTATTTTTAATTGCCCAAAAGGGCTCTGAAACAGAAGGGGCCAGTTCAGGAATGCCGGTCAAAACAACCACAAATGGACAGGCATCAGGTGGTAAATTGATACTTCGGCGTATGTTGGAATTTCTTGGCTGTGGTGGTGGAATAATGAGAGCTGGGGTACTAGGAGCCTTACCCTTCACAACACGGGGACACACAGAGGTAGGGGGTTTATTGATACTAGTTGTATTGTTCGCCGATAATGGAATATTAGGCAAACAAGTTGTAGGTACAGTGGTGGCCCCTGAAGGAGGGTTTTTGATGGTAGGAACTTTATTAGGAACAGAAGATGTTACAACAGAGGTGGAAGGAATGGGGTTGTCCATCTTAGATTCTTGTATTGAGAGAATAGACTCAAGTTGATGTTCGATGTTCACAAGTCTAGTCTCTCTCTAAAGGCAAGAGTAATGATTTAATAAGGATGGACATAGAGTTCATAAGAGAATCATTCCCACCCTCTGGGTCAATTGAAGAATCATTGCTACCACTTGCGTCCAGAATACTGGCCAAACTGCTATCAGGGGTTATGTCATCTGGGACACCCAATGATAATAAATGAGGGGTGGAATCCAGCATATTGATCTCCAAATGGTCATTTGAAGCCAGAGGGATCCTTTCCTCTACCACCCGGACACCTGTGTTAACCTCCCCGTCAATTTGTCCCATGGCCTCTTGTGCATTAATGATAGGGGTGTCAGTTATAGAGTTCAGAGTATTTAGAGCTGTCATGATAGATCCCGAGCTACCCACTTGTAAGGGTTCATTCTCTCGATGGATTTCCACTGCTGTAGATACTATATTATTCGACATGGGGGTAACAATAGGGGTAACAATAGATGGTATACTCATAGGGGGAAGATCAGTGGGTAGTGGTGGTAAACACAAAGCGGGAAGTGGGCCGGCAGCAAGCTGGCTGGAGAGAGGAGCAGAATTATTTAATCCTTGGATCGGGGAGCGGGCTAAGGCAATATTGCCTAATGATGATCTTTTGGCTTGGACAAGATCCATCGAAACCCTCCTTTCCATAAGTGAAATTCCCTGGTCATTCAGAGTATTAGTGCGGGAGATGAAGTTATCTAGGGTACCAATAACTTTTTTGGTTTTAGCATTGCCCGCTCTCTGACTTCGTGTTTTGCAGGTAGACTTAATAATTGTTAGAAAATCGCTCCTACACTAAAAGAGGAAGCAGGGTGAAAAGGGGAATAAAAATACTAGACAAATACCAACCTGCAGATTGATTAAAATATGTATGACACAGTAGGTCAGCTATAAATAATCGGTAAAATAACAATTGAAAAGGTAGTTACTTGTCTTGGAACCCAAAGGAGATGACCCTCACTAGTAAAAGGTGAAGAGGCCTGCCCAGGCCAGGCTCTACAGTCCTCGGAGGGCCACAGAGGGCCCGCCCTTTGCCCGGGCTTAGCCCCGGGCGCTCCCGCGCGCTTCCGCGCAGCGGTGACCTCTATCACTTATGTAGACCTAGGGCGGGGGCGTTGCCGGCAGGGAGAGCAGCCTCAGTTGTGGCGAGCAGGGACTCCTGGGAAGTTGAGTCCCTACTGTACTGCTCGCAGCCCTGCCGGTACCTAAAGTCGATGTCAATCTCGCTATCCCCTTAGCCCCCAAGTTCCTGACGGCGCAGCGGGACCCGCGGAGCGGGTCCTGCAAGTCGTGGGCGAAGGTCCTAGTAAAAATCCTGCTCCCAGCGGTAACAGTCCAAACGCAGCTTTGCAATCCTCGTTAAATGATTCCCGCAGTCAGGTTCCACCAGCGGGGTTTTGAAGGGGCGGGGGCGTTGCCGGCAGGGAGAGCAGCCTCAGGTGTGGCGAGCAGGGACTCCTGGGAAGTTGAGTCCCTGCTGTACTGCTCGCAGCCCTGCCGGTACCTAAAGTCGATGTCAATCTCGCTATCCCCGCAGCCCCAAAGTTCCTGACGGCGCAGCGGGACCCGCAGAGCGGGTCCTTCAAGTCGTGGGCGAAGGTCCTAGTAAAAATCCTGCTCCCAGCGGTAACAGTCCAAACGCAGCTTTGCAATCCTCGTTAAATGGATTTTGATTTTGGGGTGGAAGTAGGTTCCAAGCTTGTCGCAGAGGTATTGGGACGGTGTGATGTCTGTGGCTTTGCTTCATGGGTTGGTGAATTCCTGAATGACACTGAAGAGTTCTTTGGAGTTGGTGGAGTTGGCGAGGATTTTGTTGTGGATGAAGTTCCTCTTGGTGGTTCAGATTTTGTTGTGGTAGTCCGTAATGGCGTTCTTGTAGGTGGAGTAGTTTTCAGTTGTCTTGGTGTTTCTGCAGTTCTTCTGTGGAGTGGTGTGGCCCACTGGTTAGAGGCGGCAGACCCGGGAGCAGAAGTTGGCCCGGGACCAGGGTTCAATTCCCGACGCGGCAGGGTCGTGGACCAGGGTCAGCGGACTCGACAATTCTCGCCTCGGTGCCTACTCTAACCTGGGGTCCCACTTGGCAACTCTGGGCATTAGCTTGCCTAATCTCCACAACGGCCCCATCAACGCCGGGGATGCCTGGTTCCACCTTGGGGATTCCCAGTAGGGACCATCCCACAGGGAAAGCCAGGACGGGTTCCCCAGCGGTATACAGCGCCGGGACGCCCCTTTGCTGGGGCAGCTGTGCGCTTTACAAGTATACGACATTTAACATTCTCCAGGCGTCTGCAGGTGCGTCTGGCTTCTTGGAGGTCGGCAGTGAACCAGGCCGCTTTCCTGGGGCGTTGTTTGTCAGGGTTGTGTAGCAGTGCAGGCTCATCTACGCAATTGGAGATCCAAGTATGGAGTTCTCTGGCTGCGATGTTTGCGTCGGATGCCCAGGTGCGGTTGTCGGGTGAGGGTGGAGTTAATTGCTAGTCGGTAACCTTGCTCCAGTTTCTTCATGGTGGACGTGGGGCTGGTTTGTATGCCTTGGGTTTGTCGATGGTGAAGTGTACGAGGTGGTGGTCGGTCCATGGTGGATGCGTTGTGTGGCTGAAGATGGGGTAGAGGATGTGTCCTGCTCCAAGGGTAGGTGTGGTGACGAGTTGTTTAAGACCGATCATATCAAATAAATACAGCATTTCACCACCATGTTTATTTACACACTTGTTTGCTCATGGTCATTTCTGCGTGTTTTATTTCCATGCTTGTACACTGCACCTAGAAGATGAACCATTGCCACTTTTTTGTGCATGACAATTTATAATACTATACAATATAATACAAGATAATATCTGATTTTACAAACATATACAATTAGGCCAATAATTGTTCATTAATTATAACCAAATACTATTAATGTATTGTAAGAAATGTAGGTACATGCGACAAGTAGCACTGTGGAAGCATGGATAAAGCAAGAATCTACTGCTGGCTGTGCTGTCGAGGGCATCACAGCCTATGCTTTTGTATCCCCTAAAAACTGACAACTCTCCTTGCAGAGCCCAATAGGGAAAGCTGTTCTAACCTGGCTTGTGCAAGCTGCAGCTGATTCATCAGAGAACTAAACAAACACCCACAATACTCCCAGTGGCGTAGGAAGGGGGGTGCAGTAGGTGCGGGCCGCCCCGGGTGTCATCACTGAGGGGGGGGGGGTGACAAAATGGCAAAAATATGTGTTTTAAACACATATTTTTGCCATTTTGTCAAGCCGGGGGTGACAAGAAATTTTCTGCACCGGGTACCACCTGACCTTGCTACACCACTGACTACTCCCATTGCGAGTGATTAACACTGACTGCCAATGCACACCTGCAGCATCTTGCACATACACAGTGCAGTAACAACCAACACCACACTCTACCTGGCGGAAGACCTTCGACTTAGAGGTGTCAAATGGAAATGACCAACAGAGAAGACTTCTTAACTTATGCCCCCAGAATCCACAAAAGCATCTTATCAAGGACCAATCTCACAACGAAAGGAATTGATAACTCATCTTGTCAAGGAACTGCTACTTCGCCACTGATGAAGATCATCCTGTAGAACCTTCCCCTGACTCCAGAGGTCAAGCAGTGTGAAGGACTCCACCCTGGTATGTCTTTTGCTCTGTTATTAAGAACTGTATGATTCGGTATATTGGAGTTTTCCTTGTACATTTTACGTGGAACTTTTTGAAAATCCAAATCATAACTATAACATTTGAATTGAATAGAAAGGCTCCACCCTGATTTCCTCCAGCTCTCTTCACGACCTAGAATCACTGGCTCCTCCACTACCATGCGCAGCACATATGGTTGCTTCCCAGTTACTCTGATCTTTAAGTTTCAACATCTACAAAAAGTGAAAATCTGACTTTTTCACTTTAGATCAAACTGCCTCCTTCATCTGATCCAAGTAATAGCATATAGCTGGCTTGAGTACCTTTCTTTTTAATACAGCATTAGTTATTTGGTGCATGCTGGGCAGCTCCTTTAGATGAATATTGATTTTCTGTCAATTACCTGGGAGAGGCGCGCTGAGCAATGTTTCCATGTAAGATATAGATATCGACCTCGAAAGCTCAATGAGTGGTGTGTCCCTCCAGTCCCAAATGTATTAGTTTTTTTCTGAATGGCCTCTGCAATACACCTGATTGCTGATTGGCTTTTCTCCTTTGTTTCTTGTTTAAGTGAAACATAATGCAGAATCTGCGGTTTCATTTACTTGGCCTGCACGATCAATCAATGCATATTTTGCAGATGTTGTCCAACTGCCAACAACTACAAACACCTGGAAGAATATGAATTGAACGAACAGAGTACATTTACATTCGGAAGTTGACTATTTTTAGGTCTGGCTAGGCAGAGCTGTAGATATCAGTACTTCAGATGTATATAAGTGCCTATCTGTCAACGTCAAAAACAAACACAGGGAAGGACTTGGTGCCAACCCGTCAGCTTCGGATTCATTTGGGTCAACCCGTAACTAATTGCTTGAAGAAAGGGTAAATCATATTTTTGATCAGACCAGTTACTATTACCTGTTAGGCATTGTGTGGCAATTGGGGGTCAAATTATGTGGCGGGGTTGACTAAATTATGCAGCATAATGAAACCCCTTCTAAAGCAAAACTTAGTGTTGTGTCATTTTAACACATTAGTTCTGCCTGGATGGAGGCTGCACCTCATTAGTACAAGTTTAATAGTTGAATACAGCAGTCAGCACCTGAAAGATGACCAACTCTTGGCAAGTAGCGGCATCTTGAAGTCACTTTCTACCACTGGGCACCCGCTGCCTACCCCAATGCATTGTCACTCTACGCTTAGCCAGCAGCAACAAAATAGCTGTCAGTCGCGGGGCCTCTGGGGCCAACAGTGCAAATAAGTGGAGGGCTTAGGAGAATGACACGTGATGCTAGTCACATCACTACACACCCCTTCACAGAAACCTCTGATCTTGGGGCATTCCCACACCAGGTGAAATGAAGTAGCGCATGACGCCGCGCAGTGCGCACTGCGTGTATCGTCATTGAGACCCATTCGCAGCAGACATACAGGCATATGATAGATTCTATGTAAAAAGTTAAAGTGAACCAAGCCCAATCTATAGTTTGGGGATAGGGCCTTAGACCAGGATCTGCAGTAGGTCCACTGTCCATTGCTTATCACCACTTCAATGTCTTCAAACAAAGTCTGGAGATCAGAGGTCGCTCGGATCAGTGCGGTTCTCTGCATACTAGCACAGATGTATCTGATCAGCTTACAGGGAGTTGTGTTGGCAAGCATCTCCTCCAGAACTGTGAACATGGAATGTGCTGCCAGAAATGTGTCATGGAGACCTTGCAGTGACACTTGGAGCTGATAGTAAGTCATGGTGTCCAGGAAAGAGGACGCAGAGTCCAGAAACTCCTGCTGGAGGTCAACAAAGCTATCATCCAGGTACATCACTCCAAAGGAGGTCAGCTGCATCCAGCATAGGAGTGCTTGCGTACCCGTGTCAGCAGTCATTGGGAGTAGTGGGTGTCCTAAAATAGGAACGGATGAGGCAAACATATGATCAAGGCGTGCTCTCTTCAGCAGCTGATTCCATGCCCATACTGTGAATACCACGGTATCTACCTAGTGTTGCATATACTGTACTGGGCCATATAAAGCCATCTGAAGAGCGCACCGGGCCGCATGATCAGCCTCACATGCAGCATGCGGCTGATATTGTGTATAATGTAATCAGTAGTGGGCAAAGTGTGCCTGGGCACTAAGGAAGTACAACTCCATATTTGGTGCCCGAAGCCCCCACCCCACAGGTCAAATGGGGAGCTTAGCACCTTCCACGTCACCCAAGGCTGTTTGCCAGCCCATGACAATGAGACCAGGTGGGAATACAGTTTCCGGCAAAAACTGGCCAGTAGGGGGAACAGCACATTGATAAAGCAGTATAAAAATATGGGCAGTATGACCATTTCTGCCATGGCCAATCTCCTGGTAAGGGACAGTAGTAGTTTTGACCAGACAGCCACCCGGGCCTGGTGCCCCGTCAACAGTCTGTCATAGTTCTCTCGGAACATTTCCTCTAGATCCCGATTGAGCCAAACACCCAAATATCAGACAGGGTGGAAGTTGGAGGTGAAGCTCTGTGTGGCAGTCGTAAGTGGACATATGATGGATTTTGCCTAGTTAATTGAGATAACCGCCATACCACCAAAGCAAATTAACTCCCAGAGAAGAGGGTCTATTATATCCACCAGATTTCTGACATATAGAGTAATGGCATCCATGTACATAGATGCAAGTATCTGCCTGAAACAAAACACATGAACACAGTACCAGTGGTGTTGGTGCAACTGAGTCGCAAGCGGCTCCATTACAATAGCAAACAAAAGAGGCATCAATGGGCACCGTTGACGTTTGCAGCGAGCTATTGCAAAAGGAGCTGAAATTGTTTCATTTATCTGCACACATGCGATGGGCAAGGTGTAAAGCAATCGGATCAGGTGTATGAATTTATTACCGACCTGAGGCGGTCAAGGAAGAGAAAAAGATAGGGGCATGCGAGCGAGCATCAGCCCTTAGGTTCAGATCAATCATGTGAAGAAGGGCAAATAACGTGCACATGCTATACGCTGTCCACCTACAAGGCATGAAGCTCGATTGGTTTGGTCAAACCTTGAGCAGCGGGAGGGGAAGGATCTGCAACTCAATCAGTATGCGAGGATTTTGTTATTGTTGTTTATTATGAAGTGGGGCTGGTAGGAATTGCAGTGCATAGAGTCCTTATCTGGTTTCAAGATGGTTACTATAAGAGCTTCTTGTAGGGAAGGAAGGGGTGTGCCAGTCCGCACAGACTCCTAGTATATATCAAGAAGGTGTGGAGCAGTCAGAGGTGCAAAGTTCTTATAAAAGGAAGTGGTGATGCCATCAGGCCAGGGGTTTTATCACAAGGCTAACCCACAATTACCTAAACAATTTCTTCTACAGGAGGAGCTGCACTTTGCTCAGATAATGAAACAAAAAAGCATAAAGCAGCAGACAGAGGTCAAGCACAATCGTTCCATGTATTCTCAATATTAGATGGTGCAGCCACTTCCAACATCCGCTGTTTAGAGATGTGTAAATTACAACAATATAAAAGACCAAAGAGGAAGGTGCACTCAAATGAAGTCAGTAGAGAAAAGTATTTATAAATATCTTCTTCTTTATTCAGAATATTATTTTCTGTAAGCAAGGGCACAGCCAACGCGTTTCGTTTCCTTTGTGCCGTGGGAACTTCGTCAGGGCAAAATAATATTATCATGAAACGGCGATCATCATAAGCCGATAGAAGTGCATGAACCAGTTGAGAACGTTCTTGACTTAAGTTGTAGCGGCCCCTTGTTTGAGTATACTATAGGCTCCAAACAGTGAAGTAGTCGCTTGCAGTCCGAGTACGGATGATCTGTAACAGAAGGATTCTTTATTAAACTCCTGAGATGCTCCGTGAACCTCAGTGTTGGCTATTCAAGTCCTCAAGGTCAAAAACGAAGGAAATGGATAGAAATAGGCCAATAGGTCTCCGCCAAAGTATCTCCCTTTAATACGGCGATAGTGTGACTAGTAACAACCAATCCGTATCCCCGGTATGGAGAATGTTGTAGGTCCAAATACGACCTAGACCGAACATGAGCAAAAAGTGCTGCACTGTGATAAGGTGTCAGCTTCAAGAATTCTTGAAGCTGACACCTTATCACAGTGCAGCACTTTTTGCTCATGTTCGGTGTAGGTCGTATTTGGACCTACAACATTCTCCATAGATTCTCCAAGAATTCTTGAAGCTGACACCTTATCACAGGTGCAGCACTTTTTGCTCATGTTCGGTTTAGGTCATATTTGGACCTACAACATTCTCTATACCGGGGATACGGATTGATTGTTACTAGTCACACTATCACCGTATTAAAGCGAGATACTTTGGCGGAGACCTATTTGCCTATTTCTATCCATTTCCTTCGTTTTTGACGTTGAGGACTTGAATAGCCAACACTGAGGTTCACGGAGCATCTCAGGAGTTTAATAAAGAATCCTTCTGTTACAGATCATCCGTACTCGGACTGCAAGTGACTACTTCACTGTTTGGAGCCTGTAGTATACTCAAACAAGGGGCCGCTATAACTTAAGTCAAGAACGTTCTCAACCGGTTCATGCACTTCTATTGGCTTATGATAATCGCCGTTTCGTGATAACATTATTTTGCCCTGACGAAGTTCCCACGGCACAAAGGGAATGAAACGCGTTGGCTGTGCCCTTGCTTACAGAAAATAATATTCTGAATAAAGAAGAAGATATTTATAAATACTTTTCTCTACTGACTTCATTTGAGTGCACCTTCCTCTTTGGTCTTTTACTTTGCTCAGATAAGGAGTCAAGTCTGGGGGGGCTGAATGGTGAGAGGAAGAGTACAGGATAGCCTAGAAGTTCACCACGGTACGCTGTAGGGCAGCATTGCCAGCCTGTATAATTTGGTGGTCGTCCAGCAGTTCGACCCCATAGTCGCTTGCCCATGGTTTGCGCAAAAATCCAGCCTGAGTCTTACCGGCTTTGTCATCCACTCTGTATCACTGGGCGTGAGCCTCCCTCCTCAAATAATACATCTCGTGAGGTGCCGCCTCTTCATAGTCCATGAGTTTGTTACAGATAGATGAAAGCAGCACACACTCACTCATTCAAAATTGCTAAGTTCTAAAGCGTGAATTTCCACCTCGGGTCCGAATAGGTCTGTCTGGAGTGTCTGAAGCACCCCCATCGGTTTAGCAATACAAACCCAGCGGGTGACCATCTTAAAGGCCTCTCACAGTGTAGACAGGGAGTCTATGGATGACAAATTATGTCCAAAGTGTTCTATGATGGGCTCCTGAACCTCAATATGGAGCACATGGTCCCACAGCGCACTGGGGGGGAGCCACCAAGAAAACGCATGCGGGACCATGTCGGGCAGATGGAGCTCCAGAAGCACCGGGTCATGATTAGATAGCATTTGCGGGCGTGCTGAACATTAGTGGTCCAGGGGATAGTGTTGGACTTAGCTCTTTTTGGCTAAAGTTCCCTAAACTTTTTGCCTTCCCCCTAGACCTTTTTTCTGACATGGTGTTGCCAACTTAGATGCTCTGGGCACTTTGCCACTGCTGATCAGTGTCAAAGTGTTAGTGCTCCCTGTATAAAGTGTAATGGCTACTGGTAGTCCATAATTGGTATATTTGTTTTACTAGTAAAGTCCCTGGTAAAGTGCACTATGTGTGCCAGGGCGGATTACACAAAAGCTACTAATGGGCCTGCAGCACTAATTGTGCCACGCACACCAGCAGCCTTAAAGAGAGAACACAGGCCTGCCACTGCAGTGCCTGCACGCAGTTTGTTAAACTGCCTTGTTGTCCTGACAAGTGCACCCACTTGCCAGGCCTTACCCTTCCCTTTTTATGCACATTAGACACCCCTATGGTAGGTCCAGGGTACCGCCATGGGCAGTGTATGTGAAAGGTAGGACATGTACTGGGGTGTGTACCATGTCCTGACAGTGAAATACTCTCCATTTCGTTTTTCCCTGTTGAAAGGCCATTTTGGCCATAGGACAGAATGTGGAGGCTGTGTAATATGTTTCCAGCCTATCTTACCATAGGCTTAAGATGGAGAGGTGAAGTTTAATAACATATCTTTTTGTGAAGGTGGTTTTTGCATTGTGTGTTTAGAAACCACACTTTTAGAAGTGGCTGTTTTTTAGTGTTCTAACATTTCTGAGTGTCTCTGCCTGGTTGTGGATTGACTGCCTGGATTTGAATGTGATAGGATCTGGGTAATGTCTTGACCCAGGGGATGGGGGTGAGACAGCAACAGGCTGACCTGCATCTGGAGTATAGGGGGGAGGAGTAGCCCCTAGAGGTGAAGAGGTCTGGGCTGCTGCCATAAAACAATGGCTGTATCTCCTGCTGAGTGATTGAGGATCCAGACCCCCAATATCAAGGAAGAAGGTGTCACTGGCAGGGAGGCAACCAGAATTGGTTTGGACAGGGGTCAGTGCCCCCCTTAACACAAAGACTTCAAAGACATTTAGGGGTATAACTGTGATAGCTGAAACCCCTGGACTTTGGACTGCTCAAGACTGAATATGATTGAAACTACTTCGTGGTCAAGAGGAACCTCTGCCAAAGAAGAAACAGCTGAAGAGACTGAAGGAAAGGACTGACCCTTGCTGTGTGTTCTGGGGCTGGCCTGCAGTTTGCTGATTTAAACAAGGAGCGGCTAAGGGACTTTGCTGTGTGCTGTGTCCCCCTGCTTGAAAGGACTTTGCTGTGTGCTGTGTACTGAAGTAACTTGTCCCCAAGGGCCCGAGGAGAGCTGGCTGCCTGTTGTGGAAACCCAGGAACATAAAAGTTTCCCGAAGCGCATTTGAGTCTCAGCGAAGCAGTGTGTATGTGCTTTGTGTAGCCTGAGACCTTTGTGAGGATTAGGCCTGGGTGGTAAATTCTGTCCCGCTCGCGGAATTTGCGGTATTTGGGTAATTTCGCGTTCTGCGGAGAACACGAAATTGCCCAAAATTCTGGGTTCCGCGACTTCGCGAAATTTTATGCTTGTTAGCGATCTCAAAATGCTTGTTCGTGAGATATTTCCCCCGAGCATGCAAACAGCGAGTGAGAACAGTAAAAAAGCATCGTGAACAAGCAATTCCGCATGTTCGTGGAATTTCTGCGTGTTCGCGGAGATTTTTACCGTTTCGCGGAGATTTGCGTAACGCGATTCCGCAAATTCCGCCCACACCTAGTGAGGATTGCCCTGTGATCGTGGGCACCTGGAGCTTAAGTGAGTCTCAGCAACGCTGTGTGCATGTGCCCTGTTGCAGCCTGAGACCTTCGCGATTGCCATCAGCTGGAACGGCATCCCCAGAGGAGCTGTGCTTCCGGTCTGAGCCTGTCTTTGCCAAGGAGAACCTCGGAGCATCCATGTGTGGGAGGGGGCCCACATTCCACTGTTCAAGATCAACGAAGTCGCATCGCAGGCCCAAGTCATGAGGAGAGTTAGATCGCACACCCCAGATAACGCTAAGCGAGCGTGTGTGTGTCATGCCTGGGGTGGGGTGCGGGCTACAAAAGAAAGGCTCTCGGTCTATCCTTACCTTGCAGCGTGAACCTCCACGGAAGTCCATATTGCGGCCCGTACTTGCCAAGGAGTGGCAGTACCAGGGAGGGAGTGTGGAGCTACACTTTGTTTTACACCATACCGGTGTTGGGGGCATATCTTGGCAGTAACTGACCGCGAGTCAGCAGGAGTGGCATAGAGACCATCCCGAGCACCGTGATCGGTGGCGGAGTGCATTATTTTGTATTACTAACTACCTGATTGTTGCATTACGCATTACATCATTTTGGTATTGCGAACTGCCTGATTGTTGCATTACACATTGCATTGTTTCTGCATAATGAACTACCTGATTGTTGCATTACGCATTAGGTCATTTTGGTATTACGAACTGCCTGATTGTTGCATTACGCATTGCATTATTTCTGCATAACGGACTGCCTGATTGTTAAATTATGCATTGCATTATATTTGCATAACGAAACTGCCTGATTGTTGCATTTAGAATTGCATTGTTTTGCATTACGAAGTGCCTGATTCTTGCATAATGAACTGCATAGCATTGCATCAGGACTGCATTGGATCATCTAGAATTGCTCATCAATACCGCAAGAACCTACAAGGGCTTGCTGGCCTAATAACCGTCCAGGTGAAATATACAAATACGCATATGTTGGATTTTTATTGTGTGGTCTCATCGTATATTTTTTTATATAAACATATACTTGTTTTTTATGAAACTCTTGTGGAGTAAATTTGTGGTGTCATCTTTGGGTTGCTGTGAGCGTGGTTGCAAATACTTTACACATTTGCCTTGGAGATAAGCCCGGCTGCTCGTACCAAGCTACCGAGTGGGTGAGCAGGGGCTATCTGAGAAGGTGTCCTTCCTTAACCTGACTTAGAAGCAAGGGTCCCTATTTGGCCTAAGGTACCAACATCAGCCAACTAGAGACCCCCAGTTCTAACAGACAGCCTCCCTGGTGGTCAGCCAGAAGTCGATTCTGGACCAAGTCTTGTAAGTGGATGTAATGTATGTTCCCTTGGAGCTGTGTATGTGGTGGATATGCAAAATGTCTCTAAGGCTAATGTGAGTGAAAATAGTGACAAGTTGAGCAGCAGCTTGTGGGTGCGGGTGGCACGTCTCACTAGATATTTCCACACTGGCGTCCATCACCATGTTAGAGTGCCAACCCCACAGCACAGCCCCGGGCCCAATGTTCCCACTAGTCACCAGACAGACCTCAGCAAAGAGAACGGGATCATCTATGTTGGAGCCATACACTGACACCAATATCAATATCGTCCCTGCAGAATACTTACCGGTATGACATATTGCCCATGCGGATTGCAAAGTGTGGAATACAGGTGCCAGTGTAGCCCCCTGCGGAGCACCATCAGTCACTCCCCGTGCATAGGGTTTAAGAAATCCTATTACATTTTTATGTGTTTTGTCCCACTTATCTACATGAAAATGTCAGCTCACACTACTTCAGGAAAGCGCACCTCACTGATGCATACATTCATAAACTTAAGAAACAATAGGTTGGTGAGCTTTACTCTTCCCCCTTCTGTGCTACTTAAAAATGATGTGGTGATCCTGTTGCACGGATTCTGTGGTAAAGCACAACTGTAAGTTAGGATGACAGGACATTAGAATGTAGGGACTGAGTCTCTCTACAATGTCATTACCTGTCGGTCCAAATCCTAGCTGTCTCACAGTGTCTCACCTAAATTTCCTAAACTTCCCAGAGTAACAGGTGGTTTTGGCAACCTCTAACATGACCCTCTAGTCCCCAAGAGAACTGTGGAGACAGATCCTCTGCTTTCATTACTCACTCACTCATGCATGCCTGTGGTTAATACATGAAAGACATGAAGGAAGTTTACAACACATTTATTGAAGCCATTGCAGCCTATTATGATGCAAATGCGCTGCAATAATTAGGCAGCTGCAACTAAACAATGTAATTAGCATTACTAATAGGGTATACAGGACAAACATCCCGACCATGGCAAATTATGTATCTGGCTAAATCTACCCTCACTGTATGAGCACAGGAATATATTTGCGATCTCTGGTATTGGCTTCAGACCCCATAACTGGAGTATTTAGTTAGGTGGTCCGCATCATGAGTGTAGACTTAGTTTACTCAGGGGTGTATGTTAGGCTCTGCTGTCGTTCCATTACAGTCATCTCTGCCGGAATCCTCCTCGCTAGCCCCCAAGGGGACTGGGGCACAGTTTATATGATAAATATGACTGTGTTGGAAGATGTAGATGTGCAAGCGTGTTATGTCTAACTGTTGCTGAACAAGCAGAGAAAAACAGTACACTATGTTGTTATGTATTCTGGGGAACCTCGTACAAAATGTTCAGACTGAATCCCAAGAAGAGTCCCTGAATAGGAAGCAAATTGTACAGCGTATTCCCAGAACATTGTTATGAAAACAAATGTTTTATATGTCGCTAGGCAGAGCAAAGGCGGACAAAGCTAAGCTAAGAACTAAAGTGGGCCCAAAAGGGAACTCACTATTTCATAAATGTCTAAATATATCACTGGTTTCACAGGAGTATGACAATGAGGGTAGATGGGTATTAGTTAAATACAAAATTGATAATCTCACTTTTATGATTATGAATGTATACTGTTCCACTCACCATGACCCAATCTTCTGAAGCTCTATTTCTCAAGAGGTTGCACAACATTCCACAGATAATTGGCGTTTACTACAACCAAATAATCAATCCTTTTTTGACCAACACTCATCCAAGAGATTTCCTCTACATAAGGCCCACAAACCCTTCTAGCACACTATCTTGCATGATGCCCTGTCCGATTTCTGGAGACCAGTCAACCCCTCTCCCCAATATTTTTCCTTTTACTCTATTCCCCACAACTCGTAAACTAGAATTGACTATGTGTTTCTAAGTAAAATTTGACCCAACACATAGTACACTTGGAAATTGGTTTAATCTTGATCTCTGATCAAGCCCCTGGATGTACAGATATTCTTCCAAATAACCTATTCAAATCTAGGTGGAGCTTTAGCAATACCTTATTATCTGGCCAGACGTTCCTTAAATCATACCAAACTTTTTTACATGATTATTTTTAGATTAATGATACAATAGAGACCTCTGTTCATTTTGTTTGGGATGCCTTCAAAGCTGTCTCTAGATATTTGATCATAAACATCATCTCTAATAAGCTCAAGGCTATGGAGAAAGAATATGCTTGTATTCTTCAAGATATTAAACACCGAGAATACTAATATTTTACGTCCAAAAATAACAAAGCTTATTTGGATTGTTGTGTGGCGTTATGGGCTCCGAGTGAATTTTTCCGATTCATGCCATTATATAGGTACAATTCACATTGCCCTAATATAGGCATATAAATCAAGCCCTATTTAGACATAGCCCATGCAGACCAAATACAGGCATGGCTACTTCCACCCGTACCAAACGTCACAACGGTTTCTTGAAAAATCGGCTTAAGCAGTTAGGGGACTTCCCCTTCCTTGAATATTGATTTGTCCAAGCACTCATTTACTTTGCAAAGAATGACTATTCCCTAGGTGTTCTTTCCTGACGTTATTATGCCCGACTTTACATCAAACTATGGTATTCCTATACACCTTCGAGGTATAAATATACCTTCACTTGCTGAGGCAAGACACAGTGGTTCGGAGCAGTTCAACTATCTACTTGCCCGACGCAGCTCGCTACAGCAAGTGCAGACGGAAGCCGACCCTCCAGCTCATGCACTGATCAAGAGGCTACCTTTCTCTCGCCGAGAATCCAGCTCCAGTGTTTCCAAGCTCCCTTTGCGGGGTGTTGGGAAATCAAGTCCCGAGACAGAGATAACAGACCTCCTTCATTCTAACTAAGGTATGGAGCTGATTAGAATCTAGAGAAATCTTGGATAGATTCTTGGTAAAGTAAACTAAACCTATGCAACACAATACTTACTTCTTCCTGCGTACTAGACTTCGGTTAGGTACATTGGTAGGCGTATTTTAGATAACACCAATTGAGTATTTTTAGTCATTGTTATGTTATGTATTTTTATATGACTTAGAAACCATACAATGCTCTTACAGTATTATTTTATAATATTGTTCCCTCTGTACGCATTATACTTTACAGAATGCATTAGAATTGTAGCAGTTTACTTTCCTTGCATGAGAAAGAAGACTGTTCAATAAACCTTTTATTGAAAACGCCCATCTCAGTTTCTCCAACTCATCTCAAACTTTATTCTTCTCCCCATTCATCTATCATTGTTAATGGAATACAATCTTCCTACTTTCCTCATAAGAGAGGCACGATGCAAGGCTGTCCTATATCACCCTTGCTATTTATCTTTGGTGAAACACTCTGCTGCCTTTGCCGGTTTTCAGCTTCATAACACACATTAAATTTACGGCTTAGCATGTGACATCCTTCTTTACATTTCTAAACCTGAAACCTCCCTTTCAAAATGTTTTGAAGAGCTAAGAGCATTTTTGGAGGTGTCAGAGTATAAACTAAATGTAGGGAAGTCTAAAGTAATGGCTTTGAATAGGTTTTGTTACAAATCTTGATTAGTTGGAATCAGCCTCTATTGGAACTCGTATAAGATAAAATGTCTGGGAATCTTATACTGGAATAATATTAGAGACTCATTGAAATATAATATTAATGCTTTTCTTTCTAAAACTTCTAAACTAATACAGGGTTGGTCACAGCAGCGGTCCGTGCAGGTAACAGCGGTCGGGCCTGGTGAGGGGATTTTCAAAGGACAATGTCGAGGGAGAATTAAATAAATAATTAATTTTCCCTCTGAATCGTCCCTCGAAATCCCCCCTCACAAGGCCCCACTGCTCCACCGCTATTACCTGCGTGGACCGCGGCTCGTTGGTCACCATTATTTTTATCATGGTGGAGCCGACTCCACACAATTAAAATGATGATTCAAGTCAAGTCAAAAAAGACTTTATTGCGATTCTTCATCATAAAAGACATTCTAAAACAATAATTCATAATCCAAACAGCATAAATAACAACATATACAAAAGTCTTTCTAAAAACCAGAACTACACTGGCACCTAAATATTTAAAATAAGCTAAAAATAGGATTAAATGTACAATAGGCAATAGACACAAAACCTACTATTGTGCTCCACTAACTCCCTGGGTCCGGTAACCATAACATCACTCAGCCTATAAGCTGGGCCCTAACTTTTGTAACCGAAGACCCATGCACAGCTCAGAAATTTTGCAATGCTGATTACAATTACTTTAGTAGTGTCATTCCTCAAAATTCTACTTGCCACCTGTGCCGAGCTTGTGCCCATAAGCCTACACACAGGTTTAATCCATACATGCCTAGGTTGGTGGTATGCAGGACAGACAAATAAAAAGTGATCGGTGGTTTCGATGTGATCTATACAAAATACACATTTATCACTGCTAGCAGGATTCCATCTACTGGTTAACCAGCATAGAGGTAGTGAGCCTACTCTAAACTGGTGGTACAGTTTACGATCTAGTGGCTTTTTAATAGTGTCCCAGTACTCTTCCAGGCGGGGATCGTCCTTAATGTCAAGGAAGGTTGCTGTAAAGGAACTGCCTAACTGGGCCAAGAGCCTCTTAGTTTTGATCATATCCCAGTACACGGTACTATAAATCTTTTTGGAGGGAAACACTGCTGTATCAGGATTAGCCCAAAGCTCCCCATCCCCATACGAGTAAATAGGGATTCAATTTCAGCCAGCCAGGAAATCTTATAAGAACCAGCCAGCCCTTTAACTTCTAGCATAGCTTTGGCGTATAAAGAAAGTTTAGGAGTGGTCAATAGACGTCTCCAAAACGCATGGGGTCTAAACCTTGCGACATCCTCGACTGCCTGACTTCCAAAATCCACAAGTAGGGGAATAAGTGGCGAAGATTGGGGTAGTCCCACCACAGACCTCAAAAATTTGTTCTGTGCACCTCAAAAATGTGTTCTGTGCATGATGATTCTTCCTATCACCAATGTTTACCTTATGAGTTTACCCATTAAAATTCCTGTGAAATATGGCAAAGCCATTGGAGGCGCTAGGTGGCGCACTAGCGGAATGGCCGAAGCTCTGTAAGGCTCCCACAGTCCGGTCGCCTATTTTTCATTTATCCTGCGGATGCGTTTGTCTGCTGAACTCAAAAACGGCAAATTCTAGTGTCGGAAAGGCTGCGGAGACAAGTGACAGAGTTTTACTGCTGGCAGCCGCTGTGAACTCCTGCTGCGAGGCTGTGATTAGTGCGGCGGCGACGGCCCCGCATTGCTCTGGTACCTGTGACAGGCGACGGCGACCACGAGAGTGCCGGGGATCCCACGTGGGCTGCAGGCCACGCAGTGAACAGAGCGTCGCCGAGCCTACGGAGCATCGCTCGGTGGCGGCCTACAGCACTACCATCTAACAACGTGTTGCAGGTACTACCATACCATCGGCGGGGGGCTCCACATAGCCGACCCTCATGCAGTGCTTCCTTGGGAACCTCCGACCTACTGCCATCGGGGGACGGCTGCCGGGGACACTCCCGCACCACGGGCCTAGATTAGGAGGGCCATCAATACGTATAGCTGGATGTCCGTATACTGCGCCCCATATACAAGGACTGGCCATATATTCTGTGCAACTGGCCAGTAGATACGATCATCCCAGGACCCCAACTGCCCTATTGCCCTATCAGACAGAGCTGCAAACCCCAAGCACTACTCACGCCACAGACCGTTGTAGGGGCATCGGGGTGCGACGTAGAGACACTAACACTAGCGGGATGCAGGCACTAGCAACTTATCGCGCTTAGGCCCATTTCTCCGGGGACTGCGTTGCGGATACAGGGCACGCGATCTACTGCTCACTCGCCTACTGGGCTCTGGGAGTGACGCGCCTGGCACATAGGACCTCCAGCTCGTCGTCCTCATTGCTGTATGCGCCTGGAAGCTTGGCTACTAACTCTGTGGACTCCTCTTGTGGGGCCGGTCAGCGACGAGACGTGATTACATCAGTGGTGTGGCGCTCCGGTGGCCAGCTGTAGGCCTACAGCCGTGGCCACAGGAAACCGAGAATTCGGAGCCCAGGCCTCGCACTAATGGGGGCACTGGGGGAATAGTAAACTGCAGGATGTTGGAGGCAACTTACATACCCTAACTGGTCGGACACCAGTTGCCCATTCTGTGCCATTGCACCCGCGGAGGCCTTTGCACAGAGGCCAAATACTAATTGCCTGGACAGTAACGGAATCCCATACTACTACGCACTACTGGTGCCAGGATAACATGGGCCGCCTGGATTCCCGCCAACCGCGCCTAACTTTTGAAACCACAAAAACTCCAAAGAAGACACTGGTGGTAGAGGGCCCTGCTGAAGAAGAGACCCCACCTGCTACCAATACCGGCGCTTGGAGCGATCTACAGGCCGTACTCGCGGAAATGAGGCAGGGCTTCACAACCATAGCCTCGAAAATGGACACGCTTACAACCCGAATCGAAGGCATTACGCATAAGCTGAGCGGTCATGAGACTAGGATAAAGGAGGCAGAGCAGAGAATTTCGGACTCTGAAGATGTCACGGAGCAGCTTAAGGTGGCGGTGACCCAAATGGACAAACTTATGCGTATCATCGACGCCAAGAATGAGGACATTGAAGCTAGAAGTCGCCGCAACAATGTTCGTATCTTAGGCATTCCTGAAAGTACCAACACGGGGCGGCTTGAAGAGTATGTCGAAAAACTTCTTATGGCAATCACAGCAGACGGAGCACTGTCCGCTCAGTTCATAGTTGAGAGGGCGCACCGATCGTTGGGACCTCGCCCACCCCCGGGGGTGAATCCTCGTCCCATCATAGCTCGACTGCTGAACTATCGGGATCGCGACGCTGTCTTACAGGTGGCTAGAGACAAGAGGCAACTCAACTATGCTGGCGTATCCTTTACCATCTTTCCGGATTATACGGCTCGGGTGCAGGAGGAACGCAAAAAATTCAACGGGATCAAGCAGAAACTTCGCCAAGAACAAGTGGACTACGCCCTTCTGTACCCAGCGCGGTTGCGGATCACTCACCAGGGTAAACAAAGCTTCCACATGACGCCGCAATCGGCGGAAAAGTTCCTCAAAGAGATCAATAGGCGGAGGAAGACTCCTCCAGGTCACAACGATGATGATCAACTGCTGACATCTGATGTGGAATGATCTGGTATGACTTCGCAGGGGGAGATGGACAGTGATACTACTGGCTGGGGCGGACACATGATGGCCACGCACTTTGCTGCCCTACTGACTACTGTAATGTATACCTTCATTTATTCTGTTGGGATTGTCCTATGTCATACTACTGCAATGTTTGTAGAGACTTGAGTATGCAGATCGCATCACGCTGTTTGTTTGTACCGGACACCCTTGCTGATTCTGGGGATCGTTGGGTTGCAGTGGTCCCTTGAACAATAGCAGTGTCTCAGTGCACCACTTACAGGCTATACCCCCATGGGTGTTCCCTTATCACCTTTTGGACTGGTTGTGTTGTTGGGTGGGCGGGTGGGGAGGCAGAGTATGACTGGCATGATTGGGATGCTTCAGTGGGAGGGGGGGTGGAGTGAGGGGGGAGAGTTGGGGGGCAAAGGGAGGTGGGCAGGGAAGGGTTCCAGGGCCCGATTGGGGGGTCAGAGTTGGGGGAGGGCGGAGGGGGGTGGGCAGGGGAGGGGACCAGGGGCTCGATTGGGGGGCCATGATGGGGAGGGGGCAGGGGAGGGAGGAATGTTAGTAACTGCAAGGACTATGGCAACGCGAGAGGTAACATTGAACAGACTTGACCTACGGGGCATGGGAAAATTGGTGTGGACATTATTGGTGTGGACATTGTGTATGCATGCTGGATATGGCTTAATCACTACTGATGTGTGAGTCAACTACAAATGGATGTACAGTACTATCATGGAATATACATGGCCTTAAAGATGCTCGCAAGTGCAGACAAATTTTAGCCTATTTTGATAGACATAAAATTAATGTGGTGATGCTGCAGGAAACACATATACCCCCGCATACTACCCCTACCTTCGCTAGCCGATGGGCGGGTGTCAGGGTATTCTCCCACTACTCATCATATGCTAGAGGCACGGCCATTCTGATACATCGCATGACTCCCTTCACGCTCATGGGGCAGCTGATAGACAGGGCGGGACAATATGTAATACTGTGGGGGAGATTGGGCAGAGACACCATTACCCTCGCTAACTGCTATGCTCCCAATGTAGACTCGCCGGAATTCTTTACAGTGTTATGGGGACTGATATCGGATATTGGTTCGCGTCATGTCATATGGGGGGGAGTCTTTAATGTGGCTGTAACACCTGGGTTAGACAGAGCAGATGGACAGGCTCAATATCATCCTAAAGCGAGGGAGGCAATGAGGGGCATTGTGGAGGACGGAGGACTCATAGACGGCTGGAGGCATCTGCACCCCACGCTTAGAGAAGGGACACATTTTACCTCTTACACAGGAACATGGGCGAGAATTGACTATTGCTTTCTGTCCAGAGCCTTAGCCCCCTGTGTAACGGCTGCGAGACATCTGGCCAGGACTCATTCTGATCATTGCCCGATATTGCTTACACTAGATATGCCGGGCTATAACTGCCCCCGGTGCCTCTGGCGTCTACAGCCGAATGCTCTCTTGGACACTGTCTTCCGTGAAGAATTGAGGGAAGACATTGAAGACTTTTTCCCCTGTAATAAAGACACTGTAGACAGCGTAGAGACAGTTTGGGAGGCCTTCAAGGTCACTGTTCGGGGGTGGTGCATTGCTAAATGTTTTGGAGTGTTATGGGATATCCAACGCACGATACAGAGGCTAGAAGGAGAATTGCAAAGTCTAGAACGACAGATGCTTAGTGAGGATACGGGACAATTACTCCAACAATTCCGAACCAAACTTTTGGAGTATGAGGAGGAGGCGTTGCAGGAGGTGAATTTCAGAGACAAGTATTGGAAGGCTCGCAAGTATAATGAGGGGGAGAGACCGGGGAGGGCACTATCAATGGCGGTACGAGGCACGCGAGGCACTAACACTATCTTAGAGCTTGAAGATACCACAGGGGAGGTCCATAGAGATAACGATCGTATGTTGGCTGCTCTTCAAACCCACTATACGCACTTATATATTACTCAATCCACTGGGGACATGGATATGGAAGATTTTCTGGGGGAGCTGGCTCTATGTTGGCTGAGCGACGTGCATAGAACATTCCTCAGTGCTCCGTTCGAGTTGGATGAGATTCGATATGCCATAATGCCCCTCAGCAATGGAAAAGCGCCTGGCTTAGACGGGATATCGGCTGAGTTCTATAAGTGCTATATAGATATCATGGCTCCAGTGTTAAAGGAAGTGTTTGACGATTCTCTGGAGGTAGGGATACTACCTCGCTTTATGAGAGAGGTGATGATCACATCTCTCCTTAAACCAGGAAAGAGCCGGCCCAATGTAATTCCTACCGTCCTTTGTCGTTGCTTAACTGTGATGCTAAGATCCTAGCAAAAGTATTGGCTACGAGACTTTCTCTCCTTATGACTAGAATTATCCTTCCCGATCAGTCTGGATTTGCCCCGACGAGGGCAACCTCGCATAACTTGCGGACTATATTCTCGCTCATACAAACAGTGGCCCCTGAACTTCCGTTAGCTGCGATATTCCTAAACGCATCTAAGGCGTTTGACTCCGTGGAATGGCGTTATTTGTTTACTGTCTTACATAAGATGTGTTTCCCTCCGATTTTCATTGGGTGGATACGCTTATTGTATACTGAACCTATGGCCAAGGTGTTGGCAAATGGTTATCTATCGGAGGCCATCGCAATAACCAGGGGCACTCGTCAGGGGTGTCCGCTGTCCCCCCTTTTATTCGCCATCGCGATAGAACCACTGGCGTGTCGTATACGGCAGCTACATACGGACAGCTCCTTTCACTGTTATCAGCGACAGCTATCTATCTCATTGTACGCTGATGATGTCACACTTTATGACAAAGACCCACAAAATAACTTGAATGCCCTTTTGAGGGAATTTGTAGTCTTTGGAAGGCTATCTGGTGTGGCAATTAACTGGGGGAAATCGCAGTTTTTTCCATTGACTACCGCTGTGTCTGACTTTCCGTTGGATTTCCCCCTGGAATGGTGTCACGCTGATCTGCGATACTTAGGTATTGAAATATCCAGGGACAAGGATGAGACGCTCTGTCTAAATTATGGCACGGCCATTACTAAACTGACGGACTCGATCACACGTTGGATTGCTCTCCCCCTGTCAATAGCGGGCAGAGTGTCACTTATCAAAATGGTCATATTGCCCCGATTCCTTTACTACTTTCTTAATATTCCCTATTACCCGGGGTCCTTCTTCTTCAAGACCTTGAAATCCGAATTGATTTGGCTGGTGTGGGGAGGTAGGCAGGCGCGACTTAAGTGGGCTGTAATGGCACAGCCATATCACATGGGAGGCTTTGAAATACCAGACTTTGAGGCGTATTACTTGAGTGCACAGGCGCACTACTTATACCACTGGATAAAAGCTTTTAGCTGTATGCCACAGATAGCAGTCGAGGACTGGATCGCCCATCCATTACCTCTGGCTGGCATCGTCTATGGTCCTACTGGGGTGTTAGACACTCCTCCTACCACAGTGACATGCACGGTTGATGCTTGGCAGAGAATAGTGCATCGACTGCAGATACCGATGCTGTATGCGCCTCAAATGCCTCTTGCCTATCACCCCCGGGTAGCATTATTGCAAGAAGTTGGCTTCCGGAACCTGAGTCGCCGGCTAAATATGGTGACATGGGGGGATCTCTTCCTTGGAGGGGAATTTTGCACACAGGAGCAATACTTTGGTGGACACCCCCCTAGCCCGCTAGAGGTCTTCTATTATATTCGATTGCGAGAAAGTATGAAAACTGTCCTTCCAGAATACCCTAAAGAACCACCCTGCACAGCCCCTCTTAACGTAATTTTGCAAAGCACTGATGGCGCACATTTAGTGTCTAGCATCTACAGCAGCATTCGTATTCACACGCCGGAGGTGTTGGGCACAGCTAGGGCACACTGGAATGCAGACTTAGACCGGGAAGTGACCAATGAGCAGTGGGAGTATTGCTGTGGCCTCACAGGGACCTTGATGTCCAGTTGTCGGTTCAAAATAATTCATTATAAGTTCTTACAAAGAATTTATATACCCCGGCCTGAAAATACAGGTTTCACCTTACAGACTCAGATTGTTGTGAACGCTGTAGGCGCCCTGGAGCTGGCTTTCTTCACCTGGCATGGGAGTGCCCGCAGGTGAGACAGTACTGGGGACAGATCCACGAGGCTCTGGAACTCATGATTGATAGTACCATTGCTATGGACCCCCTCCTCTTTCTGTTAGGCTACACTGCACAGATACCGAGGGGTAGTAGAAAATTTGTCAATGCAGCGCTGCTTTTGGCTAAGCGACGACTAGCGTGCAGGTGGGGGAGGGGACGCGCCCCTAAATTTAAGAAGTGGGTACAAGACATGGTGTATTGTCAGGAGCAGCATGGCATATACTCGGAAATGCAACCGGTGGCTTCTAAACCGGCGGATGTATGGGGCCATTGCAGACATCAGGAAAAACAAAGGAGAGAGTAAGGGATAGTGTCCACTTCAGGTGGACGAGGAATACTCCTGTTCCCCCGGACAAGGATATGGAAAAACAAAAGAAGGAGTATTTCCCGACGTATAGGCTAGAGGTTTTTCAAGATTGGAATATTAGTCCTTTTCTAAAAAAAAACTCACTCACCACCTAGTGGTGACATGCTTCATCATCGGGGTCCACCCTGGTGGCCTAGCATCACCAGGGTGTGCTTCAACACCTGTACTACAGTGGAGCGGGTTGTGAGATGTAAGTGCAAAAAAGGTGATGTTAAAAATTGTCCTGGTTTAACTTTGGAAAAGTGAATTTTATTAAAAAGCAACTGGACAATGTTAAAATAGGTGCGAGATACTGGAAGGGAGGGTTACGACCTACGTATCTCTGTATGTGTTATAGTGCATTAGGTCAACATGTTTCAACCATTAGGGAAGATTCCCGGTATTCATCAGGACCAAAGGAGATGGACGGTATGAGTCCCCTAAAAGACTCACCCTATCCTAAATCCTTGTTGAACCTAAGGTAAAATTGTACCAAAGGTGGAGTGCTCTCAAGAATAAGGAGCAAGAACAAAAACAAAAAACCTGTAGGGAGAGAAAATAAATGGGCGTCAGGCGCAAAACATTCTTACTGGCCTGTTACGTCGTGCAGACTCTCAGTGCATACATTCTGCATGCTACAGTGGTGATTGGAGAAGACCTCTGGGAGACGATGAGCGTGGTGATATACTGTGGGTGAACGCTTATAATTAAAGCCAAGGGTAGTATATCAATATGTAATGGGTGCGTGCTAATTTGCATGCATTAATGTTATGGTTATCGCCAATGGTAGGAGGGATTGCGTAGTTACATCGCAAGTCTATTATGATGCGAAATGTGATTTCACATAGGCCACTCGGTGGTAGCCATTAGTAACTATAAAGCAAAAAGGACAAACAGGACTGACAAACAGGTAACACAGAGGAGTTCACATATACTTCATGGAAGAGGGCAGGCTTACTAGTTCTAGTATAGTATTGTGCTTCGTCGGGCAGGGGGTAGGCACATCACGCCTTACAACGTATTCTAGATGAAGAAATATTATGCCCGTGATTAGTAACACACATGATGAAGTTGTGAGGCGGTGCACTGCCGCTGCATAGGTACGCGGTAGAGAATCTGCGCGTATCTGCATTCAGGGGGAACCAAGGACGTTTACTTACAGTTTACTGGCGTGGCGAGTGGCCCATAACCTACTTCTACCTTCCGCTGCTCGGCTGCAAGTGCTGTGCGGTCCGATGTCAATAATATCAGGCGGAAGCTTCCGGGTGCGGTCACGTGGGGCCGCGTCACCGGTTGGGCGGGGTTGCGCTACGGCAAGTCTCCAGGGCCGCTGGTTGCCAAGGGGAAGCGACGCTAGAGCAATAGCGTAAGGAGCAATGCCCTATCGGTTGGGGCCTCGCCTTACGATATTGTGCGAAGGTGCACAAAAAGGTCCCATATGAAATTTTGCCGAATTATTCTGTCTAAAATAGGAAAGACAATTGCTCATTATTTGGGAGGGTAATGGATAGCGTTAGACTATCTTTAATAACAATGGGCTGAGACTTAGATGGAGGTCAGTGGTCCTATGGGAGTCAGGTTGGATTAAGTAACTCAAGGCATAGAAGCCCCAAAGGGGTAGTTGGAATCTTGTCCAAGGTGTATGGGTAAACAAAGAGGTTCTTGAAGGAAATACTGCTCATTTTAACACAGAAGCCCAAGGAATATTATCATTCAACCCCCATGTATGGGTCGAAAGTCTGTAAATCCAACGTTGCTCTTTTTCGAAGAGGCGGGATTGTGTATTGTGGCCTGCTTGCAATTGTTCAATCACGGTCCACCTCATGTCATTTGGAGTGTGGTGGGCAGTGAGAAAGTGATCAGTCAATTTTGTGGTATTTTTCTTGCAGCGTATTGTGCTTCTGTGTTCACAAATACGTTGTTTTATCTTGCGGGTAGTCATTCCCACATAGGGCTTTCCGCAGGTGCATGTGATCAGATAGACAACATTGCTGCTGTTGCAGTTGGTATGGCTTCTTTGTTCCCAGACCCTGTCCTTTTCTAGATTTAGCGTTTTGGTGTTGTCAGTGAGGTGACAGACACTGCAGTCACCACATCGTGAGTGTCCCGTTACCGGCGGGAGCCCCCATATCTGAGTAAGAGTTGGGTTGCTGTTCTCGGTGGTGTTCCTGGGTCTGGTGTTGACCAGGCTATCTTTTAGGCTCTGTGCTCGTCTGTATGAGAACAGTGGTTTATCCCATTTGAAGTTTCCGGAGTTTACTATAGACCAATGTTTATTGATGCTTCTGCTGACTTGGTTTGAAATGGCGTTATAGGTAGTCACGCATGTCAATGGAGTTGTTTCTTGGTTCTTTGTGGTTTCTTCCAGGAGGGATTGTCTCGGTTGGTTCCTTGCTCTCTTTTGGCACTTGTGAATGATCTTTGGTGGATAACCACGGTTTTTCAATTTTGTGGTCAGTTCTTCTGCCTGGCTTTTATAGTCTGTCAGTTTGCTACAGTTTCTGCGTAAACGCAGGTATTGACCGTAGGGCAGATTTTCCCTCAGTGGTCGTGGGTGGAAGCTCTCGTATCTTAACAGGTTATTTTTCGCTGTTGGTTTGAAGTAGGTTTTGGTTGTTAGAGTATCATTTTCCTTTTGGATTTGTATGTCTAAAAAAACCATTTTCTCTTTGTCAACACTGTGGGTAAAGTGTAGATGGGGGTCGCAATTATTGAGCCAAGTTATGAACGCCATGAGTGTTTCTTGGGGGCCTTGCCAGATTGCTAGAACATCGTCAATATACCTACACCAGAATTTGATGTTTTCAAAGTAAGGGTTGTCGGGCGATAAGATATATTTTCGTTCAAAGTCAAACACGTAGAGCCCCGCCACGCTCGGGGCAAAAACGCTGCCCATGGATGTACCCCCTATTTGGAGGTATAGTGATCCTTCGTATTCAAAAAAGTTCCTTTTCAGCGCTAGGGTAGCACATTTGATGATGAATTCCTTGGGCATATGGTGGTCCCAGGTGGTTTCTTCCAGTGTTTTCTTAAGTACTTCTATGGTTGCTTCCTGGGGTATATTGGTATAGAGGCTTTCGATGTCAAAGCTCACTATGATGGTATTTTCCTCCATTTTGATGTTCTCTAGTAGTGTTAGTAGGTTCTTTGTGTCCTTTAGGTATGTGGGTGTCCTTTGCACAATGGTTTTGAGAAAAAAGTCACAGAACCTAGATAGGGGTTCCAATAGTGAACCTATGCCGGATACGATTGGTCTTCCTGGGGGGGGCAATTTGTTTTTATGCATCTTGGGTACCACGTAGAAATATGGTATTCTGGCTTCAGTTTTACTCAAGTAGTCCGCCTCTTGTTTCGAGATGTGACCCGCTGCTTCCGCTGTTTTCACAAGGTCTATGATTTCTGTACGTAGATCTTCTGTAGGATCCGTAGGGAGTGGCAGATAGTTCCTTGTATCACCCAATAGGCGTCTACATTCCGTGTTATAGTCCGTTGTGTTCATTATTACCAATCCACCACCTTTATCCGCTGGTTTGATCACAATTTTGTCATCATTTTTAAGGTCAATTATGGCTTTTTTCTCTGACCTGCTGTTGTTGTGGTAAAGTGTGGTAACTGACATAGTTTCAATGTCATTGAACACTGCCTGTTCGAAAGTATTGATTTCGACTGGGATGGTGTGTGGGGGCGGTACGAATGTCGATTTCGTTCTTAATCCAGTTTCATTCGTGGTCTCCTCTGAGTTCTCGGTGTGGGTTTTCTCAAAAAACGCTTTGAGCTTCAGTTTTCTGAAGAACGCCGCCAATTCACATTGCAATTTGAATTTGTCCAGTGCGGCTGTGGGTACAAAGCCAAGTCCTTTGTTTAGAACTTGTGTTTCCGTCTCTGATAGTACTCGCGATGATAAGTTAGTCACTAGCTCCTCGCGTTGCTGGGGCCTGCCTTGTTGGTCCCAGTTTTGCTTCTGGTGTTGTTGCCCACTGTGTCCTCCTCTTCCCAATGGACGTTGTTCCCTCGTCTGTTGCGCCCTCTCCCGCGCCTGCCTCTGTTGGAAAAAGGAGGACGGAATTGGTTTGGTGGGAAGGGGAACTGTTGGAATGGTGGTTGCCATCCATACATCGGGAATTGCTGCGGTGGTTGGTAGGGGTTCTGAAACGGAGGGTGGCTATATTTTGGCCATTGGTAATGCCCTCTGTATGCTCCTCCTTGTCTTTGTCTTGGTGTGCTGTTATTAGATCCTCCGCTGTTGTTTGAACTAAGGGAGGTATTGCTTGAAGCATCCGAATCTTGGTCGGGTGTTGTCGTGGTTTTGTAGTCTGGGTCAGAGTACGGGTATGCTTTAACAAATTTAAATTTCTTGAGATCCTTTTGGAATTTGAGCACCTTCTGTTGGGTGAGGTTGTCTCTATATTCGTTTATTTCTTTGTTGAGGTCGTCTAGCTTCTTCTTGTACCCTGTGATTGTGGCTTTGATTTGGCTCTCGGTCACTTGTATCTCTACTTGAATTTTTTCGGAAAGGCGTACTGCTGTTTTAAGGATCAGTATAATCCAGTCGTGAGTGCAGTGCCACGCTATGAGGGCCTAATCCTTCCTGAATTCTGGATCGTCTAAGAATATTCTCGGGGCATTAGTAACCAGCAGGCCATTTGGGGCTATATTATTGGTGACATATTCTTTCAATATGGTTCCATGCAATATGGTTCTGATGCGATTGCGTTTCATCTCCGTCAGTTTGTCCCACTCTGAAGTCTGTGAGATGGTATTGCTGATGTTGGCATCTGCAAATTCATTGAGGTTACTCATGATTGAGTCTATTTCTTCTGTTGAAAAAGATAAGCCTGGGTTTTCCGCCATGTCTGTATCGTGTCCTCTCTCCAGTGGTACCGGTGTAAGCAGTGTCTATGCTCTCGCAGCTGTGCGCTGCCACGATATCAGGAAAAACAAAGGAGAGAGTAAGGGATAGTGTCCACTTCAGGTGGACGAGGAATATTCCTGTTCCCCTGGACAAGGATATGGAAAAACAAAAGAAGGAGTATTTCCCGACGTATAGGCTAGAGGTTTTTCAAGATTGGAATATTAGTCCTTTTCTAAAAAAACCCTCACTCACCACCTAGTGGTGACATGCTTCATCATCGGGGTCCACCCTGGTGGCCTAGCGTCACCAGGGTGTGCTTCAACACCTGTACTACAGTGGAGCGGGTTGTGAGATGTAAGTGCAAAAAAGGTGATGTTAAAAATTGTCCTGGTTTAACTTTGGAAAAGTGAATTTTATTAAAAAGCAACTGGACAATGTTAAAATAGGTGCGAGATACTGGAAGGGAGGGTTACGACCTACGTATCTCTGTATGTGTTATAGTGCATTAGGTCAACATGTTTCAACCATTAGGGAAGATTCCCGGTATTCATCAGGACCAAAGGAGATGGACGGTATGAGTCCCCTAAAAGACTCACCCTATCCTAAATCCTTGTTAAACCTAAGGTAAAATTGTACCAAAGGTGGAGTGCTCTCAAGAATAAGGAGCAAGAACAAAAACAAAAAACCTGTAGGGAGAGAAAATAAATGGGCGTCAGGCGCAAAACATTCTTACTGGCCTGTTACGTCGTGCAGACTCTCAGTGCATACATTCTGCATGCTACAGTGGTGATTGGAGAAGACCTCTGGGAGACGATGAGCGTGGTGATATACTGTGGGTGAACGCTTATAATTAAAGCCAAGGGTAGTATATCAATATGTAATGGGTGCGTGCTAATTTGCATGCATTAATGTTATGGTTATCGCCAATGGTAGGAGGGATTGCGTAGTTACATCGCAAGTCTATTATGATGCGAAATGTGATTTCACATAGGCCACTCGGTGGTAGCCATTAGTAACTATAAAGCAAAAAGGACAAACAGGACTGACAAACAGGTAACACAGAGGAGTTCACATATACTTCATGGAAGAGGGCAGGCTTACTAGTTCTAGTATAGTATTGTGCTTCGTCGGGCAGGGGGTAGGCACATCACGCGGTACAACGTATTCTAGATGAAGAAATATTATGCCCGTGATTAGTAACACACATGATGAAGTTGTGAGGCGGTGCACTGCCGCTGCATAGGTACGCGGTAGAGAATCTGCGCGTATCTGCATTCAGGGGGAACCAAGGACGTTTACTTACAGTTTACTGGCGTGGCGAGTGGCCCATAACCTACTTCTACCTTCCGCTGCTCGGCTGCAAGTGCCGTGCGGTCCGATGTCAATAATATCAGGCGGAAGCTTCCGGGTGCGGTCACGTGGGGCCGCGTCACCGGTTGGGCGGGGTTGCGCTACGGCAAGTCTCCAGGGCCGCTGGTTGCCAAGGGGAAGCGACGCTAGAGCAATAGCGTAAGGAGCAATGCCCTATCGGTTGGGGCCTCGCCTTACGATATTGTGCGAAGGTGCACAAAAAGGTCCCATATGAAATTTTGCCGAATTATTCTGTCTAAAATAGGAAAGACAATTGCTCATTATTTGGGAGGGTAATGGATAGCGTTAGACTATCTTTAATAACAATGGGCTGAGACTTAGATGGAGGTCAGTGGTCCTATGGGAGTCAGGTTGGATTAAGTAACTCAAGGCATAGAAGCCCCAAAGGGGTAGTTGGAATCTTGTCCAAGGTGTATGGGTAAACAAAGAGGTTCTTGAAGGAAATACTGCTCATTTTAACACAGAAGCCCAAGGAATATTATCATTCAACCCCCATTTATGGGTTGAAAGTCTGTAAATCCAACGTTGCTCTTTTTCGAAGAGGCGGGATTGTGTATTGTGGCCTGCTTGCAATTGTTCAATCACGGTCCACCTCATGTCATTTGGAGTGTGGTGGGCAGTGAGAAAGTGATCAGTCAATTTTGTGGTATTTTTCTTGCAGCGTATTGTGCTTCTGTGTTCACAAATACGTTGTTTTATCTTGCGGGTAGTCATTCCCACATAGGGCTTTCCGCAGGTGCATGTGATCAGATAGACAACATTGCTGCTGTTGCAGTTGGTATGGCTTCTTTGTTCCCAGACCCTGTCCTTTTCTAGATTTAGCGTTTTGGTGTTGTCAGTGAGGTGACAGACACTGCAGTCACCACATCGTGAGTGTCCCGTTACCGGCGGGAGCCCCCATATCTGAGTAAGAGTTGGGTTGCTGTTCTCGGTGGTGTTCCTGGGTCTGGTGTTGACCAGGCTATCTTTTAGGCTCTGTGCTCGTCTGTATGAGAACAGTGGTTTATCCCATTTGAAGTTTCCGGAGTTTACTATAGACCAATCTTTATTGATGCTTCTGCTGACTTGGTTTGAAATGGCGTTATAGGTAGTCACGCATGTCAATGGAGTTGTTTCTTGGTTCTTTGTGGTTTCTTCCAGGAGGGATTGTCTCGGTTGGTTCCTTGCTCTCTTTTGGCACTTGTGAATGATCTTTGGTGGATAACCACGGTTTTTCAATTTTGTGGTCAGTTCTTCTGCCTGGCTTTTATAGTCTGTCAGTTTGCTACAGTTTCTGCGTAAACGCAGGTATTGACCGTAGGGCAGATTTTCCCTCAGTGGTCGTGGGTGGAAGCTCTCGTATCTTAACAGGTTATTTTTCGCTGTTGGTTTGAAGTAGGTTTTGGTTGTTAGAGTATCATTTTCCCTTTGGATTTGTATGTCTAAAAAAAACATTTTCTCTTTGTCAACACTGTGGGTAAAGTGTAGATGGGGGTCGCAATTATTGAGCCAAGTTATGAACGCCATGAGTGTTTCTTGGGGGCCTTGCCAGATTGCTAGAACATCGTCAATATACCTACACCAGAATTTGATGTTTTCAAAGTAAGGGTTGTCGGGCGATAAGATATATTTTCGTTCAAAGTCAAACACGTAGAGCCCCGCCACGCTCGGGGCAAAAACGCTGCCCATGGATGTACCCCCTATTTGGAGGTATAGTGATCCTTCGTATTCAAAAAAGTTCCTTTTCAGCGCTAGGGTAGCACATTTGATGATGAATTCCTTGGGCATATGGTGGTCCCAGGTGGTTTCTTCCAGTGTTTTCTTAAGTACTTCTATGGTTGCTTCCTGGGGTATATTGGTATAGAGGCTTTCGATGTCAAAGCTCACTATGATGGTATTTTCCTCCATTTTGATGTTCTCTAGTAGTGTTAGTAGGTTCTTTGTGTCCTTTAGGTATGTGGGTGTCCTTTGCACAATGGTTTTGAGAAAAAAGTCACAGAACCTAGATAGGGGTTCCAATAGTGAACCTATGCCGGATACGATTGGTCTTCCTGGGGGGGGGCAATTTGTTTTTATGCATCTTGGGTACCACGTAGAAATATGGTATTCTGGCTTCAGTTTTACTCAAGTAGTCCGCCTCTTGTTTCGAGATGTGACCCGCTGCTTCCGCTGTTTTCACAAGGTCTATGATTTCTGTACGTAGATCTTCTGTAGGATCCGTAGGGAGTGGCAGATAGTTCCTTGTATCACCCAATAGGCGTCTACATTCCGTGTTATAGTCCGTTGTGTTCATTATTACCAACCCACCACCTTTATCCGCTGGTTTGATCACAATTTTGTCATCATTTTTAAGGTCAATTATGGCTTTTTTCTCTGACCTGCTGTTGTTGTGGTAAAGTGTGGTAACTGACATAGTTTCAATGTCATTGAACACTGCCTGTTCGAAAGTATTGATTTCGACTGGGATGGTGTGTGGGGGCGGTACGAATGTCGATTTCGTTCTTAATCCAGTTTCATTCGTGGTCTCCTCTGAGTTCTCGGTGTGGGTTTTCTCAAAAAACGCTTTGAGCTTCAGTTTTCTGAAGAACGCCGCCAATTCACATTGCAATTTGAATTTGTCCAGTGCGGCTGTGGGTACAAAGCCAAGTCCTTTGTTTAGAACTTGTGTTTCCGTCTCTGATAGTACTCGCGATGATAAGTTAGTCACTAGCTCCTCGCGTTGCTGGGGCCTGCCTTGTTGGTCCCAGTTTTGCTTCTGGTGTTGTTGCCCACTGTGTCCTCCTCTTCCCAATGGACGTTGTTCCCTCGTCTGTTGCGCCCTCTCCCGCGCCTGCCTCTGTTGGAAAAAGGAGGACGGAATTGGTTTGGTGGGAAGGGGAACTGTTGGAATGGTGGTTGCCATCCATACATCGGGTATTGCTGCGGTGGTTGGTAGGGGTTCTGAAACGGAGGGTGGCTATATTTTGGCCATTGGTAATGCCCTCTGTATGCTCCTCCTTGTCTTTGTCTCGGTGTGCTGTTATTAGATCCTCCGCTGTTGTTTGAACTAAGGGAGGTATTGCTTGAAGCATCCGAATCTTGGTCCGGTGTTGTCGTGGTTTTGTAGTCTGGGTCAGAGTACGGGTATGCTTTAACAAATTTAAATTTCTTGAGATCCTTTTGGAATTTGAGCACCTTCTGTTGGGTGAGGTTGTCTCTATATTCGTTTATTTCTTTGTTGAGGTCGTCTAGCTTCTTCTTGTACCCTGTGATTGTGGCTTTGATTTGGCTCTCGGTCACTTGTATCTCTACTTGAATTTTTTCGGAAAGGCGTACTGCTGTTTTAAGGATCAGTATAATCCAGTCGTGAGTGCAGTGCCACGCTATGAGGGCCCAATCCTTCCTGAATTCTGGATCGTCTAAGAATATTCTCGGGCATTAGTAACCAGCAGGCCATTTGGGGCTATATTATTGGTGACATATTCTTTCAATATGGTTCCATGCAATATGGTTCTGATGCGATTGCGTTTCATCTCCGTCAGTTTGTCCCACTCTGAAGTCTGTGAGATGGTATTGCTGATGTTGGCATCTGCAAATTCATTGAGGTTACTCATGATTGAGTCTATTTCTTCTGTTGAAAAAGATAAGCCTGGGTTTTCCGCCATGTCTGTATCGTGTCCTCTCTCCAGTGGTACCGGTGTAAGCAGTGTCTATGCTCTCGCAGCTGTGCGCTGCCACGATATCAGGAAAAACAAAGGAGAGAGTAAGGGATAGTGTCCACTTCAGGTGGACGAGGAATACTCCTGTTCCCCTGGACAAGGATATGGAAAAACAAAAGAAGGAGTATTTCCCGACGTATAGGCTAGAGGTTTTTCAAGATTGGAATATTAGTCCTTTTCTAAAAAAAACCTCACTCACCACCTAGTGGTAGGAGGGATTGCGTAGTTACATCGCAAGTCTATCATGATGCGAAATGTGATTTCACATAGGCCACTCGGTGGTAGCCATTAGTAACTATAAAGCAAAAAGGACAAACAGGACTGACAAACAGGTAACACAGAGGAGTTCACATATACTTCATGGAAGCCTGCCCTCTTCCATGGCGATAACCATAACATTAACGCATGCAAATTAGCACGCACCCATTACATATTGATATACTACATTTGGCTTTAATTATAAGCGTTCACCCACAGTATATCACCACGCTCATCGTCTCCCAGAGGTCTTCTCCAATCACCACTGTAGCATGCAGAATGTATGCACTGAGAGTCTGCACGACGTAACAGGCCAGTAAGAATGTTTTGCGCCTGACGCCCATTTATTTTCTCTCCCTACAGGTTTTTTGTTTTTGTTCTTGCTCCTTATTCTTGAGAGCACTCCACCTTTGGTACAATTTTACCTTAGGTTCAACAAAGATTTAGGATAGGGTGAGTCTTTTAGGGGACTCATACCGTCCATCTCCTTTGGTCCTGATGAATACCGGGAATCTTCCCTAATGGTTGAAACATGTTGACCTAATGCACTATAACACATACAGAGATACGTAGGTCGTAACCCTCCCTTCCAGTATCTCGCACCTATTTTAACATTGTCCAGTTGCTTTTTAATAAAATTCACTTTTCCAAAGTTAAACCAGGACAATTTTTAACATCACCTTTTTTGCACTTACATCTCACAACCCGCTCCACTGTAGTACAGGTGTTGAAGCACACCCTGGTGACGCTAGGCCACCAGGGTGGACCCCGATGATGAAGCATGTCACCACTAGGTGGTGAGTGAGGGGTTTTTTAGAAAAGGACTAATATTCCAATCTTGAAAAACCTCTAGCCTATACGTCGGGAAATACTCCTTCTTTTGTTTTTCCATATCCTTGTCCAGGGGAACAGGAGTATTCCTCGTCCACCTGAAGTGGACACTATCCCTTACTCTCTCCTTTGTTTTTCCTGATATTGTGGCAGCGCACAGCTGCGAGACCATAGACACTGCTTACACCGGTACCACTGGAGAGAGGACACGATACAGACATGGCGGAAAACCCAGGCTTATCTTTTTCAACAGAAGAAATAGACTCAATCATGAGTAACCTCAATGAATTTGCAGATGCCAACATCAGCAATACCATCTCACAGACTTCAGAGTGGGACAAACTGACGGAGATGAAACGCAATCGCATCAGAACCATATTGCATGGAACCATATTGAAAGAATATGTCACCAATAATATAGCCCCAAATGGCCTGCTGGTTACTAATGCCCGAGAATATTCTTAGACGATCCAGAATTCAGGAAGGATTGGGCCCTCATAGCGTGGCACTGCACTCACGACTGGATTATACTGATCCTTAAAACAGCAGTACGCCTTTCCGAAAAAATTCAAGTAGAGATACAAGTGACCGAGAACCAAATCAAAGCCACAATCACAGGGTACAAGAAGAAGCTAGACGACCTCAACAAAGAAATAAACGAATATAGAGACAACCTCACCCAACAGAAGGTGCTCAAATTCCAAAAGGATCTCAAGAAATTTAAATTCGTTAAAGCATACCCGTACTCTGACCCAGACTACAAAACCACGACAACACCCGACCAAGATTCGGATGCTTCAAGCAATACCTCCCTTAATTCAAACAACAGCGGAGGATCTAATAACAGCACACCAAGACAAAGACAAGGAGGAGCATACAGAGGGCATTACCTATGGCCACAATATAGCCACCCTCCGTTTCAGAACCCCTACCAACCATCGCAGCAATACCCGATGTATGGATGGCAACCACCATTCCAACAGTTCCCCTTCCCACCAAACCAATTCCGTCCTCCTTTTTCCAACAGAGGCAGGCGCGGGAGAGGGCGCAACAGACGAGGGAACAACGTCCATTGGGAAGAGGAGGACACAGTGGGCAACAACACCAGAAGCAAAACCGGGACCAACAAGGCAGGCCCCAGCAACGCGAGGAGCTAGTGACTAACTTATCATCGCGAGTACTATCAGAGACGGAAACACAAGTTCTAAACAAAGGACTTGGCTTTGTACCCACAGCCGCACTGGACAAATTCAAATTGCAATGTGAATTGGCGGCGTTCTTCAGAAAACTGAAGCTCAAAGCGTTTTTTGAGAAAACCCACACCGAGAACTCAGAGGAGACCACGAATGAAACTGGATTAAGAACGAAATCGACATTCGTACCGCCCCCACACACCATCCCAGTCGAAATCAATACTTTCGAACAGGCAGTGTTCAATGACATTGAAACTATGTCAGTTACCACACTTTACCACAACAACAGCAGGTCAGAGAAAAAAGCCATAATTGACCTTAAAAATGATGACAAAATTGTGATCAAACCAGCGGATAAAGGTGGTGGATTGGTAATAATGAACACAACGGACTATAACACGGAATGTAGACGCCTATTGGGCGATACAAGGAACTATCTGCCACTCCCTACGGATCCTACAGAAGATCTACGTACAGAAATCATAGACCTTGTGGAAACAGCGGAAGCAGCGGGTCACATCTCGAAACAAGAGGCGGACTACTTGAGTAAAACTGAAGCCAGAATACCATATTTCTACGTGGTACCCAAGATGCATAAAAACAAATTGCCCCCCCCAGGAAGACCAATCGTATCCGGCATAGGTTCACTATTGGAACCCCTATCTAGGTTCTGTGACTTTTTTCTCAAAACCATTGTGCAAAGGACACCCACATACCTAAAGGACACAAACAACCTACTAACACTACTAGAGAACATCAAAATGGAGGAAAATACCATCATAGTGAGCTTTGACATCGAAAGCCTCTATACTAATATACCCCAGGAAGCAACCATAGAAGTACTTAAGAAAACACTGGAAGAAACCACCTGGGACCACCATACGCCCAAGGAATTCATCATCAAATGTACTACCCTAGCGCTGAAAAGGAACTTTTTTGAATACGAAGGATCACTATACCTCCAAATAGGGGGTACATCCATGGGCAGCGTTTTTGCCCCGAGCGTGGCGGAGCTCTACGTGTTTGACTTTGAACGAAAATATATCTTATCACCCGACAACCCTTACTTTGAAAACATCAAATTCTGGCGTAGGTATATTGACGATGTTCTAGCAATCTGGCAAGGCCCCCAAGAAACACTCATGGCGTTCATAACTTGGCTCAATAATTGCGACCCCCATCTACACTTTACCCACAGTGTTGACAAAGAGAAAATGGTTTTTTTAGACATACAAATCCAAAGGGAAAATGATACTCTAACAACCAAAACCTACTTCAAACCAACAGCGAAAAATAACCTGTTAAGATACGAGAGCTTCCACCCACGACCACTGAGGGAAAATCTGCCCTACGGTCAATACCTGCGTTTACGCAGAAACTGTAGCAAACTGACAGACTATAAAAGCCAGGCAGAAGAACTGACCACAAAATTGAAAAACCGTGGTTATCCACCAAAGATCATTCACAAGTGCCAAAAGAGAGCAAGGAACCAACCGAGACAATACCTCCTGGAAGAAACCACAAAGAACCAAGAAACAACTCCATTGACATGCGTGACTACCTATAACGCCATTTCAAACCAAGTCAGCAGAAGCATCAATAAACATTGGTCTATAGTAAACTCCGGAAACTTCAAATGGGATAAACCACTGTTCTCATACAGACGAGCACAGAGCCTAAAAGATAGCCTGGTCAACACCAGACCCAGGAACACCACCGAGAACAGCAACCCAACTCTTACTCAGATATGGGGGCTCCCGCCGGTAACGGGACACTCACGATGTGGTGACTGCAGTGTCTGTCACCTCACTGACAACACCAAAACGCTAAATCTAGAAAAGGACAGGGTCTGGGAACAAAGAAGCCATACCAACTGCAACAGCAGCAATGTTGTCTATCTGATCACATGCACCTGCGGAAAGCCCTATGTGGGAATGACTAATCGCAAGATAAAACAACGTATTTGTGAACACAGAAGCACAATACGCTGCAAGAAAAATACCACAAAATTGACTGATCACTTTCTCACTGCCCACCACACTCCAAATGACATGAGGTGGACCGTGATTGAACAATTGCAAGCAGGCCCCAATACACAATCCCGCCTCTTCGAAAAAGAGCAACGTTGGATTTACAGACTTTCGACCCATAAATGGGGGTTGAATGATAATATTCCTTGGGCTTCTGTGTTAAAATGAGCAGTATTTCCTTCAAGAACCTCTTTGTTTACCCATACACCTTGGACAAGATTCCAACTACCCCTTTGGGGCTTCTATGCCTTGAGTTACTTAATCCAACCTGACTCCCATAGGACCACTGACCCTCCATCTAAGTCTCAGCCCATTGTTATTAAAGATAGTATAACGCTATCCATTACCCTCCCAAATAATGAGCAATTGTCTTTCCTATTTTAGACAGAATAATTCGGCAAAATTTCATATGGGACCTTTTTGTGCACCTTCGCACAATATCGTAAGGCGAGGCCCCAACCGATAGGGCATTGCTCCTTACGCTATTGCTCTAGCGTCGCTTCCCCTTGGCAACCAGCGGCCCTGGAGACTTGCCGTAGCGCAACCCCGCCCAACCGGTGACGCGGCCCCACGTGACCGCACCCGGAAGCTTCCGCCTGATATTATTGACATCGGACCGCACGGCACTTGCAGCCGAGCAGCGGAAGGTAGAAGTAGGTTATGGGCCACTCGCCACGCCAGTAAACTGTAAGTAAACGTCCTTGGTTCCCCCTGAATGCAGATACGCGCAGATTCTCTACCGCGTACCTATGCAGCGGCAGTGCACCGCCTCACAACTTCATCATGTGTGTTACTAATCACGGGCATAATATTTCTTCATCTAGAATACGTTGTACCGCGTGATGTGCCTACCCCCTGCCCGACGAAGCACAATACTATACTAGAACTAGTAAGCCTGCCCTCTTCCATGAAGTATATGTGAACTCCTCTGTGTTACCTGTTTGTCAGTCCTGTTTGTCCTTTTTGCTTTATAGTTACTAATGGCTACCACCGAGTGGCCTATGTGAAATCACATTTCGCATCATAATAGACTTGCGATGTAACTACGCAATCCCTCCTACCATTGGCGATAACCATAACATTAATGCATGCAAATTAGCACGCACCCATTACATATTGATATACTACCCTTGGCTTTAATTATAAGCGTTCACCCACAGTATATCACCACGCTCATCGTCTCCCAGAGGTCTTCTCCAATCACCACTGTAGCATGCAGAATGTATGCACTGAGAGTCTGCACGACGTAACAGGCCAGTAAGAATGTTTTGCGCCTGACGCCCATTTATTTTCTCTCCCTACAGGTTTTTTGTTTTTGTTCTTGCTCCTTATTCTTGAGAGCACTCCACCTTTGGTACAATTTTACCTTAGGTTCAACAAGGATTTAGGATAGGGTGAGTCTTTTAGGGGACTCATACCGTCCATCTTCTTTGGTCCTGATGAATACCGGGAATCTTCCCTAATGGTTGAAACATGTTGACCTAATGCACTATAACACATACAGAGATACGTAGGTCGTAACCCTCCCTTCCAGTATCTCGCACCTATTTTAACATTGTCCAGTTGCTTTTTAATAAAATTCACTTTTCCAAAGTTAAACCAGGACAATTTTTAACATCACCTTTTTAGCACTTACATCTCACAACCCGCTCCACTGTAGTACAGGTGTTGAAGCACACCCTGGTGACGCTAGGCCACCAGGGTGGACCCCGATGATGAAGCATGTCACCACTAGGTGGTGAGTGAGGGTTTTTTTAGAAAAGGACTAATATTCCAATCTTGAAAAACCTCTAGCCTATACGTCGGGAAATACTCCTTCTTTTGCCATTGCAGACATACCTGATACAGTCGACAACACAGACGACTGATGACACTCTGCCAGAACCGGAGGGGAGGGAGACCCTCCCATAGACCAAGTTTATGTGCTAATTGTTAACGCGTATGAGGTGCGGCACCACTGGGGTGATCGTGATACCCCTCTCATATGGTGTGTATTGAATGGATGTGGGAGCCATACAGCGAGGATACCATGGGTGTCATGAACAGGGAGGGCTGCTACTGTAGGCTGCACGGACAGGTGTGATACACTTTCAAGTTCAAGCGATACATACACGACCCACTGAAGATACTGCCTGACACACAAGGCGATGAGTCCCAGGTAGCTCACGCCTATCCCATAGTAATTACGAGGTATGTTTCAATGGACAGTGAGGTACAACACACTGCCCAGTTACATAATACATGTAGGTCTGCAACGCATTGTGACGAGAATGTAAGGCGACAGAGTGGAGTACTAACTGCATTGCCCACACATCTGATTTCTTCTGCACATTTTTGTCCCTACGAGGTCACTATACTTGTTACCATTGCTGATTCCAGTCACAATGACAACAGTTTAAACGCGGCCGGCCCAAAGTGGTTGTAGGCGGCTTGCTGTGTTAATATGCATATCATTATAAGTTATGATTTGATATCTGATGATTACTGCAAAGCGCTGCCGGCCAAGCTATGGTTGTAGGCACTACGCTGTGTCTATGCTCACAATTACCAATAAAGGTTTTGAAAACTTAAAAAATAAAAATAAAAATATGTCAAAGCCATTGATAAGCTTCCATCTAAATCTTTCCTCATATCCTAACACACCTGAAGCTACCCAATTCTACAGGTAGAGTCAACTTCCCAGACTTTTCTTTATATCATTATATCATAATGTGTCAAGAAAAGCCAAGGTTGTTTCTCCAACCCCCTGATCCCCATTCCAAATTGTGGTTCTTGTTGGAGCTGGTCATGATTTCGACTTTTTCTCAATTACACATTCTTCATATGTCTCAACCTCCTAAATTGTGTATCCCCTTAGTTATATCCCACTCTTATCACATGAACAATGGAGTAAACCTATTTTGGTGTCAATGGTTCAATCAAGGTTTAATTACTGTTTCTCAGTTACCACAAAATATTAACAAATGGTTGGATTATGATGACGATGGGACCGCCACAACAGCCCGCCATTGGCTGTCCCACCACCATCGCAATCATGTTTTCCGCCTGACACATTTGTACGGCGGGTGGATGTGTTGGGGTTTGAAAAACCGATCACCACGGGTCCGACAGTTGGAATGAATCCAACTGCCCATCAGATCTCCTGCTTTCCACAGAATGGCGGCAGTGCCTGCCAGGCACCACAGTAGGGATAATGAGATCCCTTTCCACCTGTATGTCAGCGGTAGTTAACCCGCCATGACCAGGCAGGCGGAAACGGACTTGGGGGCCCATAGCGGGTCCCCATCCCCCCTAGGCCTTAGACAATGGCCCTGTGGGGCACCTATGGTGCCCCTCTACATATTCCAGCACCATGTCGCAGGCATCGCATGGTGCCTGCAAGGTAGTGCAGGGATATGTAACATGTAATTTCATTGCAGTCCATACAATGAAAAGACATTGCAGAAGCTGTGGTGGTGGTCGTATCATAATTCGGTATGTGGGACTGCCGCCTTGTAGGCGGGTAGTCCCCATACCAAAAGGATAGCGGACGGACAGATGAGGCCTAAAGTTCTTCCTTTTGATACTCTCGCCCCCTATTTAATTTCTCCGTTCTATGTCTAAAGCAATATCAGCACCACTGCTTACCTCCTTCACATCCTTTCCTACACAAGGTCAGGGTTCACAGATCTCTCCTACTTCCATCATCAACTCATCTAAAGCAGCATCAATATACAAAGCACTGAGAAAACCACCAAACCAACAGATCAAAATCTAAACTTGAACTCACATGGGAATCCAACTTACAATTCAGTTGGGCTATACACTTTTGGGATAAAATTTAGGAAAAAATAATTCTATCACTCACCCAGACAATCTTACTCAAACACTATACCACTTTTACAATTTGGTCTTTTTCACCCCAACATTCCTTTTCAAACAAACATTTCTCAAACAAGACACCTGCTGACGCTGTAAGCATAATTCAAGTACATAACTACATATGTTTTTCTATGCTCCAAATGATCTCAATTCTGGGTGCATATCTGGAAAAGAATATGAAATATCATTGGCATTCACACTCACTTCTCTACAGTTGCTTTGTTTCTAGGAGGTCTGAATAATTATTGGCCCTACAATAAAACTTATGGCAAGTAGATAGACCTTTTAATGGCGATTGGCTTACATGTGGTTACTTCTAATTAGAAATCTACAGAGACAATTACTTTCAGTGTGTGAATTTGGTATGTCATAACCATCGACTGGATCGATACAGTCTAAAATCTACCTCTATACTTGTCAAACGCAAAATATTGTGGGAACCACTCCCTAAATATTTGACCTCACTTACAAACATCTCAGCCTAAGTTATTATATATTTTATTATACTGTTCTTAAATTGTTACTTTGCATAATTGTTACACTGCTTTTATGGAGCCTTTATATCTATAGATATGATAAAACCATGTTTCAAGATGTTTTTATTTATTATTACATATTTACCCGTCATTCTTTGTCCTCTCTCATTTCGTTTATTTAGCTCTCCTTCTCCTCTCTTTACTTAGTTTTCAACACTTCTTGCAATAGCTTATTGAGTTTACATTTAGTACAGATTTGCATTGAGACAAGCATTGTATCTTTTTGTCCACGGTTAGTTATTTCATATTAAAGTGCTTGCTTTCTTGGTAAAACATTATTTTACTTATGGACTGTTTTATGTTTTACTATCATTTTTGTATTATTTCCCCCCTTCTCAATAACAACTATTAAACTTAAAAAAAGAATGTGAACAGGGAGCCAGAAGTATGCACACAAGCAGAAAAATATAACAAATTGTCTTCTTTCTCCATGGGTGGATTTTGTGCAGCCATTCTTGTATTTAAAGTATGATGCGGTTGAAGGAAGGGGCCAGAGTGCTTGTTGTTTTCCTCCACACACAGTTTGCTCTTCGCTAAAGCATTGATTGCACTCTACAGGCTCCCGTTTCCTACTGCCTTTGCATCACAATCCCTCCATTTGAAGGGGGCCAGGATAATCTTCGCTGCAAAGCACGCTTCTCGTTGAAAGGGTGGAGCGCGGCTTCCTACCACTGTAAACAGCAGCTCGTCCCCACGTCACCTCGGTTCTGTTTCTAATTGTCCCGGTCCTGCTCGGTCTCTCGGCTATCGCTGATTAAGCAACAATCTCTCCGGTCCCGCAATAACTGCCTTGATTAGTATGCAAAGGAAAAACAGCGGGGCGCAGCAATTTCTGATTGTGAAACCGTCTTGTAAAATGTTGGCAGGTTGGAAACTCTCTTGTATGAGAAAAAGTGAAAAAATGGTACTGTTGAAAAAAGATCAAAAGGAAAGAAACAAGGGAAAATATACTTCTTACAATAATCCGCAATCAATATTGTATTTAACTGAAAGAACCAGTGATAATAAAGTACATTTGGGGAAGAGACTTATTTGGAAGCGAGTCTGTGTCATTCCTCATTACCTGCATGCCTTCTGCACGTCCACATTTAAAAGTGGCATCTATTGGCAAGGCTCATGCCGATTGAACGAGACTGGAAAATAGAATCCAAATGCGATTCCGGCGCCCTTCTGTTAGAGTGCTTCAGATATAAAAATCACTCTGCAGTTAGGAGATATCCCCCAGTGGCTGACCCACTTCTGCCACAGTGGGACATCTTAGGTACATGCAGAGCCCACAGTGTCTCCAGGTCAGGAGGAGTTTTAGAAAAGTGTCCCTTTGACTTAAAAGCAGGTGATTGACTTTCACATTTCACCTCAAGCACCATTTATCTTTAGAGAGCTAGATCAGCGCATCAGACATACTGTAATAGTCAGGGCATGTGGAGGACGCCTTTGGCAGAGTTGGGGCTGCAGCAGTTAAAAATGTCTTATACTAATGTTGTTTCATTTACATTGATATGTGAGAATCTAAAACGGTGATGGATCAAACCCAGATCTTTTGACTGGGTGTGACTGTTTGATTGGCTCAGATGTTCCGTCCATCACCACCCCCTTTTGTACTGATAAATTAAAAGAATAGCAGTCGCGCTTAGACGTTTACCTGCCACTGCAATTAGAAAATATAATTTCTGCCTCTATCAGTTCAAGCATCTGGAACGTTCTGATACTTGTCTATTACCTTTGTAGCATTCCCTTGGAAAAGTACGTGTTATTATCTCAATAATGATGTTGAGTGTTAGAGGTAATGCCCAATTAATATTATATCAGTCCTACATAGACAATATAAAACAATTCCATACCTCAGATTCCTTCTGTGAAGAGCTGGAGCCGTCCCCCCTGGAGGTATAGTTGCACTATTGTGAAGTACACCTAACCACCCATTCAGTGGATTTAGGCATGAAATGCAAAAGCAGTCGCACTTACACTACAACGGCCCAGCTGTGAAGTGCCCACACTACCAATCAGAATATAACAGCGCTGTAAGGAAGTGCCCTGCTGCCCTCGGAAGATCCTAGCAGCTCTGCAGAGCAGTGCCAGTCGTATCTGATGCAAAGTATGGTCAGTGCCGAGACTAGGTTAGTATCAGTACCACAGCCCGGTTCAGAAATGATGGCAGGGTGCAGGGTAAGGCATAACAGCAATACTGAAAGGCCAATGGTTGGTCTTATTCCAAGTGCAGATTTTTTTCTGAGTAGGGTGGTAACTGACATTAAAAATGTAGCAGCACCCTTAGAAGAGGACGTAGCTACTCACAGCGTTTACTACCAGGAGTCTGAAAAAGAGCTCAGGCCCATTCTTATTCTAGTCCTTGCCCTCATAGTTTAGACTAACAACATATTAAAATTAAAATATCATGTCCAAAACTTACAAAGCATTATATACAACAAGACTTCATACTAACCTGAGCCAAGATTTTCATAGTTAAATGCCTTGTAGCCTTGTCAATGCATGTCACGGGATGGCCCTATCTATACACATCGTCCACTTTGATGCATTTATAAGATTGCTTTCAAAATTGTTTTGCAACATTTTTCCAGAAGAGGTGCTGCACTATGTCCAAGGACCCTGGGTGTATGCAGAGGCCCCAGAATTCGTCCTCACACAGCGCCCGGCGGCCACTTTGGTTCAAATACGAGGTGATTCGAGGCTGGATGGTAGAATGCTTTTGACGGCCGCTTCACCTTACATGCTGTAATTTGAAGTTTTGGCACCTATGGGAAACTTGCTGAGGTGTTTTCACGAAGACATTTAACAGTATTTGCTCTATTTAACAAGCCATTCTGTACAAAGGAAACATTTTCTGTCTCTGTTTTTTGTTTTTCAATTTAGGGATTGTCAACAGTGCAGAGAGCCACCCAGGCTCGCCACTACAATGTAACACGCACACACATGCATACGCTTGTGGAGGAGTGTGGCTCAATGGTTAGAGCGGCAGACCCTGATGCAGAGTTCTGGCCAGGGACCAGGGTTCAATTCCCGCCTCGGCGGGATCTCGGGCTCAATTTCCTCGGACCTGTTAATTCTCGCCTCGGTGCCTATCACGGGCTCCAAGCTGCAACTCTGGGCAATAGCTTGCTTAGCCTCCACACCGGCGCTAAGGATGCCTGGCTTCACCCTGGGGGTGCCCAGGAGTGGACACTTCACAGGGAAAGCCAGGAGGGGTTCCACAGTGGTATGAGTATCAGCGCCAGGAAGCCGAATAGGCGACACCGCAAGGTGCGCTCTATAAGTACCATGACATTTACATTTACTCATCGCGGGCGGGCTGGACCCGCGGGGATAAATAAACGGTAGGAGACCGCTCTGGGTCGTCTGGCCATCACACTATAGACTGTTGTGGCGTACCTTTATTTCAGTGCTACTGCTGCCGTTAGTCTGTCGGTTGCAACCGTGTGCACCACCTCCAGGTCTTTGCCCGTCTGGGAGCTCACAGTGCCCACCCGCGACGCTCCATCTTTGGTGCCGTAGGAATCTCGGACTGCGCCCACGTGGAACGCCGTCTGTAGCCCTTGCCATCCACCCTACGCTGCTGCTGAGGCCCACATGCAGATCTGCACCGCGATCTCTGCAACCGAGGCCTGCACCTACCCGCACGCCTCCCCAGTGCAGCAGGGGCCTGCTCAAGCCGGCAGTGTGCGCTGCCGCAGAAGATGTCACCGGTGAGGGGTATGCCCTGGAAGGGTTTCCCAGCTGTGGCGCGTAGCGTTACTGCAGGCCGCCTGCACCGAGACAATAAGATCACACGCAAGGGAGCCTCCCACGTGGACAATGAATTCCCCCATCTTCCAGCGCTTAGACCAACGTCACTGAAAAGGCCCAGGAACATGACTAGCCCAGCAGGACCCAGACATCCACCACAGCCCTGCAAGTCTGTCTGCGCGCTCCAAGGGGTGGCCAGCTGGGCCCACCATCTACCACAGAGGCCACGCGCCACCTGTGTGCCCCCAGCGGGCGAGAAGAGTGTCATCCACCACGGTATATGCAGGGGGTGTAGTGAAGGCAGGGCCTTGCTTGAGCACATTGCTATGTTAGCCTAGGTTTATTAGAAGTTTAAACGCCATTTTGCCTTTCTGCCACTTTAGCACATAACACTGCATGTAGCTGTTATTGTAAGTTTGACTTTGTGAATATCTTCACATGAGAATGGCTTGTTTTCAGCATCCCTAGACTTACATCGTGACTTTAGTCTGCACAGTAAGTTCTGAAGCCTCCAAGGTGATCATAACAATGTTAGCTGTTATGCGGACTGATCGACTCACGCTTAGACGCAACATGCACGCAGCTGCAGCTAACTGAAATTCTGGCACCTTTAATATTGCACTGCATACATGATTTTAGACACTTAGAGAAAATCCATTTCCAAGAGAGAGAGAGAGATCTTTTGCAGATCCCGATGTGATTCACCTCTGCTGATCTTGGAGGTATGGGGTCCCCTATTCAAGCCTAAGAGACCTTCTATATTTTATTAAACATAGTTCCTACCTCGGGAGGGTGGTATACAAGGCACTATAGGACCTGTTTCCACAATCATTATAATATGATTTCTCACTTTGTGTTTTATGGAATTGTAACAATGCTGATCGTATTATTTTTAATCATATGCCTGCTTATGTTAGCAAAAATACAGCATCTTAGCGCACGTCATTAAAATAAACATTTTAAACTTTATTGTGTCTCTTTTTACCCATGTTGTGGACTGGTATGAGAATAACAAACAAAGAGTGTTCTTGATTCCCACCTGAGAATAACCTAAGTCGCATGTTCTGGGTTGTCTAATCATTGGCTCCTTTGCTATAGGACAAAGAGCTAACATGACATTGATGCTAGTAGGTTAGGGGTCTAGGTACTGAGATGAGATTTTGGTTCCAACACAATTCACTGAGGTCCTGGGTCTCTGTGCACAGTTCTGTGTTTAAGCAGAATCCCTGCAACAGGGGACAGAGCCACTTTGCCCAGGTGAACAGGCCCAGAAGACCAATCGTCCACATGCCTCAGGCATAGTCACAGGACCCTAGCGCCAGGACCGTGCCACCGCACCTGTGCACAACCAACCAGGCTCCGGACGGTGCTGCCGATCAGCAGGCCGGAGTGGACCATCCAGACCGGGGCACCACCTCCAGGACACAGCCACAGGGCTGTCACCCCACTGCCGCCCTTCAGCGAAAGAGCAGACCCCGCTACGGCAGCCCCACAGTGGAATGCGTAGGTTGGACGGCTGAACCACTATTTCAAGGGCACCAGAGAGACTGACGGCACCGTGAAAAGGTCGCTACTAATCTATTACTGAGGAGCAGAGATCTACGATCTTTTCTAAACGCTCCACAACACAGGAGAAGATGACGACTATGAGGCGGCGGACGTCGCGCTCAACAGGCATTTTGACCCTCAAAGTAACCCAAACTTCGAGCTGTTCAAGTTTAGACAGGCATTGCAATCGGACACTGAGTCCGTGGACATGTTCTACGCACGACTGAGCAGGCTGGCTGGCCCGTTCGACTTCACAGATCAGAGGGAGGAAATACGCAGCCAAGTCATCCAGGGGTGCCACTCCAAACTGCTGCGGAAGCTGATCCTTCGACAGCTGGGGATTTCACTGGACGAGATCCTCATCTTGGCCGTCACACGAATTGTCAGGCGTCTGAGCTGTCAAAATGGAGGCTGCTCTGCACAAGCCTGTCGCGGCACCACTTACATCCAGATATGCACCTGTTAAAGAGGAAAGGGTGGAGTCAATCCAACGGCGCCCCAACACGGCTCGCCAGGCACCAAGGACAACTACCGGAGGACCATGTGGCTACTGCGGAGAGGACCACTCGGCAACGGCTGTGTCCGGAGCAAGAGGGAAGACGTGCTCCCGCTGCCGGAAGGCAAACCACTTTGCCAAGGTATGTCGCAGCGGCCGGTTCAGACAGGCTCTTCCAAGGTCGAGGGGTATATCGCTACGCCTGCACCAGGTCTCACTTGATGACCCGCCATCATCAAGGGATGACCCGCCACAAGAACGCTGCCTTGCCCTCAAAGATGATGACGATGAAGTGTTCGTCGTGTATTTTGTCAGAAGGTCCGACACCCACCGGAGGCCACCACTGATGTGCTCGGTCCTGGAAGGAGGAACGGCCGTCCGAGCGCTCATCGGCACGGGCGCATCCGTCAACGTGATGGACTCGGAGTATTATGACTGTCTGTCGCCACGGCCCCTCTCGCACCCACCAAGGCCCAAATATACACCTACGGAGGGAAAGATCGACTCTCCCTCCGAGGGGTCATCCAAGCCAAAATTGCCAGCGGGAAGCATGTCAAGATAGCTCGATTCTACATCACAGAAGGGAAAAAAGGCACGCTGCTCTTCTGCCATACAGCAGAGGACCTGGGTCTGGTCTTCTTTGCCCACCAGATCCATGACTCCCATGCCGAAACTATCCTGAGGGAGTACCGGGCGCTGTTCACTGGACTGGGCAAGCTAAAAGGAAAACAGTTCAAGCTCCACATTTACACCACTGTGAGGCCTGTCGCCATGAGGCACCAGAGGGTGCTGTTCAATCCCCGGCTGCAACTGGAAGAAGAGCTGAAGAAGGTGGAGGACCTCAATGTTATTGAGAAGGTGTCCGGCCCAACATCATGGGTTTCACCACTCGTCGTGGCTCCCAAACCAAAGCAGCCTGGAGCCATCCGGCTCTGAGTGGACATGAGGTTACCCAACACAGCGGTCAAAAGGAAACGCCACATCACGCCCACCATGGATGACATAGTGGCGGATTGGAACGGAGCCAAATGGTTCTCAAAGCTGGACCTGAACGCATGGTACCACCAGCTGGAGCTCGAACCTGAAAGCAGGTACATCACCACGTTCTCAACACATGTTGGCCTCAGGAGGTACAATAGACTGAGTTTCACAGAACGCCATCAGGGAAGCACTGTCGGGTCTGCAGGGGGTGATCAACCTAAGCAACGAAATCCTGGTGTTCTCGAACACCCTAGAAGAACACCACACTCACCTCTGGGCCACCCTCCAGAGACTCGCAGACTGCGGATTGACCCGTCACAAGGCAAAGCACTCATTTTACCAGGTGTCTGTTTTTTTCTTCGGGTACACCTTCACCAGGGAAGGACTACAAGTGGACCCAAAAAAGGCTGTGGCCATACGAGTGGCTAGTATCCCAAAGACCCCCACAGAGGTGCCCAGTTTTCTTGGCATGGCCATGTACTGTGTGGCTCACTGGAGAAGTGTGGCTCACTGGTTAGAGGAGGCAGACCTGGAAGCAGAGGTCAGCCCGGGACCAGGGTTCAATTCCCGGCTCGGCGGGGTCTTGAGTCCTAAAAATGTCCATGGACTCGACAATTCTCGCTCCGGTGCCTACTCGATTCACTGGTTCACACTCTGCGACTCTGGGCAATAGCTTGCTTAATCTCCACAAAGGCCCCTCGCGGCGGGATGCCTGGCTTTCACCTTGCGGATACCCTGCCGGGGTTATCTCACAGGGGAATACCAGGACGGGTTCCCTAAGCAAGCGCTTAGAAACCGCTTGGTGATTTGCGCTATATAAATTCCTGTACATTTACATTTACTGTGGCCAATTTATTCCGAAGATGGCCACCCTGTGAGAACCACTCCGCACTCTCACCCGCAATGACCACAAGTGGGAATGGACTGTGGCAGCCAACATAGCATTCAACAACATTAATCCAGCGCTCCTGGACAAGATGGTGATGGCCTACTTTCACCTGGGGCGGCGCTCTGAACTGATCGTCGACACCAGCCCAGTGGTCCTTGGGGCGGTCCTCCTTCAGGAACATGGCCAAGAAACCTGGAGACCCGTGGCGTACGCCAGCAGGGCACACACGAACATGGAAACAAGGTTTCGAGAGGGAGGCCCTGGCAATAAAGTGGGCGTGCCAACACTTTCATTTGTACTTGTATGGCCAGGAATTCCAGGTGGTCCCCGACCATAAGTCACTGCTCCTGCCTTTTGCAGGGTCATCTACACTGGTGCCCCCGAGAATAGAGAGATGGGCTGTGCAGCTGCAGGCATAAAATTTCAAAGTCGTCCTCCTGCCCTGGGGCGGACAACCCGGCAGACTACCTCTCGCTACACCCACAATCCATGCCACCTCGAAGCTCAACGCCGGATGTAGCATACTCTGAGGCGTTTGTGAAAATGGTCTCGCAGGAAGAGTGCCGCGCAGCAATGATGCTCGAGGAAATCGGCCATGCAACGGATGAAGATGAGACACTGACCAGGGTGAAAGCTACTCTGCTGAGCAATGGTTGGGCGCACTACTTGGAAGGGACTCAGACACTCAGATCAGAAGACAGCCACACTCGGCAACAGATCTGGGAGATACGCCATGAACAAAATGTGGGAGAGCATGGAGTTGTTCTGAGAGGACATGTGATCATACTCTCGAAGAGGCTACAGAGGCGGATCCTTCAGCTGGTGCATGTCAGGCACCAAAGGTTGGCAGAGACAAAAGCCAGGCTAAGAAACAAAGTCTGGTTCCCAGCTATGGATTCCATCGTGGAGGAAATGGTGAGGCAATGTCAAGCACCATCACTGGGGAGACCCGGCACTGGCAATCACTGAAGAGCCCAGCGAAACCCCATGGGCTAAGATCAGCCTCAATTTCGGAATCTTCCCGGATGGGCGCACCAGGCTGGTGATGGTTGACTCCTTTTCAAAGTTCCCTATCATGGAGGTAATGCCGTCAACGGCATTCACGCATGTCCAACGAGTCATGAACAAGACATTTGCACTCATGGGTCTCCCAGATGAAATTTGTTCAGATAACAGGCCCCCATTCCAAGGCCGGGAATTCTAAGAGTACCTGGTGAGGAAAGCAATACTTCACCGGAAGATCACCCCTCTGTGGCCCCAAGCCAATGGGGAGGTGGAGCGTCTCATGCAAACACTCAACTTGGCCCTCAGCATTGCCTTGGACCAAGGGGTAGATGCAGAAGCTGCACTCGACCAATTCCTTGATGCCTATCCGCATACGCTGCACAGCACAGCCAAGCGTGCTCCTTCACACTTACTCTTCAAGAGGCCCCCACAGGATAGCATCCAGACGGATCCAACTTGGCAGCCCCCAGAACGGGACAACAAAGCCGTCCAAGCAAGAAGGACAATGACTAACCAGAAGGCGAGTGAAGCCCGCAGGGCGAGAGAGCCACAGCTGAAGGTGGGGGACCACGTTGTGGTCAAGGACAGACACCTGGCTGGAAGGGTGGATGGTGGCGGACGTACAAGGAACCATGGTCACTGCCCAGAGAGGGCAGCAGGTTGGCTGGCTCAGTCAGGACATTGTGACTGGGTCTCCCCTGAACACACCATCGGACAATGGGGTCAGTTCCAGCTCCTGGAGCCAGAAGTATGGTCTCTGGCCGAACACTGCACCAAGTCAAAGACTGAAAGACTTTTTATGCACCTCTCTGTGAACCTGAAGAACCTGATGGTCGGTCACTAAAAGAAAGGAGGGGTGTAGAGAGCCACCCGGGCTCTCCACTACAATGTATCACATTCACCCCTCGGGCGGGCTCAACCCGAGGGGATAAATAAATGGCAGGAGACCGCTGGGGGTCTTCCGGCCATCACACTATAGACTGTTGTGTATTATCCCTATCTTAAGGATGACTTCTACACTCAGAATTTACCCTTTAATAGGACACACACTCAGGGTTCGGCAGGCTCAGATAATTCCATTGTAATAAATCCCGCAGAGAAGGAGGGGGGTTGGTTTAGTGATACAGAAAATAGAAGATTATGACACTGAAATTCTAAGGCAGCTCTCCAATCTCAATCAATACCTCAAACTAACATACAGTCTCATTGAGTCATTAAAGACACAAATTTTAAACTATGATTGCCGGATAGATGTGCCTTAGTGACGCTCCAGCCAAGAAGAGCAAAATCCTGTGGAATCCTGCTGTTTGATGGCAGATGGTAATTAGTGATGCAAAGGCGTCTGCTCTGGTGCCCCCCACACTCAAAATTTAAAAAATCTGGCATGCGCTTGCTGAACTGCACCACTGGAGCATTGGGTTGGTGACACAGCTGGGGAAGCGGCCTGGCACGACAAAGCATGCCCTGATGTAAAGCAGCCTGGAGAGCAGCAGTGTGGATGACACGATCTGCTGCGCAAACGGGAATTCTGTATCTACACCGCCTAGGGGCCTGGAGTTCATAGCTGTTGGATTGCTGGCCGAGGCTGTTGATGGTCCGGAGTGTGGTCTGGCGGCATTGGCCATCAAAGCCTTGTGGACTAGGTTGGAGGCTGATCTGAGGGCAGTCACTACATCTGACAACTCCCTGGCAGGGAAGGGAGCAAAAACTGCACAGCAGAGTATGAAACTTCCTCATTACAAGCAAGCTCCATGCCTTGACAGCAAAGGCGCTGTGGGACGGCCCCTCTGGGGCTACTGGGCATTGAATGGGACACCGGTGACTGGGGAAGTGCCCCGGGTGGAGCTGCAAGGCTGAATTACATACTGCGCTGCACTCAAGGTTATAGAACTGTGTCTGGAGAGCCAGTGGGAGATACAGCTGGATGGGGGTAGGCCCTCATATATCTTGAAGGCTGGGAAAGGTGCAGAGCCAGCACTGGGACCACCCTCTTCACTGTTGGGGGCCTCGGAGTGCAGCCTGCCTATACGGGTGTGGAAGCACTACAGCAGTGCAGATATGAGATTGCCCCGGTTCCCTCAAAAAGCAGAGGAGAGACGGACTCTGGGGGAGAGAGGCCTGTGGTGAGGCATTACTGTTGAGCAGGGGTGGTTCTCTACGTGCAAAATGATGGGGGAAGTGCACACGCACTCTCCTTTGTGGAAGGTGTAGTTGATACAGGTCTGCCCCCCCTCCTCTGGGGTGGTGCCTTGTATGCGAGGGTGGGAGACCGAGCAGCTTAGTGTAGGAATCCTGGAAGCCTGGCTGCAGATTGACAGCGGTACATTATAAGTCTATTGGGGCCCTGCATTTGGCTGCAAAGGAGAGTAGAGTTCATCATAGAAAAAGCTGCTGCGCCTCCCATGTGCAACTTAGGAGTGGCCATTGTCCTGGTCCGGAGCAGTTTCCAATGCGAGGAGCTGATGGTTTATCCTTGATCTAAGTAGTGTGCACTGGGACCGGCTATGTATTTAAACAACCCTGGGTGCCCGAAGGAGACATTGTGATTGCCTGCCTTTTGTGCTTGGTGTGGACATGCCGGTTACGGTTTCATCAATTCTTTCTCGTAGACCCCACTGGGGAATCTACCAGGGTGAAGGACAAAGGGTCGAAGGTGGTGCAATTTAACACAATAGTACACTATAAGGTCCCTGGACCGGACCCACAGGAAGTAGGGCTGGAAGTTTCTGTGGCATGGGCATCCGCACAGGGCACCGCTGAAATATTAGCTATAATCCAGGGCTCCAGGCAGACGCTGGAAACCAAAATGGATGCAATGTCCATTGACATTATTCATTTGCACATCGACTTATGAAAGGTGGTTGAAAGGGTGAACACTACTGAGGAGGATGTATTGACTCTGAAGAAGGATATCAAGAACAATGGCTTTAACCCAGATCTTTTGACTGGGGGTGAATGTTTGATTCATTCAGCATTCTATCCATCATTTGTTGCCGCTGCTTTTTTCGCACTAAGTGGTATGAGTATGCCCAGACATGGGTCACTTGCTCGCAGTGCCTCTGGATTCATGCTAGCCTGGCTGATGAGGGGTGTTACCCTGAAACCAGTCCCAGGATGCTTGTTTCCGGTCCAGGGAGGATGCGACCTGACAGTGTGGGCTGGACTGCTCTGTTGAGGAGCACGGTCAAGACTGATTTGCATATGGTTGGGGTCCAAACTGGGGTGGCATAGTGAGCAAAAGAACAATGGATTTTACCCAGATCTCTTGTCTGGGGGTGAATGTTTAATTCATTCAGCATTCCGTCCATCATTTGTTGCAGTAGCACTTTTCGCTCGAAGTGGGATGGGAATGCCCAGATGTGGATCCCTTGCTCCCTGTGCGGATACAAGCTAGCCTGGCTGATGAGGGGTGATACCCTGAAACTGGTCCTAGGATGCTCGTTTCTGGTTCAGGGAGGACTCATTTGGTATTTCAGGCTGGACTGATCCCATGAGGAGCAGGGCCAATACTGATTTGCAGATGGCTGGGTCCAAACTAGGATGGCATAGTGAGCAAAATAACAATGGATTTAACCCAGATCTCATGACTGGGGTGAATGCTTGATTCATTCAGCATTCTCTCTATCATTTGTTGCTGCAGCACTTTTTGTCCTTAGTGGGATGGGTATGTCCAGACGTTGGTCCCTTGCTCGCTGTACCACTGGATTCAAGCTAGCCTGGCTGATAAGGGGTTTTAACCTGAAACAGGTCCCAGGATGCTTGTTTCTGGTCCAAAAAGGACTTGGCTTGACAGTTCGGGCTGGACTGTTCCCATGAGGAACAGGGTCAAGACTGATTTGCATATGGCTAGGTCCAAACTTGGGTGGCATAGTGAGCAAAAGAACAATGGATTTAACCCAGATCTCTTGACTGGATGTGAATGTTTGATTCATTCAGTATTCCATCCATCATTTGTTGCTGTAGCACATTGATCTGTTTTAAGACACGACCCATCAACCCATAATTCTCCTGCAACATTATCAAAGTGAAGTCAAAAGATCCCTTGGCGGACAAACTGATTACTGAAAATCAATTCACACAAATAGCCCATGTATTAGAATTCTACTGACTGTATTTACCTACAGGAATAAAGCACAGTGGCAACCAATCAGTGCCTTGCAAATTGAGAGAGACAAAAGGTGAATGTTTAGAAAAAGATGGACTGTTTTCTTTAAAAATTCGAAACGCGTCGGCGCTTCATAACACAATCGTGGAAAATCAGTCTCAACCTTTCAAAATCACGAATTTATTGGTGTAAGGATTAGCCAGAATAGTGCAAACCCAGATATGTACCTTTATGACAAATTGTGGTGTTTGTTTTATGTCTCTCTTATTTTCTCCTTTTTATGTTGTACGGGGATTTAGTGCATTTGAAGGTTAGAATCATTATTATTGTGTTGTTTTATGAGCAGTGTCTCTCTCGAGAGACCATAGCACATACAATGAATGTTGGTGTTGTTTTAAATGAAATAAATGTTAACAATTAGTTGTAAACTGCTTGAGAGCAGGAGGTTATGTATTTCCTTTTTTAATAAAATATGTGGTTTATATACATTTTTTATGGTATAATTGTTTTGTAGAAAAGTCTTTTTTTACTAGTCAGTTGAGTTCTAATACATGGGCTATTTGTGTGAATTGATTTTCAGTAATCAATTTGTCCGCCAAGGGATCTTATGACTTTACTATTGAAAAGTACTCCAATCCCCTGGTTGGTTAAAGGGGTCACTCTCGTTTCTGCTACATTATCAAAGTGTACAGCGTGCTTGTTTATTCTACCCTTCATTTTTTCTTCCATTCTGTAAATGCATTTATGTTCGTCTAGCAGCTTTGCATCTTTGTCAGTTAGAAGGAACAGTGTTGCAGGGTGCATTTGTGCAGATGTATGCGCGAACTAAACAAACATACTTCATAATGGGTAAAGTGAGCATTAGTCATGTGTTGTGTCCTAGTTTTGTTCAAAATCAAATTGCCTGAGGAAACGATAGAGCTGCTGCCTCCATAGTTCTCAAATAGGATGGCAATGCTTTAGCTACTACATCAAGAAATATGTGCATGTATTTTTATAATCACCCTGCTGCTGGGTGAGTACCACAACAGCCCATCTGTAGGACTCATAAACAAAAAGGTGAAAGTCTTTAGAGTAGTCAGGTAGCCCCAAAGGAGACTCGCAGAGAACTTGCCGAATGGCAAGGAAGCTATGTTCATGATCTGCTGTCCAAGGAAATGACTTGGGTGTGTCCTTGAGGGTAAGAGCCAATAGTGAAAAAGTTGGAATCCAGTGGCAGCAATGTCAAGCCATTCGTAGGAATATACACACCTGTTTTTCTGTGGTTGGAAGTGATACAGTTAAAATTGATTTGATGTATTCTGTGTCTAATTGTCTCCACCCTTTCGACAAGAGATGTCTCAAGTAGGAACCCTCTTGTTGAACAAATTGTGTCTTATCAGGAGACACCTTGTGTCCCCTTGCAGCTAGGAAATTAAGTACATTTACTGTATCTGTTATGTACTGGTCTTCCCTAGTGCTTGCCAATAGTAAATAATTGATGTACTATATTAAGGTAGTAGTTCAGTGACACTGGAAGGCAGCCAGCCACTTCCCTTTTCAAGGCCTGGTTGTAAATTGATGGCTCTCAGTGTAGCCCTGGGGAGCTCTTGCAAAATAGTAAGAGCGTCTGATGATAGAAAAGGAGAATAAATACATTCTGTCCTCATGCACAGTGATAGAAAAGAAAGCATTCTTTAAACCTATCGCAGAAGGATGTGTCATGTCATGTGCGAAAGTGGATAGGATAGTCACTATGTTTGGGACTACAGGGAATTGTGTTACCACTATTCTGTTAATCTCACAGAGATCAACTATGAACCTCCATGTATATGACCCTTCTTTTTTGCTCTTTTTTTCAAAACCAGAAGTAGAGGGGTATTACATGGGCTCCCTGTTGTTTCTTTCACTATTCTTGCCTTCTATAGATACTTGAGGACCTCTTGTAGGCCTTGCAATTCTTCTGCTGATATTTTATATTGGGGTGTATGAGGCAATGGAGCATTTTGGCGCACAACTATCTGTACAGGGTCAATGTGCATCTTACTTAGGTTGTTTTTATATGTGACCCATATCCTAGTGTCTATCAGATGCTGCATGTAGTGGAATTGTGTCCAGACACCGTATATAAAGGCAACTAGAGGCAAGGCTTTATCCACCTCAATATACACCATGTTTGGTGTTCACTGGATTGTGGCATTTTGTTTTTGTGGGACATCCAATCCTAACAAATTATAAGCACATGGTTCAGGAACCAGGAAAGAGTGTTTGTCCACACAGGGTCCTATACTGTATTTCAGTGGGGCTGACATGGGGTTCATTACTAGCACATTGATGAATACCACAGATGTCTTCTTTGTCACGAGAGAGGAGTCTGTGGAAGTGGGCTTTTGGTCAGACATGAGCTGGATGCACGAGCCTCTAAGAGGAACTGAACCAGTACATCTTTTATCTCTCTTTGTACATATGGACTTTTATCACCCACTGGGATGATAGTCTGTTGTACTATTTCTATCAGGCACCCCTAACAACAATCTTCCAAATTAGCAAGGTAAGAGCATTCTTCATCATCATATTCATGGTTTGCCTGCCTCATTGTTGTTTCCTGAACCTCTTGGTCAGAATAATTGTTCACTTGTTGTGCAGCCTGGCTCTGTGCATTTTGGTGTTGTCAGCCTGACCTGTTCATTGACCCTCACCCTATTCCCCTCCCTCTCTGTCTGCGTGGGTGGTGACAGTCCTGGGCCTAGTGTTCCTGACCACTGCAGCCATAACAACCCTGTTGTTTCTCTGTGGGAGTCATGTCAAATGTAACTGGTGGCACATGTACTTGCGCAAGGGAAGGCCTAGGTCATGCCTCATCTTCCTCTAGGTGCGCTATACACCTGAACCTGCTGCATGAGGACGTTTGTTTTTAGGGCCTTATGTTTCTTTTCTTAAATATATTCCTCCTTAGACTACTGTTCCTCATAATACTCAGCCAACTGTAACAGTGCAGGGATTGATTTATGTGACCATGTAGTATTGTACTGATAGATGGCATCCTTAATGTTCGTCTGCAAGTTGTTCACAAAGTAGGACACCAGTGTGTGTTGGGTACTTTCCTTGGAGGGCTCTAAACGTCTGGATGGCAAATATATTGCAAAAACATTCACCAGACAAATACACAATAAAGGGTCAGTCTCAAAATGTTTGAATGATGATTCACTCATATTTTATACTTTGACATGGGCAACGTTTGGACAATCCAATTCACAATACCCTAACTGACCACAATGGAATCCTGCGGAACCACAAGGTGAGGTTGACTCTCCCCTCCCATGTCATTGTCTTTGTCCTGGCCAACCACATTCCTGCCCTCGCTACCCCTATTGATCCTTCATCTCTGGCCAATCCATTCAAACATCTGTTGGAAGGATTACATTAGAAGACACTGATTCATTTGGTTTTTTCACTCTTGAACAGCAACACAATGATTTACAACATAATCTGGTTCAAACAGACCTTTAGTTCCACTTCTAGTGCAGATTGTGAGTTACACTTCCTGTACCTTGGGGAATATCTCTTAAATGACAACTTTTCCAACAACTTCTTGAGCATATTCCATAGCAATAACAATACCAGAATAATGTTATGTTAACTGTTATTTCTATAGTGCATAATCACCAGCAGGTCTCTTAGCACTTAGAGATGATGGTCCAGATCACCGGCAGTCACCAAACATGCATAGCAAATGATTAGATTGTGTCCAAGGCCTCCCTGAACAGGAGCGTTTTGAGATGTCTCCTGAAGGGGAGGAGTGCGCGTTGATCAAACACATGCTTCTTATCTTTAGTTATTTACCTTATGATTTGCTTGCAATCATTAACTTTGGTCCAGCCAGGATTGGCATTACATACTTGGACAATGGGAATCAACAGTGCATCTCCAGCAGTAAGACGAGCACCTTCATTAATTGGTTCTTTTTGTGGCCAATTTACATTATCTAACAATATTTTTTTTTACCTCATTTGTATAATTATTATTTTATATCACCCCAGTTGAGTTGATATCATTCAAATGGAGTTTGCAGTCCATTGCTGAACTTTTGATGGTTACAAGATACACTGGGGAATTGTTGCTGGATATTTATAAGCAGTACAGTAGGAAAGCTGGTCCCAGTAGAACAATTATAAATAGCACACACACTTAAAAATCAATCTGCATTAATGTATTTGTATTCCATAACCTTAGGTTCAATGTTATTTAATCAGATTGAACAGATGCTCATATATCAACAGAAAATATACAAAATTATACCGATCAAGTTCCCCACAGAAAAAAGGGGAGAAATCGAGAAGGTAATGTGCATCAAGTGAGGGTTGAAGGAGTGAAAAAGGAAGGGTAGTGACACTAAATCCATCACACCATTATTTATAGTAAAACCAGCTTTTCTCAGCCTCACATTATAACAAATAACGAATACACAGCCATTTGTTTGTAATAGCACAGTCGAAAATCACTGTTGACCAAACTGGCACACAAAGAAAACAATGTCGACGTTTTGTCCCCAAAATAAAGTAGGCTGTTTAGGTCCTTACACCGGGGTTTTCCTCAGGACTGAATGTGGGGCACCTGAGGATAATAACAAAGGAGGTTCTTAGTTTCTAGTACGTAATAATATTGAAAAGAGTGTAGGGTAAAACATAAACTCTAAGTTACCCTGTATCAATAGTGTATTCATCAGTCATCTGTCCTCAGTCTGCGATCAATCCACAGGTATAAAGTGCACCCCAGACTTCTAAATTCAACATTTACAATAGAATGTGAAGCACCAGTTTTATTGGTGAAAGCCTGCAAAATATGCTTTAGAAGCAAGTTCTTTTTCCTAATTCCATTTATTTGCAGGGCATATTTTGTGATTTTTTAATGGTCTGAATTTTTTTAAGGAAGCATCTAGTGAAAAGAACAGTTGCTTCTCTAATTTGTCCTTCATCACTGACAATCACCGAACCAAACTATTCTAGAATGATCCCTTGTCTTATGAGTGGGGCTTAGGTTTTGATCCACGTTGTGACAACATTTATCAGACTGGATACTTTAAAACAATTACAGTGAAACGCATGCAATCAAACAATGGATTATAGATTGCTGTAATGTAGCACACTTAGGGTCACCCGTTCACTCAGATGTACACCTTATTAGGCTTTTAATGTATCCTCCGTGGAAGGCGGGGTGACACTTAATGTTGAAATAGGAGGTTACCTACTTTTTAGTGATCTACTGGTCTGATATAAAAAATTACTATACCAACTCTTACCTCATACTTACAGCACAACACATTTCCAGCCCTCCACACCCACCTGGAAGGATTGGTAATTTCCCATGCCATACAAGTTGTCTCATTCGAGGATGCCACCGCAACCCGCTATCAACAGAAATGGTAAGACACTGATTAGGAGGAAGAGTTGGACCGTGTACTGTGATTTTAAAGGAGGTGCATTATTAAACAGAGGGACCTATCCAGGGAGAGGTAAGAGAAAGGGGGCAGGAAGAAATCAACACACCACCAATGGAATAAAAGGACACACTGAAGTGAGTCACTCCTTTCTCTCTATATGAAGAACCTTGGGCAAAATCCTGGCACAGATGCTGCGATCATGAAGGAGGCGCTGAAACCTTCCATTCTTCTCCTTCCAGGCAAGTGCAGGAGATTTGGGGTACTTAGGTGGAAAATGGGGAGAGTGAACAGACAAATCATGGTATCCTGACAGATGATATTCTCACGAGGACAACCCCTTCTATGCCCATGAGACTAGGGTAAATACTAATTTTATGCAAACAAAGTCCGCCATGAAACTCTTCTCAGAAAAATGAGCAACCCTCTTACATCCATTTGGGAAAGCCACCATTCAATGTATTACTCAGAAGCACCAAGTGGTACATATGCACTATGGTAGAATTTCATACAGAACTTAAAAAAATAATCAATCACAACTTGCTGATAATGGTTAATGTAGTTATTTTTTGTATTATTTTTCAATAAATTTGCAGATAATACAGCTACTAACATAAGTGCAGGAGAGGCAGTGCTTCATTGTGTGAACGAATATAAATTATACACAACAGACACAAAATGCTAAAGTTCAATGGTCGTAAGAATTTATAGCGATGAACACGTGCATATAACATTGCAACATGCAGAACAATTATTGATTAACAACCAAGTGAAACAATGTTGACATTTCGATCCCTAAAGGATCTCGTGGTCTCTTCAGGACAATAATCATCCAACTTACTTCCATACAAGGTATCAGCTGTCCACTGCCCAGTCTGCAGTACAGTCAAGGAAGCGTGGTAAGTATCTGGCAAAAAATCCTTCATGGTAAACTACCAATAGTAAGCGGAAATTACAATATTACCACCAATTCCACATGGCACGTGTCAATCTGCCTGTGTGTGGTTCTATGCCCCAGGTTAGGAGTACTTCGACCCTGACGAACATATTCTAAGTAACAGATTACATTATCTAGAACGTGATTTCCAACACTCCATCTCTGCTCACCGCCATTGACAAATGGTTAAATAGTCATCTGTGTGTAATATGTAAATGGTCAAATGGTCTTTTGTGTATACTTTGTATTTTTTCACACACTGGAGTACTGCATCGCCCGCACTTTTGTTAGTAGTTGTATTATTATCTGCATATTTATTGAAAAATAATACATCTCCACTCACCGCCAGCGATAAATGATCAAGGAAGACTAGAGCGTGTTCCTTCATGCAAGCCACCTTGTGTGTGCATTAACATCACTACTTCCCCCAAGGCAACCAAAAAAATATAAAAGCCTTATGTATCACCAAGCATATATCACATTCTACTAAACATGGTAGCCTTGAAATATCAGGATGGACAAGAAAATGGCATGGCTCTGATGTCTTTAACACTCCACAAACCAAGTGGTGTTATTCTCGAGCAGTTTTCAACACGCTAAACATATGACAAATTTGGCAGACAGGGTCTCGTAATAACATCAGATCAAATATTATCAGGTGGAACATGTCACAGAGAAATCTTTTTTTGTACCACACCATATAAAAGAGGAATCCAATCATTTACTTATATTGGGGACATACCACAAAAGGGCATGAGTAACCAATGTCGCGACATATCCCTCAAAAACACACTAAATTGGTGACAATTGCTTAGAACCCTAGCTACAAATAGCTAAAGAATTACTTAGAAGCAGTTATTTCAGGCAAACAGACCCATATAGAATGGAGAAGTAGAGTAGACAGTACCAGGTAGTTTAAAGAAAAAGGTGCAGTTTCTTGTCAAAACTGAGCCCCCGGCATACAAATCGTAAATTGCAAATCCACTTTGTTTCAAGTTGACGTAACCATAATATTCTGTCACCTTCCCTCGGATCTGGCAAGGCTACATCTATATCATGAAACTTAAAGGTACCCCTATTGGTCCCACTAGCACAATGGTGTGAGACCAAAGAGTAAAGAGAATCAAGTGTGGTACAGGCTCTGCAATACTCATGCAGGTGGGATTTCAGTTGATGTATGGTGGTGCCAATATAAATCTTATTGCAAACACAGATAATTACACAGACAACAAAACATGATTGACATTTGATAAAACCACAGACTTCGTACCTTTTCTCTGTATGGTTCATGACATCCATCATTTTATTCAATCCCAGGTGAAAGATATTACATTCCCCACATATATAAAAACTATTGGGGCGCTTTAACCAAGTGGTTTGCATTGCAGTTTTTGGTAGAGTATAGCTAGGACTCTAATGGTTTTACTTCTTCTATAAGTCTCAGGTCCTGTCCAAAAATAATGTCCCAACTCCAGGGACTCCTTTCAAAAGTAACCAATGTTTGTGTAAGAATTTAAATATATCATGGTTTAATCTAGAGTGTGCAATGAGGAACGATAATTGTTTCATTGCATTCCCCCTCAATTTAACTTTTTGAAAGTCCCTTTGTTTCACCGTCCTGGCCTTATTCGCCACCATCAGTAACTCTGGCTCATTTTACCCTCTGTTTTGTAGCCTCGATATTGTCTACCCTAAGGGCGACATGTATCAAGCATTTTCGCATTCGCAAAGGCCGAAAATCGCCGAATTTCCGGGTTTGCGAATGCGAAAATGCTCATCGGCATGTATGAATGCAAAACGCATCGAAAATAAGGAATCGCAAAAAATGCGATTCCACCGTGTGCGAGAAGTGCCAATCTGCGAATAAATAGCGATATTGCACAATTGCGAATTCCAAATGTGCGAAAATCGCAAACGCATATTCGCAAAATTTGGAACTCGCAGAAAAATCGCAGATCAGCAATTTTCGCAAAAAATAAATCGCAATGAGATGTATGAAAAATTCGCAAATAGCGATTTTTGCAAATTCGCAAAATACAGAATCGTAATTACCACCAAGTAGGAGCAGGTGGTAACCAGGTGCAAACTATTTAAGCAGGCACTGAATTCAAAAAACTGTTTCCCACAATGGCGGGCCTTTACATCATTGCAAGGAGGATGCGTTTGAGAGCTGCTGCACAGAGGAGGCTACGGCAGGAGAGGATATTCCGTTTGCGCGTGACCATCTCCAAGCGCCTTGAGGAGGAGCTCTACACACATTACAGGTTTGAGGAAGACAGCATAAATGATTTAATAGCAGAACTCAGACCCTACCTTGAACACCCCACACGCAGGACAAATGCCATCTACACAGAAATACAGGTCCTGTGTTCATTACACTTGTTGGCATCTGGAAGTTTTCAGGGGGTGATTGCCTCTGCAGGAGGGGTGTCACAAAGTGCCCTATCGCGATTCTTTCATGCCTTCCTAGATGCCATGGTTCAAAGAATGCCACATCACATTTACTTCCCCAGCACACCACAGGCAATAGCACAGACAAAGCAGGACTTCTATCAAATCTCACATTTCCCACACGTGATAGGATGCATAGATGGGACACATGTTGCTATATCCCCCCCTCAGGCGATGAACACATCTTCAGAAACCGTAAATGCTACCACTCACTGAACATTCAGGTGGTGTGTGATGCACAACACATCATCACAGACATCGTAGCAAAGTACCCTGGCAGCACACATGATGCATTCATCTTCCGACACAGTGGGATATATCGTAGACTCTCAAGAGGGGAGTTTGGTGAGGGATACCTACTCGGTAAATACCTTCAGACATAGGGGCCATTAATACCAACTACCATGTGCATGTCACAGGCTAACATATTTTTATCTAATCCACAGGTAACAGTGCTTATGCAGTACGGGATTTCATCTTGACTCCCTACCTCAATCCCAACAATGCAAGTGAACGCAGGTACAACAGGGCACACATTGCTACCAGAGGCACCATCGAACGGACATTTGGGATCCTGAAAAGCAGATTCCGGTGCCTCCGCAAAAGTGGAGGTGCACTCCAATACAGCCCCAGCACGTGCTGTAAAATAGTGGTGGCTTGTGCCATGCTCCATAATATTGCCACAAGAAAAGGGACACCAGTGGAGCTGAGTGACTCAGGATCCTCTGATGTGGAGGGGCCTGGACCTGGACGGATGGTAGCTGGTAGAGCTGTTGCAGCGGCTGGGCGCCAGAGGCGTGATGAGATTACGTGCAATTATTTCTAGGTAAGAACAAACTACACAATGCCAAGTCATGTAAGTGTGAATGTTGATTTTAATCCTTAATAGCAGGATATGTATCAACCCAAAAGGTACAATAGTCAAACAAGATATATTTAGCACATGTTACATTCACAGTGCTCAAAACAGTAAAGGTGTGCCTCACAAGTTGGATGATGCACAGGCTAATGTTCGGTGGAAGGTGTAGCCCTATTGGTTCTCCCACTGCGGCATCTCTCTAAGGTTGGCGGTGGGGTGGTGCTGCTCCTAACTGACTGGTTGTCTTCTTCGCTTGGAGTCAGTACTGCCGACCCAGTTGTGCATAATTGACACAACTCGTCCACAGCAGTGGTCACTTGCGTGAGCGCATTAGCTATGTCCTGTGCAGCATGGCTGAATTGATGCTGCATCTCAATGCTGCGCCTGGCCTGGATGCAACATGTAGCCGCCAGGCGGTTGATGGCCCGAGTGTACCTGTCTTGGCGTTGCCAACCCTGCGCCTAGCACTACCCTCAGAACGCATTTCTTCACATACGGCCTGTAGGCCAACCTTCATGTCATTCCTTAGTTCACGGAAGCCCTCCCTCACCTCCCTTTGTAAGAGTTTTATGTTTTTTGCCTGCAGGCGCTGCACCTGCAACATGTTGAGTTCCAGTCCTGCATACACTGATTCATCGCCTCGCTCATCAAAGAGGTTGGCCGTGCGTCGTCTGCGCCTGGCTGCACTCCGTGGGACATGCTGTTGTGTTGATGGTCCCTGTCGCTCTGGCTGTGTGTCCACATTTGGTACAATTTCCACACTTTCTTCTGCGTCATCCGGAATTGGCGCTAGAGGCCTGACTATGTGTCTCCTTCTACGTCTGTGACTGGTCACAGGGCTGTCCTCCCCTTCTGTGTCGACATCTTGGCCTGCTTCTCCTGACTCAGTTACTGCCACACTGGCTGAGGGCTGTGTCGAAGATGGTGCTGTGGACAGAACAGCACACATGAATTAACTTCACTGACTTGCACTGTATAAATAAAATGTTCACACCTCTAACAAGTACATTGGCGTCTTGTTTCACTCTCAAGCCTGGCAGAATACATGTTTGACTATTTTCACTGCAAATTTTAAACTTTGATTTACATGTGACTACATCTCCCATGATGCATTGCTGGGTCTGCCTGTGTGCCTGCTCTGGACTACCTATCTTGTATCTTGACCCTGGCTCACGGCTGGGGGGTGTTGGGGGATGTTAAGGGTGTGAGGGCATGGTTCTTACCTTTTGCAGATGCTGGCCGGTCAGAGCTGTCCAAATGATCCACTCCTCCCACACTCTCTGGTAGCAGGGTCCCCTCCACCAGTTCCTCCAGGGGTGTTGAATCTGAAACAGATGATGTCCCACCACCTGTTAGCCTGGACTGCTCCAGCCTGGCAGCCAGTTTTTCCTTGGAGCGCAGCCGCAGGTCGTACCATCGCTTTCGGAGGTCCTCAACACTCCGGGGTGTCACACCCACAGCATTCACCTTGTGCGGTATGTCTTCCCAGATCCTCCTCTTGCGACTCTCTGACACCTCCCTGGATTTCTTTCCAAACAGTAATTCGTTGTTTGTCACCATTTCATGGATGAGTGCTTCCAATTCAGCCTCAGAAAACGTTTGTTTTCTTTTCCTGCTTTCAATCTCCTGCTGCTGGGATTCCTGCATGGGCGTGGCTCCACTCTCAGCCATGGTTCTCCAGGTGACTGTACTGTTCCAAACACACCTTCACTCTGCCTCTGAATCAGGAAGTCAGGTGCAGTATGGGTAGTCAATCACTTCCTGGTTGTGATGTCATCATGCTGCACCAGAGTTCCTGATTGGAACATTCTAGAAGATCGCAAAATTGCGATTTTTCGTCCCTTTTTGCGATTTTTCGCTAAATTGCGATTTTCAGATGCGAATTCGCATAATATGCGATTCCTACATGTTAAGGAATCGCATATGGGGTAATCGCTAATAAATAGCGATTTTTAAGGAATCGCTATTTATTAGCGATTTCTTACATACATATCGATTTCCGATTCTGAATGTGCGATTCGGTAAAATTCGCAGATTCAGAATCGCAAACCTGTTCTTTCATACATATCGCCCTAAGTATTTATTTAAGTGGATATCCTCGCTACAATTCTTCTGCATCCTAATCATTTCACCAAAGAGAATAGCACATTTGGTGAAAGGGGGATGGGCTTTGTTGAAATGTAAAGTACTATTCACAGACGTCTCCTTTATGAACAATGTGCACTGTGTTTGTTGTCATGTCGCGGCAGGGTCGTGGACCTTGGTCAGCGGACTCGATAATTCTCGCTCCGGTGCTTACTCTAATCAGGGGTTCCACTCGGCAACTCTGGGCATTAGCTTGCCTAATCTCCACAACGGCCCCACCAATTCCGGGGATGCCTGACTCCACCTTGGGGACTCCCAGCAAGGGACCATCCCACAGGGAAAGCCAGGACGGGTTCCCCAGAGTTATACAGCGCCGGGACGCCCCGTTGCTGGGGCAGCTGTGCGCTTTACAAGTATACTACATTTACATTTACATTTATTTACATAGAGCTCTACATTCTAGAATTGGATTCTGGTTTGGGACATGTTCAGTGTTAATGTTACATTAAACAAGTTGTAATTGAGAAAATGTAAATAAGTCTTCGTCTAATTCTGTGTCCCTGTCCAAATGAGAGTGACATTGTCTATGTAGCGTCCCCAATAGTGGATCTCTTTTGTCCAGTCTGCCACTGTTGGAGTCCAGGAGTGTGCATTTTCTACCCAGCCCATTAATAGGTTTGCATATGAAGTTGCGAATTCAGAACTCATGGCCATGCCTTAGAGTTTTCGGAACTACTCCTTTGTATAAAAGAAGAAGTCGTTGGTAAGAATCAATTCAGCAAGCACAAGGAGAATCAACCATCTCCAGCAACATTGCGTTGTGCTAAAGATGATTTGTTCACCGTTTAGAAAGAAAAAGATCAACTGCCATACATCCATAGTCTTTCTTAATACAGGTGTATAATGATTCCATGTCTAAGGTTACCAACCACATGGAATCATCCCACTCAAAGTCCTCAAGTTTGTTTAGGATATCTGTGGTGTCCCTAACAAAAGAGGGAAGATTCACTACCAGTGGTTTCAAGAAAGAGTCCACAAACTGTGACATACATTCTGTAAGGGAACCTATTCTGAAATTATGAGATGTCCAGGTGGAAACCTCCCTTTCTTATTTTCCTTGGGTAGGAGGTATAGACAAGTAGACCTAGGAGGCTCAACTTTTAAGAACTGGAACTCTGAATCTGATAGCAAATCACAATCTCTCCAACTTGTCAAATTCTCATTAAAAAGTATATTGGCAGCGATGTAAAGATTCAATTGAAACTTTTGGTAACATGTTGTTAAGTTGTCTAAAAACCTCTTCCTCATAGTCAGCCCTATTCATAACGACATTTCCCCCTTCATCAGCCTCCTGGAGAACCAATGAGGTGTCATCTCCTAAGCTGATCAAAGCCACTCTTTCCTCTCTAGATAGGTTGTCATTATAAACTTTAGCAGGGAATTTCATCACTGTGTCTTCTAAAAGAAAGAGGTCTTATGTCACCCATTTGCTATGTTGGTGTAACCCACTGCTATGTGTGTAGTCTTGTTCAATTTCTAAATCCCTCTCTACCCCCTCCACAGCTGAATCATTGTCTCGGTCAAGGAATAATAAAACCGAAATATATTTCAACTGTGTGACAGATAGATCAGAGAACACATGCCTAGAACTTGATTGAGGTTTTCTAAAATCATATACATGAAAATTTCATTTAAGTTTAGCTTTCCGTATAAACATAAAGACATCAATATGTAATCTAGAAAAAAATCAATGATTCGTGGGACAGAATCCAAGACCTTTATTCAAAACTAAAATTTTGTGTTTATTATTGGATCTGTCCGACAAATTAACGACCGAATTAACATAATTGGCGCAGGTGCCACAGTGACAGCATTATCTGTTCAGTTTCTATTTTTTATTGAGAGTAAGCCCTCCTCTTGTTTTAGTTTTCTCTCCTCCCACTACTTTTAATGCACAATTATTATTCTATGTATTTACATTGGTGTTTTGGGATGTTTACAGCTCTGAAGAAGCCACGTACTGGGGAAACGCATTGTCTGCATATTTTCTGCTTATGTGTGTAACGAAGCATGAATAAAAAGAGCACATTCAATTAGAAGATTACCTTGTGCTATTTATATTGTTCCATACTGTAATGTTGTTTAAATATGTGGTGTTGGTTGCCTCTTGAATATGTGTAAACAATTCTAATGTTCGGCTAAAAGGTGGCTAGTGGTTGGAGTTGGGCAACTGTCTTGCTACTCGAACACAGTGATTACATTAAGTGGTGCAGCACTGAGTTCCCTGGCTGCCAGAATCTGTTCAGTCTATTAATCCAATACAACACTGAATCCTGATAAGGAACTGAAAATTCATCTATAGTAAGCTACTCAAAAATAATGGAACGATGTGAGGCTTATCCGTCTGGTGTCTATTGAATCTATCAATTTTAAATTCATGATTTATAAGTTTTTGTATTTGATATAATGTGTGTCTATCACCTTTTCCTTTCCCTTCTTCTGCAGATTGGGAAGTGCGCACTGCTGAGTTATATTAATCGTAAGACGACGCATCGTGGAACACGAACTACACTTACCACAGTCCTTAGGGGCGATCCCGTCGGTGTGTGAATAGTGCGCGACCCCATCCGGATTTGTAATGTTAAAGCTCCCTCGAGCTGCTGGCTGACGAGCCTGGGACCCCGCACCTGCGCGCCAGTGTGGTACTTAACCTGGTAATTTTTGGCAGCCACCGGCAACCCCAAAAGATGGCCTGATCCCTGCTGATGAGGGGTAAATACCCCGAAACACGTGTACAGGGATGGCGAAGAGAGCGAAGATAGCAGGGTATCGTAAGACGACGCATCGTGGAACACAAACTACACTTACCACCGTCCTTAGGGGCGATCCCGTCGGTGTGTGAGTAGTGTGCGACCCCATCCGGATTTGTAAGGTGCTATTATAGTTAGGTGTGTGGTGAGCCTTCAGGCCAATACAATTTGTATCCACTCACAGCCGAGGGGCTGGGCGCGGCTCCGAGGTATTAAGAAAAGGTGCTAGGAATCACTCAGGAGTCTGGCACCTAACCGTCTGTGTGTCTAGTGCTGTCTGTGTCCCGAGTCTCCATTAGGATAGGCCTGGCATCGCTGGCCTAGCACGACAAGGTGCTGAAATAAATAAAAACTAACCTTTAAAAACAAAACAACACTGAAATTCACCAGTTATGATTTAGTGAGCTAACTATAACTTGTACTCCCCCCATACACTAATTATCATCTCTGACAACACCATAGTCATGTGCAGTATGGAGTTGCTAAGTGCATACATGTCTGTCACTCGAGACAGGCAGCGCAATTAAATTGTACCACACCTTGCACCTGCCCATCAAACATGAAATTGACAAGGCTGTCCTCCCCGAAATGCATTAAAGTTCATCACGTCGCAAATCAGAAAACTGCATTATTTGTATTGTAGTGTATCGATTCACCCTTAACTAATGCCACCTGCTGTTATACTGACTGCCTAATATTTCAGGCCAACGAATTACATAGGCTGGCATTCCAGTCTAATTTCGTTTTTGTTCTGGTTGCAGGAGACTCCTTTGCTACAACTGACTCTGGAATGAGTGATTCAGTGGCAGAAGAGATGCATTTTGCTATAAAGAAATAACGTGACATCTTCTAAAGGAGCAGCAAAATGTGGGTGTATGACTCACTGTTATTTGTTACTGTATCGCCCCCTTCTGGTGTACTCCAGAAATACAATGTCCTACGGTCTACAATTTACAATTATAATGATCACCTACAGAGCCAATTTATGCTTCGTGAACATGCCGATTGAAAAAAGTAAATTACTTCAATTTCCTTTTTTCCATTTTGGGAAAGTATTTTGAGGCAACTTGGATGCAACATTTAGCTGATGAATGGATCTTTTCACGTCGAAGTATGAAAAGGTGAGTGGCCAATAGCGAACTAGGGAACAAGCTTCTCTCTGAAAGGCAGACATAACTGCGGCAATGTTGGTCATGTATTTCCGTTTTGGGTAGTGAGTCAGTTCACTTCTGTGTCTGAATGAATTGGACACGAATGTAGCATGGTGTTTTATAGCACGTTTGTGATTGTGCAAGTATAAACTGGTTTATTTTATTAATTTGAGGCAAGGGCCTGAAAAATCATACAGAAAGCTTCAGCACATTAACAAATGTAGTCAGACGTTTACGCTTCCAGTTTCTCTCATTTACATAACACTTTTCTTCTTCAGTCTTCTGGCTCTGCTATTTGTGAGTTTCCCAAGTTGTATTTCCAAGTGTTTTTGTATGGAAGTACTAAAGAGTACAAGAAACTTTTCAATGGTATGAATATTTGCCAAGTCGCAATTTCCTCTGTGGTTATAAGAGATTAAAAAAACACATGCACATTTACATTACCCGAGATGATGTCACCCTTCTGTGCATGTTCGGTACACCCGTCTACTAAAGGCATCATTTGACAGGCAACTGAGAATGTTGAGTCCAACTAGTCTGCCCTGTTTCAGTACATCATGGAAACGTCTTGTTACCAGCTTCACTCCAAAGTGGCCAAATGATTCCCCAGACATCTGCCATAACCCACTAGGGGCCTCATTTATGAAAAGTGACGCATCGCTGCGTGAAAACAGCGATGCGTCACTTTTCACTGCGCCCTCCTTGCGGCACCAATGATGCGTCATATTTACAGTATGACGCATCATGGCGCAAGGAGTTACAGATACGTCAGTATTTCTGACGTATCTGTATGGCGCAAAAGTGATGCATTGCTGGAGTGTGTCACAAAAGTGACGCAACTCCAGCAATGTGTCCTTTCACATGGGGCAAGCTCCATATGAAAGGGCCTGCGTCAGTCTTACGCCTGTTGTGAGGCAGGCGTAAGAAATTGACGCATTTGTGTCCTAGAAGTGGCGCAGTGAAATCTTATAGATTTCACTGCGTCACTTCTATGACCCTTTCTTGCGTCAGAACGCCCCCCCCGCATACATTATACCTGGCGTAGGTATAATGTAGCACAGGGGTTTACAAAGTGACGCATCTACCTAGATGCGTCACTTTGTAAATATGGTGCAACAAGGCACATTTTTTACGCTGCTGGTGCGACACAAAAAGTGACGCACTGGCGACGTAAAAGTGACGCACGGCCTCATAAATGAGGCCCTATGTCTCTGTGAAACCCGCAACCGACCCCTTCCCCCAAGCCTTCCAATCCACCCCGCCCCGCCCCCCACACACACCAACCACGACCACAACGTACAACTTAGTTTAAAAAAAATTGGGGCCCTAACTGAAGACATCGCATTTCTCAAGGAGGAAAAAAGAAAGATTAAAACAAGTTTTCCACCTGTAATGCCCTCATTATCTACTGCAAACTGCCCTGTCATCTAACTAAGCTTTCAGGAACCATACAGACCTTCCTCGTCTTCCCACACCTTACATACCCACCCTCCTCCTCCTCTATAACATACCTCCACAGTCATCCTTCACATATGTCAAGCATGTAAAATGACTGCCAGAGAATTCTAAACGGGTTATCGGCCCTAAACCCCTTTCTCACTCTGTAACATATCCTTCAGCTCTATTAATTTCAATATGGTCACCCTCCACAACCAGGAGAGCAAAACAGGCGAGGGGTTTACTATATATAAGTCCAGTTCTTCTATTCCTTAGTGGCGTAGCAAGGATATCATGGCCCTTAATGCAACCTTGAAAAATGGCTCAATTCTCCCTGATTTGGTGATAAAGGACAGCAGGCCCGGTTCTAGCGGGTGGGCGGGTGGGCCCGGCCCACCCAACGATGTGCCTGGCCCACCCAAACAGGAGCCTTGGCCCTCGCAGTGAGGGCTTGAAGGCAGGCGCAACGCGCAGGTCGTGTGTGACAGTTTCCCGGGCGCACACACACACACAGTTTAAGATTATCGCAGCTGCACCAAAGTACTTAACAGGTCTTTAAAAGACCATTAACATGTTAATTAGGCTTTGTTTACTTTTTTCACCCCTTCATCTCTGCATGGTGAAAGGGGACAAATCCTTTCTTTGACAACGGTAACCTTTGGTAACCTTTGCCTACTGTCCTGCTGCGTTGATATTTCTTTTTCTATGCAGCGCAGCGGAAAGTGGTCTGTTTATTCCTAGTCACCCCCTGACCCCTGCAGCTGCTTATCACATAAGGCTGTGACACAAAATATGACTAATGGAGTAGGTAAGAGAATGTGTTACAAAAAAAATTTATTTTTAAAATCTGCACAGGCCCAGCAGGACGCCTACTTCGTATGTGCTTCATTTAAACAGTTTTTATCATTTCATCATAGCCGATGCTGGTCAACAATAAAACAATACAAAATGGCAATATCCAGATAAAGTTGGTGATTAATGATCCTGCTTTAAAGCAATCGTTTGTCTGTTAGTATTTTTTAGATGCAGACGCACTGTATTTTATGTGGATAGCTCAGTGGGTTACTGCCTTTGTCACAGAGATCCTTGTGTTACTTCAGAAGTTACAATCCTAACAAAAGGCAGTGAACAACGAACTGCCACCAAAGAGCTGCAAACAAACATGAATGGTATAATTAGAACTTCGCTTTTTTTGTTTTGTGATATAGTTAGAACTTCCCTAGTCTTTTCATTATTCTAATGTTGCTAAAATGAGTATGTTTGGGCAGATATACATTTTTATCAGTAAAGCTGACCCCCATGGAATACTCTTTAAATCCTAAGGTTGTGTTTCCCCAGACCAAACCCTCTTAAAATATACTACACCAGAATGGATGACCTATGATTCCTACACCTTGTAATCCTCATTGGCTTATGTGACATTCCCTGTAGACTGATTTACATACTTGCATGATTCATTGTCTCTGTAAGTGTGTGCGTGGTGTAAAGTACTGACACACACTACATTGATATGAGCAGCGTTATACAACAAATTAAATGCATATGAGAGAGGGGATATGTAAACATGAGGGGCGCTGGTGGAGGGTGCCAGTGAGGGAATCCGAGGAGGAGGTAGTGGGAGGGGCTATGGAGCGATGAGGGGCACTGTTGGAGGATGACAGTGAGGGAATCCGAGGAAGAGGTCATGGGGTGGAGGGGGAAGCTAGGGAGAGATGAGGGGCACTGGTAGAGGGTGGTAGTGAGGGAGTCTAAGGAGGAGGTCATGAGGGGGATGGGCTACAGAGAGATGAGGGGCGCTGGTGGAGGGTGGCAGTGAGGGAATCCGAAGAGGAGGTCATGGGGTGGAGGAAACTAGGGAGAGATGAGGGGCACCGGTGGATGGTGGTATTGAGGGAGTCTGATGAGGAGGTCATGAGGGGGAGGGGCTACAGAGAGACGAGGGGCACTGGGGGAGGGTGGCAGTGAGGGAATCCGAGGAGGAGGTCATAAAGGGGAGGGGCTATGGGGAGATGAGGGGCACTTGTGGCGTGTGGCAGTGAGGGGATCCGAGGAAGAGGTCAATAGGGGGGCATGGACGGATGAGGTACACTGTTGGAAGGTGGTAGTAAAGGTATTTATGGAGAAAGAGGTTTTTGGTGCAGCTCCAAAAAAGACTTTTGCATCAGCGCTGAAGCCGGCCCTGTCATGGCCTTTCTGTTTTTGTTTATTTAATTAGCAGTCGGGCCATAAGGGCCACTGTGGAACATACTTTAAAGTGCGTGCTAATTATATTTATTGCTCTATTCAATGTTTTAAGTATGAAGGTGATTTTACTAATGTTTTTACCGGGAGATGGTGCCTGACATGGGGCGGGGCCCAAGGTCATCTTTGAGATAAGGTGCACTGGAGAGGAATAGTGGCTAATCAAGCTTGTAAGGGAGTGCGTTGAAGAGTCCGTAGTCAGGTGGAGGTAGTAATGAAGAGGGATTCTCCCTGAAGGCTCACACAGAGGCGGCCAGAGAAGTGTCACTTGCCTGATACTCCCACCTCAGAAACCTCCTCTTCCCATCAAAGGAACATTACATAGAAAAAACACTTTTTGTGAATGATAACATTAAAAAGAGATTTGAAAAAAGTGAGTTTTACTGGGCCTTGTAAGACTAAGAAGAGGTAAAGGAGGGCCCTGAAGCAGGCCTGCCTAGACATATATGCGACAAATCGAGCCCGCAGTGGCCCACCCAAATGCGTCCTTGGCCCACCCAATTAAAAATTCCTGGAGCCGGGCTTGAAGGACAGCATGTTTAGGATGCGGTGGGGCCCTAAATAGCCTGGGTGACAATGTCAATGCACCTACTGCACTATTGCTACCAAAGCGTCTGCCTCCCGTTCAGCTCTCAGCCACCTGTTCTACTTATAGGTCGTGTCGTAACCAAGGACCTTTTGGATGTTGGAGTAGAAATGGCTGCTGTAATCCTGCCAATATCAGAACGACTACTTTGTGTTTGGAAAGAGCACTCTCTAGAGACCATGGGGCACAGGTTGGCACTTTATAAATACTTCCGATAAAATAAAATAAATACAGCAATGTGCCATTTTGCTCACAATCGTGTTCTGCAGTTACATAATCCAAAAATAAGAAGGGCCACTGGAATTATGCTATTGTACGGTCGTGGTGAATTTTGCATTTGCCACGTTTAATCATCTGCTAAATAATCTACAATTTTAACCCCCAAAAATAGTTTTTTGCTGAAACGGTTCCAAAAGTTACCTAAAATGAAGTGACACGTGTTGCTGAGCAGTGGAAGGCCCTTTGCAAAGGTTCACTGGTCACATTTATGTTGCTCATTGTTGAATGGAAGTATTATACTGGTACAATTGAGGTACAACCAATGTCTAGACAGTCTTAACACGCGTAGAAAAGACAAAATTGGACAGTAACAGAAGCACAAAATGTGTCACATTAAGCCGCACAATTTGCCCTTTCTTGCCTCATAATTTACTCAACCCTGCCCCATGAATGGGCCCTCCCCAGCGGCATACATAATTCCAGTGGCCCTGACTATCAGCCAGAAATCAGTCTATAGACAGTTAGAGAACAATGTATATTTGTGGCATTTGTTGGCTGCATAACACAAAGGACAGGATTGGCATGGTGGACTTCAAACACACACAGACTGACTAGTCAGGGTTCCCAGCACACTTGCATGGACAGCTGTACATCAGTCCGCTGGGCCTGTACAATCATGATGGGTGAATTTCAGCCAGTCTTGGTTTGGAAATCCATACAACTGAGGATGGTGGTATGTGTAGTGCCATATTTATTATAGAAAGCAGGGAACTGCAAGACTCAGTATCCTTAGCAGAGTGCTTTAAAAAAAAGACAAGCGTTGGCAAAGCCAATAATTGGTAAAGCCAATTGGTTTCGCCTTTGGGACTCATCAGCTTTATCAATGTTTTTTAGTGATGCTGTATGGCAAACTCGATGCTGTGCAGCATGGCTAAAGAAGTAAAAGAAAAAAATCTAGGACACAGCTGCCTGCGTAATTTTGTAAGTGTGACCATGTATGCAAGCCTACAATAGGACACAGGTGAGGAATTATTGAATTTACAGTTGTTTACACTGAAATGTATGTACTTTTATGTATTTTTTAGATATGCGAAAAAAGTTTGGTGATGATGATGACACAAGTGTGTCATATTTAAAGAACCAAGTTAGAGGTAAATATAAAGAAAAAACATACAAAAGTGTTTTATTACAGCGGGGGAAGCAACATGAGGGGCATTGGTGGGGTGGAGGAAGACAAATGGATGAGAGCATTGTGGAGCTCGGGAGAAAAGCAAAAGGTTAGAGAGAGCATAGTGGAGCTGGGAGTAAGAACAGAGGTGAGAAAGCAACAGAAGGAGGGAAAAGCACACAGGGTAGCGCATCATTTAGGGGGTGGTGGAGAAGCACACGGGGGAGCGCATCACTTGGAGTGGGGAGGAAGCACACTGGCGGCAGAGAACAACAAGGAACATGGAGGGAGGAAGTGAAGCACATTAGGACGACAGCTGGAAAACACATGCAGACTTATGGAGTGTTTAATACTAAAGAAAAAGGCAGTACACAAGTAAAATTCAAGAGGAAGGGCCATACACAGGATGGACACGGCAGGCCACATATAGGAAGAAAGCAAATGAGAGTGACTGTAAAGCCCACGAATGCTTAACAATGGGCGGGCTGCTAGCACGTCTATGTTTTTGGAAAACCCACAATTTTTATTTCACAACCAAACAGCTGCCCTGTCTGGTAGGCTAGACCTAAAAACTGGACTGGATTGAAGTCCCACTCATAACGTGTCTCCTTTGATGAAGCACATGGGTAGGTGGTGATGTTCATGATCCAACGAGCTCCAGGTGGCTCGACTCATGCGTATTATTCCTTAGTGATGAGCATAACAAGGGGGTCACGAAAGGGTTAATCACTAACAGAGCACGGTAAGAAACCGTTTCAATAAGCATTGCCCTTTGCACCCCACTTTTAAAAATGTGTCGCTGACCCATTATTCCGTCTTTGTGAGTGAAGTGCTGTCACTGTGGATAAAATATTTTTTTTTAGCAGGATCTGGAATCGAGGAACTCTGCAGCAGAAGAGTCAGAGCTATGTGTATCAGCCACACTTTGCCCTGCTCGTATTTATCTCAATGATGGCTCGTGCAGATGTAGTTAAGTGACGATGAGCATCATGCATAAACTATATGTTATGCTAGAGAACCAAGGCTAAATAGCTGCATACATACAACTACTTGAGCATGCTCGTTTCATATTGCACATTGATAATCACTGTCTTCCATGTCACGCAAAACCTAACGCTGACACGTTCGTGCATTTCTTGTAGGCCTGATACGTGCAGCCTGCCTCTCTCGCGCTCTGTGTCGCTCTTCCCTCCTCCCCTCCCCATCCCCCTTCCCTTTGTGTCTGACTGTTCACTGACACCGTTGACAAGGCTGACACCACCAATCAGCTTCTACTCAGCAAGGTCACTGCCGAGACTTGACTCGTGATTGGCTGCCAGGCCCCAGTCTGTTATTACTGTCTGATTTGATCGGAGGCAGGGGGTGGTCTCCAATCAAACAGAGAAAAGGTCCTGGAGAAGGTAATTAAATCCTGTCAGAGGCAATTATCGCTTCCAGGGCACGACTCCGGCAGTGAATGCAGATGATCTGAGGCTGTGTTCTTGCAGAAATCTAAGAAGGCTTCTGGCACAGATCAGCGAGACATTAAAGAAAGCAGCAGGCTTTTCTCAAAAACACAATGGCGCGCTGTAATTTAAGCCTTGCTGCAAATGCTGTTTTCCAGAATAGTTTATTTTTGGAATCCATTCACGATTAATCACAAATATGCCTTTGTGACTCACACTCTTTAAACAATTAATACGAACATTACTTTTTTTCTTTAAACGGTGACCTTGCGAAGCGAGAGCATGGCCCTGCTCTTCTCTAAAGAGTGCCGAGGGAAAACCGCTATTTCCGATGTTTAAAGAAGCAACAGCCTCGTTCGTCCTTCTAAAGAGGCGGCCTAAGCTTGTTCATTTACTTTTTACAGACGTGCCTATAAAGCTGTAGTGTTCTGAAATAAGAATGGCATCAAACCTCTTCATCATTTTCCCCATCACCAACTCATAAGTTGCATGATCAGAGCCTTAAAATCATGCACTGAGATGTATCTGGACTGTCTTTAAGACGATTTCCATAAGTCTTCCAACGAACTTCACCAACTTAGTGATAAGAGAAGGCTATCTAGCATGAACTAATGTGCTTGTAGAATTGGGGTTATCTTGAATACTTTTGTCCACAATGACCTTTGTATATAATGATGATACATTTTAAAGAGTACGAATCTTAATGGGCTAATGCAGCAGGTGTGTAGAACTCTGTGCATCCTGCATTTCAAGTGTTTGCATAACAATAACATCTCACCCTTCCATCCTCCCAAAATCATTCGATAAAGTGGGTACCACTAAATAGGATAACATTACAGCTGTTAACAGCTCTTAAAAATGTAGACGAGTTAGCCCTATATAAAAGGCAACTCTAATGCCACAAACCTGTGATCAGCATACTTGCCAAGTGTCCTCTTGTGGCGAGTGACATCCATTTTGTTTTAGCTAACAGCACATTGCTTTTTATGACTTACTCACTTCATACGTATGGTTTTACGTGTTCTAGAATCAAAGCGCTGTTGCTAAAATGTTGTACCGTGCCACTTATAACATGAGGCCCCTTACAAACTACAAAGTGCAGCAAGATAATTGCATATTGGCAATACACGTTAACATATTATTGAACAGTCCTTCAATAAATTATTGAGTTTAATGAATGCAATGACAATGAGCCAATACCACAACTACCAAAATGCAGTAGGTAACTGAATTGGATGTACACCATTCTGCTGTGTTCCACTTCTATGATCTTCATAGCCAAGGAAAGGAGTTGTCAGTGGCCTAAGGACTGGTGTGGGAGCAGGGTGTCTTCCTGACAATTTATTTCACCGAGGTGAGGGGACATCACCTGAAGTCTTCACTTTCTGCTGGAGTGGGTGAGAGCCTGCCTCATGCAGACGGGCTGTACATGAAGAGAAGCCTAGGGTGTTCCTGGCATCAGGAACGCATAGAGAAGGCTGACTACCCTAGAGAGTAAAGCCAGGAGTGACCAGTGTCATGATGGTGTCTCCTGCTCTCTCTCTTCGGCTCCTGTGGTGAAATGCACTTAACAAGCACTGGAACCATTGTGTCACCAGGCAACCATTGTGGGCCCACAGGCTTGTTGTGCACGGCCATCTCTTGAGGAGAGGAGCAATTTCTGTGTTCAAGTGAATACCGATCGGCCTGGGAGACTCCATTTCCTGAAGAGACATCACTACTGAGGAATAAGCCCAGTGGCCACAACAAAATTGCCTTAATCCCCATCTTCAGTCGGCGGAAGGTCCACAACCTTCAAAGATATTGTGCTGCCAAGCAAGACCAGCCATGACGATCTTGACCACTGAATCCTCTTCTGATGGGAAACTGTGCTGAGGTCCTGGCAGTGAGGAGTTGCCGGTATGGAGACTGAAAGGCCAGAACATGGGCTATGCCTACTACACAATGCAATCTGCAACACCATCAAACAGGCAGATTGGGGATTATTGTGTGAACAGAACAAGGGAACACAAACACACCGAGGAATCTAGCAGCCTTGAGAATTTCTGCTCTTGGGTTGAGAACTACTGAACTGAGTTGGGCATCAAAACGTTAGGGGTAAACATTAGGTAATCTGTAGCTGTGCCAAGTTAGTTCATGCCTATAGTCTCAGTATATCGGAGGCTGTAGACATTAGATTTTCAGAGTGGGGAGAGTACCAACTTGAAGCTTGTAGTGCTGACTGTAGATCGTAAACAGATTACTACACTCATTGAAATTCCTATTGAACTGTCTAGTATTTAGTTGTTCTGTGTGATTTAATGTACTTTCTTTTTACATATTAGATAAGCATTGTGCAGGACATCATGTTACTGCGTCTGTTGGTTGAAAATTAATTTCTGAGCTCCTTTTGTCCCTGACTATCTCCATGAGAAGCAGTGGCAAAGCAGGGGTATCATGGGACCCACTGTGAGCAGAAAAAAGGGACCAACTTGACCCTAGATCTAAAGATGTTTGAACAGATGTATCCGTCGACATCTGTCCAAACATCTTTAGATCTCATTGTCCTTGAATCATCAAGCAATTCTAGTTTGGACTAGAGATACTGGAAACATATATTGTTTGGACCTGTAAAATGTCTCCTTTTCCATGCAAAAGTTCTTCACGTCCATGTACATATACTCAGTCACCATCCTTCACCTGAACACTTTACTCACTGTAAATTTATGTCACGTGCACCGTTTCGCCTTTTGAAAAATCAGACAGCCATCATTTCTAGTTTTTGATTATTTGCATTGTTTTCATAACGCCAAAAAATTGATCTTGTTTATGTGTTCCATGTGCATCAAAGATACATTGATATCACACATATTTTGAATTGTAAAGACATTTTCTTACCCAACAGAACCAATTGTTGTTTACGAGTTGCTTTAATTTGGGTATTTTCAATGGCACATTTTTCATTTTGCAGCGTTTTGGCTAGATTTTAAGGTACCTTACAGCATTTTCAATTGTAAGCCATTTTCACCAGCACAGTTTGCATTTCGCAGCATTTTGGCTGGATAGTAAGGTACTTTACAGCCTTTTTAATTACAATCCTCTTAAGGGTTCAAGTGTATTCTAGATTTAAGCATATCCCTAGTGCTCCTTTGCTTGGTGAAGATTGGAAAGAGAACTAGTCCTTGAGTGAAGAGTGGACACTGGACAATCCATTCAGTATCAACACCCAGAGTTATAGCATTTCTCCACCGCAAGCATTTTTGTGAGCTGGGTCGGAACTTTCCTTAAAATGGCTGGAATGGAAGGCTGATTTCACTAATTACATCGATGCTGTGAATGAATCAGGAAAGATGGATCTAGACCAGAAGGAAAGGATTTTACTACATTTCTTAGGGCCAGCTTGGTTGAAAGTGTATAACTAAATGACCAGATTATTGGTTTCTAGTGATATGAATGTGAATGACGTAGCACTGCTGAATTGACATAATTACTTTGCTCCTAAAGTTTGCATAGGCATAACAAGGTTTAAGTTTTTCCATAGAAAAAAGAGTAAGGCAGAATCAGTAGACAATTACATTTCAGAGTTTAAAAAAAATTAGCATTGGATTGTACATTTAGTAATTTGTATGATGACTTGATTAGAAATCAAGTTGCCATGCACTCATGCAATCCAGCAATTCAGGAGCGACTCTGGGTGAATGGTGACGCATTTTAGGAGGAAGTCCTCACCATCGTACGCAAGGCATAGATTTCAAGTAGATGTGCAGTTGCTCTCAAACAAGATGCCCAAGTATCTGAGGTTGTAGGAAAGGTGAATACATGTGTGGATAAGAAAGTTGTTTCAAAATGTAGTCACCACAAAGCTAAAACCAAACACCAAGCAAGATGTTAAATGTTAAAGATGTGGAAATTCTGATTACTCGGCGTACAGTGAAAATTGTCCAGCGGCCAAACAAAAATGCAGTCATTTTGGCATTTGAGGGCACTATGCGAAAGTTTGTAGGAAAAGTAAAGCTTGCGTTAAATACGTGTGTGATCTGGGCGTGGGTATTGACAGAGGTGGTGATGATGAGTTTGGCAATACTTCAGCCAGTATCCTTGTCATGAATGTAAAGAACAATCTTGTGTTAAATATCAATGGTGATTTATAGAAAAGCAAACCAGAGTTTTCGATGGAGATTGGTGGGGTGAAAATCTAACTTTTTGCTGATTCTGGTTCACCGGACACAATTATCAATGATGAACTATGGAAAACGTTCTTTGTGCAGAAAGTGTGTGAACAATTATTGAAGCCTGACATACATCCTGAGGGTTTCAGCCAGGAAAAGATTGATATGTTGAGTTACAGATGGTTTACTTTCAAATTTAAAAATAGGAAAACAAGAGGAAAGTTTTATGTTGTCAGATTTGATTAACCTGTATTGGGATGGTTCGATCAGAAAATGTTGCATATTATACTGGATTTTAATAGTTAGGAGCACGTTTTAGTGGTTGATGAAGGCATGACTGTAGGTAACAGGATGTAAAAAAGAAAATTCCTTCTGTGTTCAGCAAACAGCCAGGTAATCTGCAGGGATTTGAGCACAAGATTATTCTAAAAGACAATGCAATTCCTAAGGTGCATTAAAGTTGCAATATACCTGTTAGAAATGGGGTTTCTAGTTGACTAGGGTATGCACCTTAGCCAGGCAGACCCCACCACTCTAGTCAGGGCAAGGGAGTTACACGCTGAAGGTAACCTCTGCTCACCCCATTGGTAGCTTGGCAGAGCAGTCAGGTTTATCCCAGAGTCAATGTGTAAAGCGTTTGCGCAACACACACACACAGCAGTGACACACCAGGCACACTAGAAAAGAAACTCCATACGAGGTTACATAAAAATAGCCTTTGTATTATTCATAAAAACACATTAGAACATAATCACATATATTAAACTGTGTCACCAGGCACTTGTCATGACTTAACAGGGATTACATAAATCACCAGGCCAATGGGCCACAGTCATAGAAAGATTACAGTTAGGGTGACTAGTAACTACTGGTAGGAACTGTTCTGAGCACATCACATTAGGCATACATTTAATCAGCTGTGCCCTTTAGTAGACACTTGCAGCCAGGCACACATTATGGGTACATCAAACCCACCTTAGGCCGACTCGACATCATCAATAGTATGTGACAATCCAGTAGTCCCAAGGTACCAGGAACCCTCCTGGTCATGCTGGTACTTCCCCGCAGGGGTGACAGTGATCCCCTTGACCTATCCCAGCACGAGGCCTTCAAACTAGCCCCTAGATGCAGACGGGAGTGCCGTAAACTTTGGGCCAGCACGATGAGGGCAGACACCCGGCACCCGGCTGCGCGGAATGCAAATGAAAGCAAAACAATTCCCCCGCAGGTCCACAACGGGACCTCAGCACTCAGACACGGACCGAACTGCAGATGTGGCAGCCCATCCGGAGCCCTGCTGGGCTCGCGATGGCTGTAGGGAATGTGCCCATAGGTGGCCTCACCTCTTTGCGGAGCGATGTCTCCGCTCTCATGGGCTTGCTGGTCAGGGAACACCCGGGCCCTCATGCCTGTCTCGGGGCGGGAGGCGCTGCTTCCTCCTGTTGGGCATGCCCGTCAGTTTCCTCTTTCTCGTGTGAACCCCGCCCACAACCAGGCTCGGACGTTGCCTGGCTTCCAGAGGCTCCATGTCCCGCTTTCTGGCCGGGACTTCCTTGCAGTGGCTGACAACAGATGAAAAGGGGGTGGGGGAAGACAGCGCTTTCAACCTCTAGCTCTCCCCCAAGCAAAAGGGACCAGTCAGCATGGAACACGCAATGAGTGCCCCACCACCACAGCGCTCACCATGCTCTTTTGTTAAGTCACCAAAGGAGGCTCTACATGCTCTTTCCCCCCAGTGAAAGACGGGAGAAGGGGAAAGTGCTCTCCAGACCCAGCACAGTGCTCCACAAGTCCTTTCAGCCACCAAGCAGGCAGCAGGTCAGTCCCAAGTGGCACTTCCTCCTGGCACACTGAAGTCCTATGCAGTGTTCTCTTCAGTTCTGTTCCAGTTTAAAAGACATGGGGTCACAGCCCCAATATTTATAGTGACAATGTCTTTGTTTTCCCCTGGCACAGGGCTCTTGGGCCCAGCCCAAACCTCTTGTGGGGGCACTTTACAATTATCTTTACAAGTGCACAGCAGCCTCCATTGTTAGTGTAAGCCTTTGCCCAAGACACACCACGAGGCGGAGCTATCATTGTAGAAGGCAGGCACAGCCTTACTGAGGTGCAGGTGCCACTCCTCCCACCACTCAAAATACAGGCCAGGCCTATTTAGGTGCCAGGAAAACCCCTCCAGATACTCTAAATTCAGCCAAGGTCTATTCAGCCTAGCGCCGAGTCACCCAGGCAGGGCAGGACACACCTTAACTCATGCACATTCCCTCTCTCCTGTCAGTAAAGAACCAGATCCAGAAGGTCAATACACACCAGGCAGGCCCATAGACACACAGCACGCAGGAATGCCCACTTCTAAAAGTGCCATTTCTAAAATAGTAATAATAAATCAGCTTTCCCCAATAAGCAGAATTTATCGCTATTATTCCAAACATACCAAACTTGATCACGCTACTCTCAGATCAGGAATTACCACTGAAGCACATATCAGGGAATCCCCACTGCATCCCTGTGAGAGGGCAGCCTCACAGCAGTGAGAAACCAAATAGGCTGTTTCTCACTACCAGGACAAGCCACACAGTTAAGGCACATGTCCTACCTGTTACTACACTGCACCCTGCACATAGGGCTAGTTGGGGCCTACCTTGGTGGTGACTGATGTGTAGTAAAAGGGGAGTTGAGGCGTGGCAACCACTTTATGTGCCATTTCACAGTGGCAGTTAACTGCATGAGACAGGTTTGAAAGGCTACTTTTGTGGGTGGCACAAACAGCGCTGCAAGCACACAAGTAGCATTTACTTTACAGGCCCTGGGTGTATGAAACACCACTGTACAAGTGACTTACAGGTAAATTAAATATGCCAAACAGGTGTAGACCAATCTTATCAAGGTTACCATAGAGAGCACATGCACTTTAGCACTGTACAGCAGTGATAAAGTGCCCAAAGTCATAAAACCACCAACAACAGCTCAGAAAAGATACAGGAGAAAGGCAAAACGTTCTGGGATGAGCCTGCAAAAAGGGCCAAATCCAACAATACCTGTTTTGGTGAGAGATAAGGTTGCTAAAGAATTAGACAAGTTGGCTGTTCAAGTAATTGAGCCCATAGAGACCTCTGACTGGATATTAAGCATGGGCGTAAAATCCGTTACGCTCGCGGATTTTTCGTATTTTCGGAGAATCCGCAATCCGCGAACTCTCGCGGATGCGGCGAGAATACGCAAAATCCGCGCGAAGCGGATTTTTTGTTTGTGTTCGCACTGCTCGCGCTGCTCGCGGTCCGCGGCGCGGGCAGGAACAATCTCGCACTAGCGAAAGTACAAAAATTACTTAGTAAAGGAAGTGGCCCAGTCTCCAACTTCCTGTTCCTGTCCAGCAAGCTCCTCCCATAGGGGTGGGGTGAAGGAAGTGCCCCAGTCTCCAACTTCCTGTTCCTGTCCAGCAAGCTCCTCCATTTCCTGGCCACTTTTCGATCATTCTTGACTGGGAAGGATTACTTTTTGTGGTTGCTGCTGGATATTTGGATTTGAGGCTTTTTGGATTACTTTTGGATTCGAATTTTGATTTCACAAAGAAGTAAGTTGATGTTGTTTGTTTGTGGTGATTTTTGTGTGTGTTGTTTTTTTTCGACTTTTTTGGGGGGAAAATCTGCAAGTTCGCGAGCTGAGGATGTTTTTGCTTGTGTTCGCACTGCTCGTGTCCCGCGCAGCAACAATCTCGCACTCGCGAAATTGTAAAAATTACAATTCTGCTGCACATGAATTGAAAACCACCAGGCTTATTTATGGGTGCATGGATGATACAACTGTTTTGTTGAAATTATTTTTGTTAACATGATTCTGGCCAGGGCATGGATGACATTGGATTGTGCTGATTTTTGTGTGTTTTAGGACTTTTTGGGGTGGTGTTGGGGGCTTGCTATGGGGGTGGGGGCCATTTTATTGTCTGGTCCCGTGTGGGTGGGGGTCTAGGGGCCATTTGTAAGTTGTGTGCTTTGTGCCATAGGCCTGCACCCACTGTGCTCTGATGTCATCCATTATGCCCAGGGGGGCCCAGAATCGGTCTGTTCGCGGATTTTGTGGGTTTTTGCCACGTTCGCGCCATGAAGCAACAATCTCGCACTCGCGAAATTGTAAAAAATGCAATTTTGCACCGGAAAACCACCAGCAGGCAGCATAAGCCTTCTGAAAATGGATGGATGGCATTGGATTGTGGTGATTTGATTTGTGTTGTGTGTTTTCACTTTTTGGAGTAGGGGTTGGGTGCTGGCTATGTTGGTGGTGGCCATTTTGAGGCATGGTCCTGGCCATGTGGATGGGGGGGTCAAGCGGCCATTTTGAAGGCAGGCAGTGAGCTTTGAGACATAGGCCTACACCCATTGTGCCTTGCTTTCACCCATTGTGCCCAGGCGGAGTCAGGGGTACATGAAAGCACAACCCTCTGTGTGTGTGCTCTCTTGGATCAATTTTAAATTCCTGTTTCCCAAAAATTTAGCAAATCCTAATTTTGAAAATTCCATATTGTGTGGTGTGCATGTGTGTATTCATAAATGCCTACTTGCTAACTGTTTATTCAAGCGCTACATATGCAACATTTATATTTACTGATGTTCCTCTGTCTTCGTTTGCGTTTAGGTGCACAAAACTACGCATCATCATCGTTGAGCATCAGTGCCAGGAAGAAGTGCTGCTGCGGCCTGTTGTTCCCACATCTGAAGAAGATGGCTCCAAAAAGAGGTGCCCGTAGGTCCTCTTCCAAGAAAGATGTCTCTACTAAGGAGAAGAAGAAGCAAGTGGCACCACTTACCAAGGCGACTGGTTGCTCAACCAAGACATTTTTTGGGCAACAACAACCAAAAAAACAAAGGCCCACCATGAGTGCTGCACAGGTAGCCTGTTTAGTTGTTGAATCACCAACGACCAGTGATGTTGGATCATCGCAAGAAAGTAGCAGCACGCCATCAACACAGGTTTTAACTCATCTCACAAGTACTATTCAACAACCAAAGCCGCAACAACAACTGCATGGGCTACTAGTACAAGCAGAAGTACATGCGCAAGGAGCTGTCCGAGAAGGAGCTGTCCGAGAAGGAGCTGTCCGAGAAGGAGCTGTCCGAGAAGGAGCTGTCCGAGAAGGAGCTGTCCGAGAAGGAGAAGGCCGAGAAGGAGCTGTCCGAGAAGGAGCTGTCCGAGAAGGAGCTGTCCGAGAAGGAGAAGGCCGAGAAGGAGAAGGCCGAGAAGGAGCTGTCCGAGAAGGAGAAGGCCGAGAAGGAGAAGGCCGAGAAGGAGAAGGCCGAGAAGGAGAAGGCCGAGAAGGAGAAGGCCGAGAAGGAGAAGGCCGAGAAGGAGAGGTCCATGGAGACTTGCAAGTAGAGGTCAGTGAAGATGGCCATGGAGCGGTGCAAGTGCCCACAATGGTTGTTCTTCCAGAAGTAGGGGCACAGGAGGAAATTGACTTTGGAGCCGGGGTATCATGTCAGGAAGACGAAGCCACTCCTCCTGATGATTCATTTTCTCCCAGCTCCCCAGCAAGGAAAAGATCAAGGAGGGTGTGTAGAAGTTCCTCTTCAAGCCCCGCTCCATCAGATGATCTGGATCTAGATTGGCAACCATCTCCGACGTCTGAGAGGGAGGCACACCATGAGCTGCGAAAGGTATCAAATGTTAAAAGGAAGGGCCCCGGAAAGCTCATACTTATGGATCCGAACGTCGGACTTGATGAAGTGGTGCATTCTGATGTTGTTGAAGAGGATGACAGCAATGACCTAGTCATCACACATGTCAGTCCAGCCACACCGGCCATGCAGCAGACAGACATTTACACCCTATCCCGACGTCATGCTGAGCGTGACCCTGGCGACGTGCCACTGGTAGCACCACCAACGCAGTCAAGTAGTACCACAAGTTCAACAAAACCTACAGCTCCCATATTTTCTCCCCGGAGGGGGACTCCATCCAGCTCGACTCCCTCAAGTAAGGTTGCTGCAATAATTGCACAACCCAGTAGATGTCTGCAAGGCTCATCCACCACTGCTTCATCTGGCATTGGCAGCAGTATCACCTCGTGCGGCAAAACCAGAAGTTTCCAGTCCCCAGTTTGGAACTTTTTTAGTGTCCATGAAAAATATGATAACATAGCCGTTTGTTGCATTTGTAAGACTAGCGTTAGCCGTGGTAAGACTGGTACCAACTATGGAACCGGAGGCCAGATAGGTCATCTTGAAAGAAAGCACGCTGTCGAATGGTTTCCGCACCTAGCAAACGTCAAGGGAAAGCGATCCCAAAGGGCAAGTGGCCAAAATATACCCATAGTAGGTGTTTCATCTGAAGATGATGGGGAGGTAGAAGAAGCGTCAGACATGTGTCCGGTTGCACCCAGTACCCCTTGCAGCACCACACCCTCCGTAACACATAGCAGGCACACTGAGAGTCTGGGAGACACACCAATGCGGAAAATGTCAACACTGATCAGAAGTGGGTCGAAGAAGGCATCAGCATCATCCCGTAAATTTGTCCAGCGCACCATTTCAGCCATGTTCTCCTCAGATGCGCAATTTCAACGCAACCACCCAACTGTACGCCTCTATAACACTAAGCTGGCAAAAATGCTAGCGGTGGACCTTCTCCCTTTTTCGTTTGTCGAAGGTGTGGGTTTCCTTGAACTCGTGGCAACATTGGCCCCTAAATGGAAGGTTCCTAGCCGGTACTATTTTGCCAGGGTTGCTGTTCCAGCACTACACAAAGAGGTGCTTGAGTTGGTGGGGGCAGCTTTGCAGAAGAGTGCTGTTCACACTATACACCTGACAACAGACATGTGGACCAGTTGCGCAGCCACTGATTACATGTGCATCACTGCACACTGGGTCTCTTTTTCAGGGGTTATTAAACAGATAAATGCAGGTGGTGACTTGGTCGAGATTTTTAAGGGTGCTCGTAAACATGCAACATTAGCCATGTTTGGCATGGAGAAAAGTCATACTGCAGTCAACATTTTGGCTGACTTTAACAAAAAGGTCTTGCAATGGCTGCGCCCAAGACATTGCAAGGTTGGTTATGTTTCTACAGATAATGGCAGCAATGTAGTTAGGGCCATGGCGGACGGTTTCTATTTCAGAGTGCCGTGTTTGGCGCACTGTATCAACCTTGTTGTGCAAAATTTTTTGAAAAAAGAACTTGCAGTCGACAAAACACTGACCATCTGCAGAAGAATATGCACACATTTCAACCATTCTTTTAAGGCCCGGAAGGAGCTGAGGCGCAAGCAAAATGAACGTAGAATGCCAGCGAAAGCACTTATCCAGGAGGTGGCAACACGTTGGAACTCAACCTTCTACATGCTTGAGCGTCTGCATGAGCTGTTTCCAGTAGTCAATGAGTATTTCTACAACCTGGGTGGTGATACGACAGGAATGATACTAGCGGTGGAGCAATGGCAGCTAGTTAAAAGCCTGACAGACATGCTTCGGCCTTTTGAGGTCTTCACGCGTGACGTGAGCAGGGAGGACTGTTCTTTGAGCAAAGCTATCCCACTGTTGCTGAAGCTCGAGCACCAAGTCAAGGTGGTGTCTTCACAATTAAAGGACGTTGGAAAGAACGAAGCACATGAGTTGGCGCAGAGATTATTACAACGCCTAGTTAGCAATGAACGGCTTGTAAATATCAAGAAACAACAGCACTACATTTGTGCTACTATTCTGGATCCACGTTACAAAAAGCCATTGTTTGGCAAAGTAATAATTCCTTTTGAAACATCGGATGTTACAGAGTACAAAGGTTGGCTAGCTCAGTCAGCCATTCGTTTTGAAATAGAACGGAAGGAAACTGTAGGAGAAGACAGTACTACTAGTGAATCAGCAGGCGATCAGGCGTCCCAAAAAAGCACTTCACCATCTGTGCCTGTGGCAGAAGTGAGTGATTTTTCCTCTGAGCCGTTAACCACACCAGCAACCGTATCATCTCCACCAGGCGCATGCGATATGTCTGAAGCGAGTTGGCTAACTCAGCTAGGGTTTCCTGGTCCTAGAAAGGACACAGAAGTGCAAAGTACAGGAATCCGGGAGGACATTCTTTCAATGGTGCAGGCCTATCTGGATGACTCAACAGAGGTCAATATTACTGAGGACCCATTGGCGTATTGGCATGGGAAAAGAAAAATATGGCGAGAGCTCACCAACCTGGCTATCAATTACTTGTCTTGCCCACTCGCAAGCGTGTCTTCAGAACGTGTTTTTAGTTCTGCTGGTGGCATTGTGACTTCCAAAAGGTCCCGCCTCTTGCCCGCAAATGTGGAGCGGCTCACCTTGATAAAGATGAACCAGCACTTCATACCACCAGATTACAGAGTACGAGAATGCACGCAGGAAGAAGAGGACACCGCCCTACCCGAGGAAAGTTCTCCTCAGTTACCAGAAGTAACCCCGACTGATGAGTTAGCAGAGTATGAGGACGAGTTCTGCTTCCCTGACAGCGAGTTCTGAAAATGACTCAATCATTCATTAATTGTAAATAGTCCTCCTTATTCACTTTTATTCCTGTGTGTCTGCCTTTCTTTAGCAAGTGCTTCATCACATTCCCAACAAAACTGTAATCAACCAATAAAACAACAAGCCCATCAACAGAACTATCTTGATTTTGATGCCGCAGCATTCCTCAGGTTCACAACAGTTAGTTGACAAGAACTCAGTCCTGGTCGTCTATCCTGAGTCCTCCTCCTCCAGACTCACCCTATCCATTACCCATAATGCTGATGCCTGGATTCTGCACAATGAAGAAATGAAGGAGCCAGCCCTCAAACACAAATTACAGGTAAGATAAGCTTTTGTATGGGAGGTAGTATAATGGAGTATTCGGAGAGGCGAGAGAGTGACAGTGGTACTAGCAGCAAAGTCCTAGGGCTCTTGAATTAACAAACTCTGTGACAGGCATTTACTTAGGAAAACATTTGGCCTATTGCACGTGAACGTGTAGGCGTTATATTGCTCGCTTGCCTGTCTCAGGGGTGCTGTCTCTGGGGCTTCTAGGTTTTAGGGTTGTGTCAGCACCGCTACCACATTTCTAATGTTGATTGTTTTTGTTTTGCAGAAAATCCACGCCGGGAAACTCCAGTTGTGGCCCTGCTGCAGAACGCGTTAGGACTCTGTGAATTCCAGGTGGAGCCAGCCCTCAAACACAAATTACAGGTAAGATAAGCTTTTGTATGGGAGGTAGTATAATGGAGTATTCGGAGAGGCGAGAGAGTGACAGTGGTACTAGCAGCAAAGTCCTAGGGCTCTTGAATTAACAAACTCTGTGACAGGCATTTACTTAGGAAAACATTTGGCCTATTGCACGTGAACGTGTAGGCGTTATATTGCTCGCTTGCCTGTCTCAGGGGTGCTGTCTCTGGGGCTTCTAGGTTTTAGGGTTGTGTCAGCACCGCTACCACATTTCTAATGTTGATTGTTTTTGTTTTGCAGAAAATCCACGCCGGGAAACTCCAGTTGTGGCCCTGCTGCAGAACGCGTTAGGACTCTGTGAATTCCAGGTGGAGCCAGCCCTCAAACACAAATTACAGGTAAGATAAGCTTTTGTATGGGAGGTAGTATAATGGAGTATTCGGAGAGGCGAGAGAGTGACAGTGGTACTAGCAGCAAAGTCCTAGGGCTCTTGAATTAACAAACTCTGTGACAGGCATTTACTTAGGAAAACATTTGGCCTATTGCACGTGAACGTGTAGGCGTTATATTGCTCGCTTGCCTGTCTCAGGGGTGCTGTCTCTGGGGCTTCTAGGTTTTAGGGTTGTGTCAGCACCGCTACCACATTTCTAATGTTGATTGTTTTTGTTTTGCAGAAAATCCACGCCGGGAAACTCCAGTTGTGGCCCTGCTGCAGAACGCGTTAGGACTCTGTGAATTCCAGGTGGAGCCAGCCCTCAAACACAAATTACAGGTAAGATAAGCTTTTGGATGGGAGGTAGTATAATGGAGTATTCGGAGAGGCGAGAGAGTGACAGTGGTACTAGCAGCAAAGTCCTAGGGCTCTTGAATTAACAAACTATGTGACAGGCATTTACTTAGGAAAACATTTGGCCTATTGCACGTGAACCAACACGATGACAGTGTTCAGTTAAATGAAATTACTGCAAAACCACCACCCACCCAGCTCAAAAGTAGTAAAAAAACAGGTATGCTCAGATAAAGTTTGAAAAAGTATATTTATATCCCTAACAAAATAATCTCCCGCAAGACCCTCCCTAACCCCAACAAATAGTCCTCAAAAGTCCCCAAAAAACCCAACTCCCAATTCCCACCCCCCAAAAGTCTCAAAAAAAGGGGCAAGGGACACTCTAGGGATGCAAGCTGGTAAGTTTGGCCTCCAGGGCATCATGCTTTAGGGCCAGGGCATCATATTTTTCTTGGAGGATGGCTTGCTCTAGGCGGAGGCCCTCCACCACATTTTGAAATTTGTGCCATTTCTGGACCTCCGCCTCTAGGTCTGACACTCTGCGGAGTGCACGGCGCAAGCGACCTTTAACAGTGCTGCGAGGTGCAGCTTTTGCTGCTCGGCGGTGGCGTCTTCCGGCACGGCTCCGGTTCGCTGGAGCACTGTGCTTACCGGCAGAACGTGGGGTAACAGAGGAGGATGTAGACGATGTTAAGTTGGATGCACTGGAGTGCGTGTCATCCCCCTCGAGTTCCACCAGTCGCCGATATTCCGCAACAGTTGCTTCCAGCCTCCGTTGCCGGGCCAGTACAGCCAGCATACTCCTCGTTGGTTTGGAGGTTTTAGTATTGCCAACTATATGAAGAAAGAAAGACATAATCTGTAAGCAATGCTCTTTAGGAATATGATTAACACAAAATGATTCAGCAGGAAGTTGTGTCACAGTACAACTAGCAACTAGCCAGGGCAGTACAAAACTATTCAGGCCAGTATCATGGGCGTCCGCAGGGAGGGGCGCTTGAATCACCATTTCCCTTCCCACAACTCTCTTGTATCCTTGGTTTGGTGCTCTTTCATATGAAAGAGATGTGGCAGAAGTGAGTGATTTTTCCTCTGAGCCGTTAACCACACCAGCAACCGTATCATCTGCACCAGGCCCAGGCGATATGTCTGTTTCCCTCCCTCTCTCTCTCTCTCTCTCTCTCTCTCTCTCTCTCTCTGTCTCCCTCTTTCTGTCTCCCTTTGTCTCCCTCTACCTCGCTGTCTCTCTCTCTCTGTCTCCCTCCCTCACCCTCCCTCTGGCTCCCTCCCTCTCTCTCTCTCTCTCCTTCTGTCTTCCTCTCTCTCTGTCTCTGCCTCTATCTGTCTTTCGGTCCCAGCCTGCTGTAATTACCATATTGTAATTTGTCACTGGGCCACCACTGGATACACATCATATCCTATCTAAGAGTCAGATAGTACCATGATCCAGCTTACCTGTACTCGCCACCGCCACTGTCTCCTTCCTCACAGTCTGTACTTCTTCTTGGTCCGACTCCTCTAGCGCCGCCTCCTCCCCAGATTGACCCTCGGACTCCGAGTCAATGATGACCACATCCGAGCTGGCCCCGCCACCAGATGTTCCACCTACAAAGTAGATTTAAGAATGTTAGATTACACCACTCCACTAGTATTTGGTCTATGAATGAAAAAATGTGAAAACAACTGAAAAAGTAATTGACTGTCTACTCTAGTCTAAAGTAAATGTCCCTCCTTCCAGGGAAAGCTGTTGTCTTGCTTAATTTTTTTGTCACAATTGTTGAATGCTTGCTTAATTTTAACACACATTATTTTTCTCTGAACAGACAGAAACTGGACTTCTAAGGACAAGAGGAACATCAACTTGAAACCAGGTGAAAGCTCGGCTCGACCACAAGAAATTTCTACCAATCCAGTACTCATCAACTCTGCACCAAGCACTTTTCCATTTCCAACTAACTTTATTTTAATATATGTGTTTACTTAAACTTTTAATAAAGCTTTTAAACTTGAATTGACTCTGTAGTTTTTCCTCCAGAGAGTCCAGACTAGAGTGACTGAGCGAAAAGTTTTGCAATTTTTGGAAGGAGGAATCTGTGCTGCTGACACTACCAGGTTTATTTATACAGTGTGCCAAACACGCCACTCTGAAATATTATTACTCTGGTCTTTGGTGTCCATAGTTCGGTTTGTGGAGAAGTGTCCCTGCAACAGTAGTATTATGGATTTTGCTCCTATCTAAACACTATTTCGAAACAATTAAATTAGGAATGCTTGGACAACAATAGGTCCTCTATATTTAAATGAAAACTTACTGGGGCCAGCAAAGGAGCACTCGCCGCCCTGGCCTGCATCCTCCTCCTTTGGAGCCACTGCTGCATCCTCCTTTTCCGCCCGCTTGCCCCTGGGCGGACCTGACGTACAACATGAAAGAAATAACAGAAAACATTGATGATTGCTGCTTGCCGATGTCCTTGTCAACCAAATCAAACATTTAGAAAGAACAAGAACCTACTATTTCAGCCAAAAAGAGGGCTACAATGGAAGGACTGCACCTGAGCCTCTACTCTAGGGGCAGATTTACAAGCCCCTTGCAGCTCTTCTGCTCCATTCTTGCGTCAATTTTGTGACGCAGCGCCACAAGAGAGGCGCCATGGTCTGGCGTATATTAACAACGTGACGCATATGGGAGATGCATCCCATTCTAAAACCCTGCGCCATTAGGGAGCATTCCATCGCAAGGGATGGCGTTCCTGCGCAGGAACGCATGCTAAAAGTGGCTATGGGGAATATATAAAATTTCAATCAGTCATTTAGGACAATGATGCGTCACTGAAACCCTGCGCCTGCATGAAGCAGACTTACGGCTTGACGCAGCATTGCTGGAGCTGCGCCATCGTTGCAACGCAACTCCATCAAAGAGCCGCCTTTACGGCACCGATGCGTAACGCTTCGGTGACGTTTTGGGACCATGGTGTGCCGCATTGTAAATACGGCGCACCATGGGTGGTGCTGCCGTGCCACACACTTTGCAGGGATGCGCAGGTAATTGCTAATCTGACACTTACGGGCATACTTACGAGTTCTGAGCTGGACACCTCCAGATGTGCACCAGAACAAATACGTAACGCAAAACTAACCTTGCGTCACGGCAGATGCGCCGCTATTACAATGCGGCAAACCCTGGCGCAAGGGTAGGCAGATGCGTAACGCATCTCGTGACGAAATAGGGGCGCATCTCTAGAGTCGCTTCGTGGGCGCAATGCAACTATAGCAGTGCTCAGGGCTGCCCAATACTCTACATACCGCATCAGTCCTTACGCCTGCTTCAAGCAAGCAGGCATAAAGAATTGACATAGCAGCGTCGCGGAAGTGCCTGCGCTAAATCTTGTAGATTTTACGCAGGCACTTTTGCGAGGCACACATCTGCCTGACCGGCACCACCCACCCCCCACTCCCCCCCTGCGTGGGAACGCACCCATTGAGGTGCAGGCCCAGGCATTCACGTGGCGCATCTCCTTAGAGATGCATCACGTAACGTTGTACATGACTCGCAGGGATGCGCCACGTTTACGTCGCTGTGCGTCAGGTAAGGCAGTGTAAACGTGGAACAAGGGGCTTGTAAATCTGCCCCTTTGTGTCTAGCATTACGCAGTTCTGTAAAATACACTCATACTCAGCCCAATTAAATGAACACAAAATAGATAACAAATAAGCAGTGGCACCGGCACAGAGAAGGAGAACAGTGCACCTGAAATGCACAGAAGATTTTGAAATATTAATGAAAAAATTGCTACTACTACTCACCAAGACCGGGGACCTCCACTCCCAGCACGTCTAGCAGGTCACGCTCTCGGTCAAGGATGTCGGTCCAGCGGTGGGTGACCTGATTGTAGGTGCGCTGGACCCCCGTGATCTTAAAAAGGGCCCGGCACACCTGCCCCCACCGCTTCCGTCGCTCCTGGCTGTTGGTGTAACCAGCAGCAATCCTGCCGCCTGCCGCGATGGTCCTGGGGAGACGGCGCTGCACGTAAAAAACAAGTGCGCCCACCTCCTCAGGGCTGAAAATCTCCCGGGGCACCACCATTTCCGCCCTCAATCGACCACACGGGAGCCGGGCACGGGCTGCGGTGCCCGTCTTGGGCAGCTTGACTGCTGTCTTCACCATGTTCTGGGCAGGTAAGGAGATAAAATGAAAAAGAATAAGAGTAGAGAAGAAGGAAAGTAAAAGTTTAAAAAAGTAGTTCAAAAGTAAACAAAAATAGCCTAAAACACAAAAATATAGATCTAGAAAAATACAGGGATAGAAAATAAGTTAAATAGATCAAAAAAATAGTAAAACAAGCAAAGGATGGCAGAGATATAGAGAGGATAGAAACACCATACCCAGACACATAGGAATGAATGAAAAACAAGATGGCGGCCCGATCACGTGCGCGTAAGTAAGTTCGCACGCGATTTCTCTCGCGAACTCGTGCGAACTTGTATTCGCAAGGCGCGAGTCGGGCGAGATTACACTTAGCGGGCGGAAACGGAAATACGTCACGCAAACAAAATGGCGGCGCCCATACTCAACCTTGAGGTAACTCGCACGAGTTCGCGGCCTCCACGGGCCAGTTCGCACTACGACGCGCCCCGCGAATAGGGCGAAATTACCGAAAAACGAGTTTTGCAAAAGCAAAACGAACGAGCAGGTGCAAAAGTTCGAGCTCATCATTTGTAACCATTTACCTGTAGTGCTTCCTGAAGGGGCCCTCCAGAATCCGGTTGCCTACTTGCAACTATTGTGTGACCCTGCTCTGACAGTCACAGAATAGTTACAAGTATGCCATTGCATCCTGTTAAAAAAAATTATTTACTTTGCATTTGCAACAAAAAGGAAAGGGAGCAGACAAGCAGGTGCCAGCCTTCATTAATGTCAGTTGGGGCAGGGCAGGTGTTGTTGTTTGCAAAACTTAAGGCACTTAGCAGGTGTTTGTTCACTCAGTGGTCAATCAGAGGGTGTTGTGATGACACTGAGGGTGGCATGGGTGTGCCAGCCAGAGGGTGGCATGGGTGAACCAGAGTGCCAGTGTTGACAGATGATGGCAGTGCTTTGCTTTGCCCCAATAATGTACACTGGTGAACTAGAGGGTGATGTGATGACACAGAGGGTGACATGGGTGAGCCAGAGGGTGGCATGGGTGACCAAAGAGAGTGCCAGTGGTGACAGAGGGTGGCAGTGATGAAGAAAGCTTAGCAAACAGGCTGGGCACGTAGAAACAACAAGTTCGCTAAACTGGCGACCCGACAAGTAAGTTCGCAATTTGCGAAATAGTACAAAACCCTCGCGAACTTGCAGAAACCCGTGCGAACATACACACCCCCAAAAAATCCGCTAATCCGCGAGAATTCGCGGATTTCGCGTATTTTCGCAATCCGCGAATACGCAAATCCGCAAATTCGCGGATTGCGAATCCGCAAAATCCGCCCATGCTTACTGGATATCTCCCTTAGTGATCACCAAAAGTAGCAACCGCAAAATAAGGTTATGTGTGGACTTGCGCCACCTAAATTGGAATATAGTTATAGACAGATTTACCTCTCCTAAAATAAATGAAATGACCACTTGTTTGAAAGATGTAAGATCATTCTCTACAATAGACCTGTCCTCTGCTTTCCACCAGGTTTCCTTGTTGCCAAAGTCCATAAAATGTAACCTCTTTCATCACCCCTTTTTTGTTGCTTTCATTTAAGGCGCATGTGTTTTGGATTGGCATTGACTGCTGCTATTTTTCAGTGCTTAATGATCCAACTATTTAGTAAAGAACAGGGGATTGCTTTCTTTCAAGATAACATCTTGGTATTCGGCTGTAGTAAATATGACCATAAGACTTGATTATTGAAGATTTTGATGATTTTGGAACAAAGGGTCTACCATAGAGCATTTTAAATGTAAATTCGAAGTCCAAGTGTTACCTATTAGGGACATGTTCTTGATGAGCTGGGATTAACCCAAACCCACTTTAGTGACTGCCATTGAGAATGGGTCTATACTCACTAGTAAGGAGGATATAAGATCATTTCTAGAGATGAGTGATGCAAAATATGTTCCTACTTTTGCAGACAAAACAAATGATAGTCACAATTTGCTTAAGAAGGATCACAGGTTTTCTTGGTCTCCGGACTGTGACAATGATTTCCAAATCATCAAAATGGTAACATCCTTGAGAAGTTTTGACCCTTCAGTGAATAGTACCATTTCTACTGATGCTAGCAATAAGTGTTTAGGGGCAGTTTTGACCCAGAAGGACTCCAAAGGTAAAGAAAATAAAATTGCATATGTGTCCAGGTTTTTGACATCCTGTGAGGAGAAATACCCGATTATTGCAAGGGAGGTGTTATCTTGCACATGGGCCTTGGAGCATTTCAAATCATTCATTTGGGGGAAGGTATGTACAATTCGATGCGACCACAAACCCTTATATAAAATTCTAACAACTGAAGGTTCAGCAACTGCTTCATCCAGACTGGGCAGAATTTCAATGTGCATGCAGTATTTTATATACAAATTGGTTTACGCTCCTGGTAAAAATAATGTTGTGGTGGATTTCCTTACGAGAATGCCGGTCATGCTAGAAAAATGTGAAAATTAAATGTGGAATGGGACCCCAGTGGCTTTGATACACAGTTAGGTTTATCTGCCATGAGAATGAATGGAATACGGAATACCTGAAGGATTAGGCTCTACAGAAAGTACTATTGTATGTGATGAACTGGTGGCCGAGAAAGAAGTCAGTTAACACATTGGTCAGACCACCTACTGGATACATCACCATCAGGATTCAGAGCAAATCACAGCACTAAGGCCACGCTGAATGCCGCTACAGATGACAATAGAACACTCCTCGATTATGGAGAAACGATGGCCCTGATCCTTCTCAACCTCTCCGCTGCCTTCAACACCATCTCCCACAGCACCCTCATCAACAGACTCTACAACATAGGCATACAGCAAGATGCCCTCAAGTGGATCACCTCCTTCCAGAATGCACACAGAGCATCCGACTGCCTCCCTTCACCTCCGCACCCAAAGACATCCTATGCGGTGTACCACGAGGATCATCCCTCCGCCCCACCCTGTTAAACATCTACATGAAACCCCTCACAGACATCATCAGATCCCACAAACTCAACATAATCTCAGGTGCAGACACTCAATTGATCCTCTTGCTCAACGAGTACCCCTCCAACACAAGAATCAACTTCTGCAACACCATGACCAACATAAGCGAATGGTTGAGAGACAACTGCCTCCAGCTCAACTCCGACAAAACTGAGATACTTATCTTCGGGAAGAACACCTCAGCATGGAACCACAGCTGGTATCCTGCGGAACTCCGACCCACACCCCACTGACCAACCATGCATGCAACCTCTGCAACATTCTGGACAGCCAACTGACCATGAAAAGCCAAGTTAATTTGATTCAAATCAAATATAGCTTTATTCGGTTGGGACAGACAACCATAAAAGCACACATTTAATACAGAACAATAAAAACAGTTTGTTATATGACCGTTTCCCTGGTAATAATATAATACGTATCATTGGCAAAATACAATAACATTTTTGTAACTACAAGACTACATCATACTAAACAAGAAGTATAAAGTGCGATGTGCTTAATGTAAACAAATATATCTTAGCAGCTAGACAGCTATATGACATCTTAGTAAACATTATATATATAGTGCGATGTGCTAAATGTAAACAGTTGGCACTTAGCAGCTATATAATTACAACAAGAAGAAAAGTGCAGTGTGCTCAATGTAAATAATAGACTCATTGCACCTTGATAGTTAGATATAGTATAGTCTATAATGTAAAATCCTACATTTATTAGTATATTAATATGGCCCATCCTTATTATAACTTTTTAAAAGAATAAAATACTGTTTAAAATACCATACTCTTTCTGGCCTGCCTTAATAGAACTAAGTATAAAAGAAGCTGTAAAGAAACAGATCTCCGGTTCTTCCAGAGCCATCAATAAGGACACAGCAGCTTTGATGGTCTTAGCCTCATGTTTTAAAAAAAGTGGTTTAAGATACATGATTCTGAATGCCAAAAACAGTTTAGCTATAAGTAAAAAGTGTGTGGTACTCTGCTTAGAATGGCCATCGCACGGGCATGGAGAGGAAGAGTGCTTTTTCATAATAGGAAACGCAATTAAGTGGTGCACTAAACCAAGCCGCATTCTGGTTAAAACAAATCGGTGGGAGCTTCTAGTGACAAATTTTAAATATCCTTGGAGACCCGTTGTAACACTATACATATGATAGAATTGGTATGTATCTTGGTTCTTAATGGTTTCATGCCTATTATTAATCCTATGGGCCAGGAAAGTACCTTTCAATTCCTGTTTAGATAGTGAGGGTAAACTACTATGATTCCCTGTAATGGATATATCAAAAATGTCACCATAGGCATTGAAGACCATTGTGAGTATTGGTCCCCATAATTCGGGTAGGGATTTATAGGTATCTATTGGCACACCATCTGCCCCTGGTGCTTTCCCCCCTTACTGTTACTTATGCCTATCAATACCTCCTCTAGTGATATAGCTAGGTTGATAATTGGCCATTTATTTTGTGTTGTTATATCAATCAATGGGATATCGTTAGGATTAAAAATGCCAGAGAAATGGTCCACCCAATCCATGCAACTTACATGTGCCAAAAGTTCCGGTACAGTTTTGTTTTTAAGAAATGTACTATTCACTGTGTCCCAGAACAGTTTATGATTGGCAGTCGTTGCGGCAAAGTCAAGGTTTTCCCAAGCTTCTTGTTGTAGTTCAGCCTTCCTTCGTCTTATATTAGAATTGTATTCAGATCTAAGACTACGAACAACTGAACTATCCCTAGGTTTGGATGATAGAGCTAATTTCAGCTTATTTAATGTAACCGTACAGGCATGGTTAAACCCTCCCCTATCCTGTTTTTGATTTTTGGGAGGGACCTTAGTAAAAAGTTTAGAGATACGTTCATTAATCGTATTAAAATTGACTAAGATCTCAGTAGGTTGGGTCGTTAAGGATAAATTATCTGCAATTTCATGACCGCATGCCATCACAATTTTTTTGTTATTTCGTCCGAGTTCTCTCCCTTCCACCTAATTCTTGCGCCATTCGGGCGTATTGGTATGATATTGTTAACAACAGTACATAAATCAGCCTTCTTAATCCCCCAGACATATAATTCCAATGTGATCGGATTATGGTCCCTCATGGGCAATGCAGCAATCTGCGGGATGGTACATAGGTTGGCAATATTAACAGAGACTATGACATGGTCTATACAGCTCTCGGATGACCTTCCTATAAAAGTCGGGATATCCTTCCCGTTCACATCTTTCGCACATTGCAAAATATCTAAATCAAATTCAGTCATAACTGCATTTAGGGTGTTACCATATGAGCAATGTGGAAAGTGTAGACGGTTATCCCCTACATCTGATTGGAGCCCACATACTTTGGTCGTAGACAATGGACAGAGAGACAGGTTAAAATCCCCTAAACAGACCATATTCACATTATTGATATATATATCAGTCATTTTACTTAGGTCCTGTCTTAATTCTGTGACCAAACTATGTCGGGTGGAATTAAAAATATTGTTATAGCAATTGATCAACAATACATCTCGACTACCCCTATGTTTAATCAATAATAGCTGTACAAAATGCCCTACATTCATACTTTTCATGACTTTGACTGGGAGATTATTTTTCAACAGAGTTAACAGCCCACCTTTAGCTCTACCTGACGGTGATGGTAACGCGGGCAGGTTATATGCCGTACACCCCTCTATAAATACATCTATAGTGCTCCATGTTTCTTGGAGACACACTATGTCGTGTGTACTAATGAAATCCTTCCAACCCGGCATGTTGATCTTATTTTCCAGGCCAGCTGTGTTTCATGTCATAATAGAAAAACCTCCCCCTTGATTGGGTACTACAGGATTGCCTAAAATGCCTTTATTGACTAACTCCCTAGAGTTTTCTAATGATGTTTAAAGTAGTTGGTGTGTTAATATGCCCAGTCTATTACTCCCGTCCTCCTTAGCCCTGTTTCCTGTCTCATTTATATAATCATTGGATTCAGTCATTAGCTTATGCTTTGCAGGCCTACTTATTGGTGTTCCGGGCTCTAGGGATACCTCGGTGGACCAGTAACTGTTATCAATAGCAGTTACAGAGGACAAACGATATCTACCCCCCATGTAGTTGTGTTAGGGTCAGTCAATCATTACAGTCTGGAGTACTTAAGCATTGAATCTATTGGATAGTGGGAAGGTGTGATGGGTAACTGGGTCAATTGTATCTATTAATCCACTGGGTTGGAAGTTCCTTCCACCTAAGGGGGGATTGTCTAGATGTTTATAGAAATATCCAAGCGGGTAGAGTGAAATTGATCGCTCTATACTGGAGCTACAAGCCGCTCTCTCAAGGGACGTTTTTGTCCAGGATGGATTCTTGAAATTAATAATTATGCAGTCCCCTTGTATGGTTTTTCTGAGTGGACCTATCCACTGCACCCTTCTAGTTAATAGGATTTGGTTTGCATGTTCCACAGGGAAATTGCAATGATCATGAAGCCAATGAAGTACCTTGTTCTTCAGGGTGCTATGGCTTTCAATTTGTTCTACCCCTATCGATGGGACTTTAACAATGACCGCTACATAAGGTCTGCAATCTGGCGGTAAATTAATCACAACCTGCTCTTTCTGTTCCACTCGACCCTTAGGCTTACTCATATCTTGGGATTTATTATTGTTATTCTTCTGCCCATTACTACTGGAACGTAAAGTACTAGGCTGTGGGTCTGGATGTACACTCCCTCTGGTGTTTAGACTGGCACAGTTATTCTGCGTACGGGAGATCAAATTACAATGCCCGGCCGTTGTGGTAGTTAGGGTGTTTGGGTTAGGCGTAGCCACTGACGGTGTGAGTGATAGGTCCGGCATTTGTACCAGGGATTTGGGGCCCGATGTAGGTAAATCTTTTTTACCACTTCTTAAATACCGATTAATACCGAATCGGTATTTAAGAAGTGGTAAAAAAGAGGAGGGCAGATGTAGGTAATTTTATTTTTACAAATACCGAATCGGAAGGAATCGGTATTTACCGATTCGGTAAATACCGAATCGGTAATGCGCATTGATTCCTATGGGCATTGAAGCCCATAGGAATCAATGGGCATTACCGAATCGGTATTTACCAAATCGGTAAATACCGAATTTTGCACGGGTGCAGGGGGTGTCACTTTGACACCCTCTGGCACCCCAATTACAGGCATGTGTGCCATGTGGCACACAGACATGCCCTAAGGGCATGTCTGTGTGCATGTCTGTGTGCCACATGGCACAGGTGTGCATGCACAGATGTGCATGCACACCTGTATTCGGTATTTTACCACCCAATTGGATTGGGTGGTAAAATACCGACTCCTAAAGGCCTGTGGCACTGTTTGCAGTGCCACCTACATGTGAGATTTACCGAATCGGTAAAATTACCGATTCGGTATTTTATAGAATCGGTAAATTTACAGATTCGGTAAATTTACCAATTCCGTAAAAAAAGGTCCCCTACATCTCAATGTCCCATTTACCGGTCGGTAACGGACGAATTCGGCCGTTACCGACCGGTACTGGCCACCTACATCGGGCCCATAGTGTCTATATCCCTGGTTTGGCTATACCTAGTTTTCATAATGTTGCCCAATTTCACAATCTCCAGACTTAAAGTGTCTAACTTAGCAACCAGGGGTTTAAGCATAGAATCCAGTTTCTGAACCAATGTTGAAATAATTATATTAACAAGATCATCAGGTAGATTAATAGGGACATAGGGACATCATTATTCTCAGGGCCTTGTTTTGATTACGGGTCACAGGTTCTTTTCTAGGTTTGCCATTATTCACCAATTTAATCTGATCTTTTCGGTGTTGGGGGGTCACTAGGATTAGGTAATTGGGGTTGCTCTTCCTGCAGGGGTGTATCCTGTGATAGGGTGGGGATTTCTTGGTTAACCTGAGCTATGGGGGCCTCGAGTTGTGAGTTATCTAAGATGACATCAGCCTCAAAGGCTGGCATAGTGTCAGGCCCAGGTGCTACCCCCAGGGATAAACGTCGTTCTTCCCTGGTAATTTCTTCATTAATGACACTCACAGTCTTAACCAAAAATTCGTCAATGGTGGGGCCATTATTAACCTTGTGTTTTGGTGTCTCTTCTAACTTCCGTTTAGACATTTTCCACAGGGGCTGCCAAATAAACAAACATGGGACCTATATAATAGCACCCCAGGTCCTGTGGCTGATATCAACCCTACGCTATAGCAACAGGTATCAATATGGGGTGAATAAACAGCCTATTTGCACCGTTATTAATACTGTGTCCAATGGCAACAGATTACAAACAAATACCCCTATTTCAATGTCCAAATACGAAGTCACCTGAATGTCCTGTCCTGCAAATTGTCAATAGGGTGGCCCAGCCCTGCCTCGGACTGTCGCGGATGGCTGCAGATGGCCCCGCCCTTGTCCCGGGCTTCTCCCGGCGCTGCACGCGCGCATCCCGCGATGCGAGAGGATCGACGCTCCTTTGAGCGCCTCCGGGCGCGGAAGTGGGCGGAGGTGAGCGGGGTGATGTGGCACGGAAACCTGGGAGTTGTAGTCGTCTCCCCCCTCGGCGGCCACAGGTTGAATCAGGCAGCGGCGGCAGGGGAGACTAACTGCAGGCGGTCCCCAACTCTATTGGGATGTCAGGGTAGGTGTAAAGATGCCTGGTGCCCAAGAAATTGCCAGAAAGGACCCCATGGAACCACAGCTGGTATCCTGCGAACTCCGACCCACACCCCACTGATCAACCATGCATGCAACCTCTGCATCATTCTGGACAGCCAACTGACCATGAAAAGCCAAGTCAACACAGTTGCCTCCTCCTGCTTTCACACACTTCGTATGCTTCACAGAATCTTCAGATGGATCCCTACCAACACCAGAAAGAACGCCCTTCAGGCTCTCGTCACCAGCCGCCTTGACTACAGCAATGCCCTCTACACCGGCATCTCCAACTGGCTCCTCGGAGGACTACAAACCATACAGAATTCTACAGCCAGACTCTTCCTGGATCTCCCCAAACGAACCCACATCGCCTCCACCTAAGAGACCTCCACTGGCTCCCCACTCCGAAGAGTTGCCATTTCAAGATCCTCACGCACTCCTACAAAGCCCTCCAGGATCTTGGACCTGCCTAGCAACCCAGTGACTGAACTTCCACTAACCATCTAGACACCTACACTCCTCCTCACATGACCTCTCACATACCCCCTGCATCCATCACAGCCAAAGTGGTGGCCATCTTTCTCCTACATAGCTACCAAGACCCAGAACAACCTCTCCCTCCAGCACCATACAGCCACCTCACTGGAAGACTTCAGAAAGAGACTCAAAACCTGGCTCTTTGATGCAGAAACAATGGCCAGATATTCCTAGGGGTGACATTGCTGCACTTTACACATGCCATTTGATTAATTGGGAAGAGAGGTTAGAATTGTTAATGATGGCATCTTGTCACATGGAATGATTGTGGAATTGTATCATGAAGGGCATTCTGCCACTGTCAGACTCAAATCTGTTTTGAAGAAATTATTTTGGTGGCCTAGGATGGACATGGCTGCAGAAAGAGTTGTGAGAGAGTATGGTGCATTCCCCTCTGTAAATACGTCATTGCATACATTATGTCCTTCTATGAGTGATGGATTTATCCCTAGTGAACCATGGGAGACTGTGGCAATTGCCATTATGGGCAATATAGGTGATCCACCAAAGTATCTTAGTGTGTGAATTGATTTATTTTCACGTTGGCATGTTGGGAAAGTGGTTGATAAATCTGATATCGATTCTGTAATAGAATTTTTGGATGACACCTTCATGTTTGAGGGCATTCCTGCATTTATTGTGAGTGATAATGGTGTTCAATTTCTTTCCAACAAATCTAAAGCATGTTTTGAAAGACTTGGGATAAAACATAGGACCACATCATTACACAATCCTATTGGCAACAGAATGGTGAAGAGATTTAACCACATTTTGAAAGGCACCATTCAGTTAGCCATGGGAAAAAAATGGTGATTGGATTTTGCAAATTGGTAAGACAGTCTGGGCTTATGGTGTTCCAAGCTATGATGCAAATGGATTACCACCATTCGTGATTATGCGAGGACGGAAGCCCAGATCTAAATATAATCCTGGATGGTTATTTTCTACGGGGTGGAGTTGTGGTCAAAGGAAGAAGTATGGAATAGGATGGAAATGACGCATAACACAAGTAAAATGTATTATGATGCTAAGCATGGTGTGAGACCTAACATAGAAGTGGGGGAATGGGTGCATGTCAAGATACCTGGTTTGGTATGTAAGAGAGAGAGTTAGTTTTATGACCCTGAAGAGGTTGTAGACGTTTTGCAGAATGCTGTGAGACTAAGGAATGGGAAGGTATGGAATTTGAATAGAATTGCCATAGGCAGCGAGACAAATGGTTGTACTGAAGGAGAATTTGATTGACTTCAGGATGAAGCCACAACTTTCGAGTGGGTGTCGAACGTCAGGCCACTATCAAACCACACTCCCAAGTATTTTACAGCATCCTTGGGCAGGGGGACTGGTTTGAGGAGATCCGGCCAACACTCCTCGGACCACAAATCCCGATCCTTCCCAAACAGTAAGATTTTGGACTTACTGGCATTCAACTGCAAGCAGTTTACAGCCATCCAGTCCGCAACCACTGAAAGGTCCTCTTTGAACTTGTCCAGATTGGTACAACATTTCTGAGAGAAGGCGATCACCAATTGGGTATCGTCAGCATACGACACCAGTGATAAGCCCCTTCCTTTGGAATCCGCAGCCAAAGGGCGGACATAGATGTTGAACAATAAGGGGCTCAAGACTGAGCCCTGCGGCACCCCCTGATGCAAAGCAAACTCCTGCGAGTGAAAAGGAGGAATGGAGACTTGGAAAGACCTCCCCTCTAAAAAAGACCGAAACCAATTCAGAGCCGCATTCCTGATGCCAATTTTCACTTGGTGAGTTTACTTTGACTGACTCATCCACATTCAAACTTGTCTCTTCCAAAACACTTGAAGTATTTCCATTGGCTTACACATCTAGCCTTACAATCCTAAACAGGAACCCCGGGAAGAAAAATGGAAAGTTAAACAGGGAAAAGCCAGGTCTTTATGGCTTTTCGGAAATCCAGGTGGTTCTGGATTGCTCTGATGGAAACAGGGAGCGAATTCCAGAGCTGCGCCGCCAAACTGCGAAAGGAACGGCCCCCAGCTCTAGTTTTCAAAATGCACGGCATGCAAACCAATGTGTGATCGGCTGATCTGAGAGGACGTTGTGGCACATAAAACTCTAACAGGTTGGCCAACCCCAGAGGTGCCTGTAGCGTCAAGATCTTATGCGACACACAGAGAGACTTAAATTGAATGCGCTTCTCAACAGGCAGCCAACGAAGTTTCCGGAGCACTCCACTACTTTCATTCGAGTTTGCACTATATAAAAACTGCTGAAAAAAATCTCAAAAAGGTCAAAACAAAACCTTAACATGAGGAAAGAAAAAAAGATACCTATTTGGCTATTTAGTGGCTGATTTGAGTTCAAAATATCAATTGTACAAAAGCCTATTGTGTTTGATGTAATAGAACATAATCTTGATCTGTAATAATCTGGGCCACATACAAGGTTTTCCTTACAACTGTCTTGCCTCTTAGTTCAATTATAGTTCACGTTTAAAAACTATAGGCCTAATTATGACTTCAGCGGTCCGACTGTTTTGGATACACTTGCCCGGAGGGGCGGCTCAGCACTGCTCGTAGCGCTGCTTGGCAGCGCGTTTCATTTTAACCTCCCGTTTTCCTATTTGCTTTATTTTTTTGTTTCCTTTCCCTGGTTTTTAATCAGGATTGCCCCCTGAATCCATATTATTGTAAATCACCGCTCTTTTAGCGGGTCCGGGTTCCGGGGCGGTTGGGCTAAGCAGCGTCTTGACTTTGGCCGCCATATTGGAATGGTCAGTGGCGCTCTGGTAGCGCCATCTTTAGCGTCCTTGTGGGGCAGGTGAGACCCATTCAGGAGGACCTATATAAGGCGGTCCTTGGGTGTGTTCGCCCTGTTTTGGATACACTTGCCCGGAGGGGCGGCTCAGCACTGCTCGTAGCACTGCTTGGCAGCGCGTTTCATTTTAACCTCCCGTTTTCATATTTGCTTTATTTTTTTGTTTCCTTTCCCTGGTTTTTAATCAGGATTGCCCCCTGACTCCATATAATTGTAAATCACTGCTCTTTTAGCGGGCCCGGGTTCTGGGGCGGTTGGGCTAAGCAGCGTCTTGACTTTGGCCGCCATATTGGAATGGTCAGTGGCGCTCTGGTAGCGCCATCTTTAGCGTCCTTGTGGGGCAGGTGAGACCCATTCAGGAGGACCTATTTAAGGCGGTCCTTGGGTGTGTTCGCCCTGTTTTGGATACACTTGCCCGGAGGGGCGGCTCAGCACTGCTCGTAGCGCTGCTTGGCAGCGCGTTTCATTTTAACCTCCCGTTTTCATATTTGCTTTATTTTTTTGTTTCCTTTCCCTGGTTTTTAATCAGGATTGCCCCCTGACTCCATATAATTGTAAATCACCGCTCTTTTAGCGGGCCCGGGTTCTGGGGCGGTTGGGCTAAGCAGCGTCTTGACTTTGGCCGCCATATTGGAATGGTCAGTGGCCCTCTGGTAGCGCCATCTTTAGCGTCCTTGTGGGGCAGGTGAGACCCATTCAGGAGGACCTATTTAAGGCGGTCCTTGGGTGTGTTCGCCCTGTTTTGGATACACTTGCCCGGAGGGGCGGCTCAGTGTGTAAAAGTAAATTTTGCCATGTTATATGTGCCTACGTGTTCCCCATGTTATGTCATATGTGCATGATCGATATGCATGTACTCCCCTCTGATCAATTAAAGACGCAATTACAGTTGTGTCCATTTCTAGTATGTCAGTTTCCAGTTCTCGTGAAAGCTACGAGTATCAAGCTTATGTAAAGTTATGTTGCCACGTTTCACAGTGTGCACGTTAATTCAGTAAAAGTCCCCGTTTCTAGGCCTCAAAAGGGCCCGGACACCAGATTCAGCTCCTGTCTCCTGAACCCTCGCTGAGGAGCGATACAGCCCCCACCTGTATCCCTGACCCTTCACTTACTTCCTGCCTCACAGTGCCCGGCTCGGCCTGGCTCTGCCTGCCAGTCTGCCAAAAGTATGTTATGATTCTAGTTATCAGTCCAGCCCTCCTTCTCTGCATTCCTAAGCTACTGAATCACATCAATAGTTTCAGTCATGGTCTAGCCTTTACGTCTCCATGTAAGAGAAATACTGTATTAATGGTCATTTAATATTCCTCAGCACGCACTACATGTAGAATAATGCATGCACCAGTCTTAGAGTCTGTTAGCCTTTGCCCTGATAACTTTTGGATTCTATCAACATGTTCTCTAAACACTAGATACTAGATAGGCTTTAGGTACATGTCGCCCTGACACTCCAGACTTTTCGTCTCTTCTTCTAGTGCAGAAGTCATAGCCCCCCAGTTCTTCCTAGTAACACGTCATTGCCAGCTTGCGCGCACCACTAGGTCAGAGGTCCCGGCTCCTTAGGTAGCCCCCTCCATGTTTCCGCCCCATTTATGACATATTCTGTTACGTTTACATCACATGTCTATGTACACGCCTCTTGTTACACCCACTTTATGCCTTATCTTTCGCGACTGCTACGAACTCCGCCCACTGCTACGCCTACTGTATTAACTGTAATGCAATTGTTTTAGTATATATATATTATGCACTGTTATTAAGGTTATCCCTTATGCTCCCAGATCCTGCCCCCGGCAGCTGCCATCCTATTCCCGTGCAGGTTGTCCTGTTGCTGTCCTTTATGCTGTATTAAAACCTGCAAACTCAAGATACCTCGAATCTTGACTCTTATTTATTGAGCTATCTGTTATTTTATATCTAGTCAAAAATAGAACAGGTATTTAATTATTTATTTACCACATAATGGCGCCCGAACAGGGACTTGCCCTTTCCCCACGCGCCGGAGAAGCCACGCAAGCCCCCTGACCCTCTGCAGCCGTGACGGAACCATCCTGCGCACCGGCAGATATTTCTGCTTTAAGTATCCCTCAGGTCCACGGAGGAGACGGAGGTTGCGGTCCAGCATCCAGACGAGGCGGTGGAGGAACGCGGCGAGTCCCGACCAGAGCCCAAGCCGAGAGTCCAAGGTCCGAGGTATCCGGAGTCCCACCTGTAACTGAAGTCCGAAGTTCGTAGTCCGTCGTCGTAGCAGTCCAGTCCAGTCCGAGGCCTTCCGTTCTTGCTGCCCGGTGAGTACCGTTGCTGGGGTAGTATCTAGACAGGGTCAATTAATTTGTCTCTGGTCCGTGGGTTTGGGTACGCAAATCCAACACGAAGTGTCCACCTAGGTGGATGCGGGTCCTGACGTGTCTCTTTATGAGACCGGTATGTTTCGTACTGTTTCAGCAGTGCATCTAGTAATTCTAGTAAGTTCTGTTCTCGAGAAATTCATGTGTTTTTGTTTTCAAGTATTCCAGGTAATGTTTCTGTCCAAACTGTTATTTTAAATGTCATTTCAATGTGTTTTCAATGTCGTGGTATGAATGAGTTGTTTCCCCAGTCATTATTGTGTTCATCGTGTATTGTATTGTGTCTAGATTCCAGTCAAAGTCATGCCTCTGTTCTCAAGATTACGTCAGTTAAGAACTAGGAAAGGTCTGCTCGAGGAAGCAGTTTCTGTCCCGCCTAGGGACAGTCCAAGTCATTTTATGTATCATAAGCATGGCATAAGTGCCATATTATATCTAGACTTATGGGTCGAGTATACTAAAGATCTAGAAGAGAAATATAGATGGCCTGTATCAGGCACATGGGATGCCGAGTGCATCATGCGAGTAGAAGAAGCATTATGGAAAAAGAAAGCCAGACAGTCACAGAAAGATGCCATCGAGTTATGGCGAAAAGAATCTCATAAAAGAACGGAAAAAGAAATCAGAAAGTCAGAATTAAGTAGAGAATCCTCAGAAAGAGCCCAAGAAAGGGAATTAATCGAAATAGGTGAACGAGTTAAAACCGAACAGTCAGACAGACAGAGGAATGCCCTTATTAAGGGTATGTACCCTCTTCTTGCCGAGGGCTTGCCAAAAGCAACCCCGGAGGCATCCAGTAATTTTCCGCCACTCTTAGTTCCGACCAAGCTACGTCACAAACCGACCGCAGCTGATATTTTTCTCTCGTCCTATTTGGACGACACAGTCCCAGAATATGCAAAACCTGTTCCGCCAGCTCCTGTAAATAATGTAATTCCTGCTCCTCCAGTCACCGGGGCACCTGTTACAGCACCTGTTACGGTACCCCCGGTCCAGCCTACGTTACAAGTACCCGCTACATTGATCACTCTGCCAGCACGAAGAGTATCAGTCGACGATTCCAGTTTAGGGGCCGCGGGGGGAGGTCCTCCTGGTACCCCGCCGCCACAGAAACGTGTAATATTAGCCGAGTTACATGAACGTGCGTTACAGCGTACGCCCAAACATCAGTCCGTTGCAGATATCAGGCGAGCTCTTACCGAATGCCGTTATGATCCAGTCCCAGGTGATGATAGTATGGTTATATATTCATTGCGTGTAAGACGGGTGACCGAGTATTTGGACACCCTACCAAATATGAAAGAAGATCTAGATAGAATATATCGTTTCATTCGTACAGGAACAGACCCAGAAAGTATTGGCGAAGTCATGTCTCTAAGAAAAGCTGAGATTCAGTTCATGCTATTAAAATTCCTAATAAATTGTTTAATAAGGGAACAAGATTATCCGACTAAAGATCCGACCGAAATGAAAGTCCTGACAAGGTGGAGTGATCATATAGCCGAGGGAAGACACAAGACACTCAGTAGTATAGAGAGTATGTACAAGAAGATACGTAAAGAAATAATAAGGTTACACGAGAAACGCAAAGCAGCACAAGTAAGCGAGAAAGAAGACGACTCTCCTACCGAAGAGGTAGACGACGAGAATCCTTCCAGAATAGCGTATGTAGGTAGAACTAGACTTTCCGACCGACATTCATGTCTAGACTACAAGAAAACTGTTCCTCCTTCAGCACCAGAACAAGGTTCTCTAGAGCAAGTATTTCAAGTTACCGATCACATTCTGAAATCACGAATCGGTTATAGTGAACTTAGTACCATGCATGAACAAGAACTAGCCCGATCAGCAGTCCGATGGGCTACTGATTCTACCACTTTTCCAGACGAAATAGTGGCACAAATGTTTCTGAAACTGCCCCCAGCCGAGCAGCGACTGGTGGGTATGTATATGATCCAACACCTCATTACACTGTATGAGGGTCAGCATTCTGATCCAGGTCCGTTACATGATGTTCTGAACGAGTTACTCCAGTATAAATGGAAAGGTTTAGGTACCGATTTAATTAGTGTCATTCTAGAACAGCGCCACAAATATAGAACGTTTCTGAACCCGCATTTTGTTCACGTCTCACCCCCGGAAAGTAAACCATTTTACATAGACAGACAACATCCGTTACGAGAAGTACACCCAGTTAGGACACCGGATGGTGAAATGCAACGAGTATTTGTTTACACCCCGATTACGAAGATGGAACTTTTAGAGATGAAAAAGTTAATTCCCTGTCACGACAAAGATCCAGCAGGGTTCCACCGTGAATTAAAAGACATGCTCCGTATGGGAGAATACACGTATCCAGATATAATTAAAATGTTAAAAGTCCTGTTGCCTGCGGGCATATATGAAAAACTCAAAGAAAAAGAATGGGAGGTGGGAGAGAAAAAGATAGATTGGGCAGCTCTAGAAGCTGAAGAAAATACACGTGTACCAGGTACCGGTCTAGGAGAAAAATGTAAAGAATTGCCCGAACTGTTAATACAAGTTTTGCCAAGATTACTAGCCACGAAAAAGGAAGACTGGGATGCAATCTCAGCCTGTAAACAGAAACCAGACGAAGATACTGGTGATTTTTATTCTAGATTCGAGAAATGTTTTATCATTAACAGTGGTTTGAAGACAAGTAGCGAGTCATACCCTCATCTTTTTGTTACTAAACTAGTCGAGAATTCAAGTCCACAAGTTAAAAATCGAGTTTTGAAAGTCGAAAGTACCTGGCAAGCTAATACTCCGTCCCAAATGCTTCAGATGCTCCAGTATCACCAGAATAGAATCAGAGAAGAGCAAGATCATGAAAGGAAACGTATGAAAGACACGAAAATGAAAGTATTAGTTGCACAATCTGTTCCTCAAGACAGTCAGAAGAGGGGTAGGAATCAAGCCAGTCATCCTGCAGTTCCTGTTAAAGGGACCTGCAATTATTGTAAACAGCCAGGTCATTTTATAAACGAGTGTGCAGTTCTGAAACACAACATAGCTACCGGTAAGACTAAAGAAAGACCACGTCCGCCTAGACAAGAGCAAGTTTCACAGACTTCTCAGCCACAGAATGCACAACAGACAGTTCCAGCACCGCAGCCTATAGCTGCAACACAGCATGTTACACAGCAGATGTACCAGTATGCCCAGACAGAGTATCCAGAGTATCAACAGTATTCATGAAACAGCCTAGAGAGGGAGGTAGGCTTGCCTCTCATCGAGATACCTGTAGATCAAGAGGGTCCCTATGTACACAGTCAAGTATTAGGGAAAGACAGAAAGTTTCTGATTGATACAGGGGCAAGTAGGACTACTATCAGTCATGACGAGGTTCCAGGGGCTCCGCTCTCAGGCTCTAAAAATGTATCCCTTGGATTTTCAGGAAAGCCTATTGTAAACGAGATTTCAAAGCCAGTTACTCTAGAAGTTGGTCCCTTGTCCCGAACTACTGATTTGTTACTTACGAAGTCATGTCCAGAAAATTTGTTAGGCATTAAGACATTAAAAGAATTAGGTGCAGTTATTTGCTGCTCCCCAGAAGGAATACGATTGTTTTTAAGGGACTATAAAGGTCACTATGTATTACGCGATTTTGATCCAAGATTGTCCAATGTACCGCAGCATTTATGGGCGCAAGGTCCAACTGATGTTGGTTGTATGCAAATCACACCCTATCGTGTGACTCTGAAGCAAGGTATAGTCCTGCCACGAATCAGACAGTACAGATTGCCACCTGAGGCTGTAGCAGCCTTATCCAAAATTATTGACGAGCTCATTGCTCAAGGAGTGGTTGTAGAAACTGACTCCAATGTATGTAATTCTCCTATTATTCCAGTCATGAAACGTACTGATCCAAATGCACCTCCAGTATATCGATTAGTGATTGACCTTCGAGAACTTAATAAATGTATCATTCCCCAGTACCCAGTTGTTCCAGATATTTCTTCCCTATTGACAGCCATTGATTCTGAAGCCACGTTTTTCACTGTCATAGACCTCAAGAACGCGTTTTTCAGTGTCCCCATTCATCCAGACAGCCAGTTCCTTTTCGGATTCTGTTTAAATGGAAGGAGCTATAAATTCACACGAGCTCCTCAAGGTTTCACAGAAAGTCCTAGTATTTACAGTCAAGCGCTTAAAAGACAACTAGACAATATTCACATGCCAACTGACACTGCCCTGCTCCAGTATGTCGATGATCTACTGATCACAGCCCGTTCTGAACGTGACTGCGAGCGTGCGTCACTTACAGTTCTGTATTTCCTAGCCGAGATGGGGCACAAGGTGTCCCCTTCGAAGCTTCAATTCTGTGTCCAGCAAGTGATCTACTTGGGCCACTTACTGTCCAAGAGGGGTAGGCAGTTGACACCTGACCGTATCCAGTTAATAGCGAGTCTTCCACAGCCCAAGACACAGAAAGAGGTACGAGCTTTTATCGGCCTCACTTCCTATTGCAGACAATGGATTCCCCAGTATGCATTCCTAGCCAAGCCACTGATACAGTTAACGACACAGGAGGCAGCCGTATCGACTGTCCTCCCTTGGACATCTGAACATACACTTGCTTTTAATGAATTAAAGAAAGCCTTATGCCAAGCTCCTGTTCTAGCAACACCGAACTACAGTAAGCCTTTTACGCTTTTTGTCACAGAACGTGAAGGTACAGCATTATCTGTTCTCACACAAGATCAAGCAGGACAATACAAGCCCTGTGCTTATTTTTCGAGCACATTAGATCCAGTAGCCCAGGCTCTGCCTGCGTGCCTCAAGTCAGTTGCAGCCACAGCACTAGCTATCAGACAAAGTGATTCTATAGTATTAGGACACTCCCTGACAGTACAAGTTCCACATTCCGTGGAAGTTCTTTTAAACCGAACACAGACTCAGCACTTGACAATTGCACGATTAACAGGTTATGAATTGACACTATTCCAGCCACACATAGAAATCAGACGCTGCAACGTTCTAAATCCTGCTACACTGTTACCGTCAGTTACTTCAAATCCTGCCACACATGACTGTGTGGAAGTAGTTAACACTATGACAAAGCCAAGACAAGACCTGACAGATATTCCGTTACCTGATCCCGACCTGACACTTTATGTGGATGGTTCATGTATGAGAACAAGTACAGGAGAACTAGTAGCCGCGTATGCAGTGACTACTGACACTGAAGTTATAGAGACACACCGTATTGACACTCTGTCCGCTCAAGCAGCAGAGCTAGTCGCTCTGACCCAAGCCTGCATACGTGCCAAGAACCTGAAAGTAAACATATATACAGATTCACGTTATGCATTCGGAGTTGTACACGACTTCGGAGTGCTCTGGCAGGAGAGAGGTTTTATGACTTCTCATGGAACCAAGATTCAGCATGGTCTCCTCATTCAAGCTCTGTTAGAAGCAATACATTTACCGACAGCTATCGCTATCATGAAGTGCAAGGCACATACGAAAGTCACTGACATTATTTCCCAAGGTAACGATCTAGCAGATCGAACAGCCAAGCTCACAGCTCAGACTCCAGACATTCCAGTTAACATGACACAGACACACACTCCAGATCCGACTACATGTATGACAGTTAAGGACCCCACTCAAGATGTCATAGATATCCAGTTACATGCTACTCCTGATGAAATCAAGAAATGGTCCGAACAAGGAGGGGTCCAGACAGATCAGGGATGGTTGACGAAGGGAAAAGCCACATGGTTTCTCCCCGACTCAATGGTTCAAGTCATTATTAATACCGCACATAGTCCTGCACATTTAGGAGAAAAAGCCATGCTAGACAGTATCCAGAACATTTGGTTCAACAAGCATTTACGAGCGGCAGCCAAGCAGAAAGTCCGTACCTGTATGATATGTTGCCAGTTCAATCCAGGTAAAAGTGTCCCGGTGGAACAAGGTGGATTCCAACCCCCTGACCACCCTTTTGAAGTCTTCCAGATGGATTATATTCAGATGGAGCGATGTCGAGGTTTCAAGTATGTCCTTGTAGTTGTATGCGCTTTGTCCAGGTGGACAGAGGCATATCCAGTTCCAGATTAAACAGCCGCGACCACTGCCAAGCAGCTGGTTCGTGAATTTTTCCCTCGTTATGGACTCCCTAGGGTCGTGTATTCTGATAACGGCCAGCCATTCTCGTCTGAGTTAATGAAGCATGTGTCCCTTCTGTTAGGGTACCAGTGGAAGTTTCATTGTGTGCGCCATCCTGAAGCAGCAGGTCTCGTAGAGAGACATAACCAGACACTAAAAATCCGCATTGCTAAAGTTTGTAAAGAGAAAGGTGTAGACTGGCTAGTAGCTCTGCCAGTCGCCCTATTCTATATGCGCATGGTCGCACATTCCAGATCAGGTCTGTCCCCTTATGAGGTCGTATTCGGCCGCCCCCCGAACATGTGGGGTACACCTAGACCCCGCAGTATTACAGATGTTTCCAGTAATATGCTGACAGATTACCTAGCTTCCTTGATGTCTGCCCTACACTCTTGTCGTTCACAGGTTGCCGCCGCATTTCCAGACAATACCGAGGTGAGACCGCATGAAATCGTTCCAGGATGTTTTGTACTTGTGAGGAACTTTGATCGTTCAAGTCCGCTGGAGCCCCGCTGGAAACACCCTCAACTAGTCCTTCTGACCACCCGCACGGCCGTGAAGTTGGAAGGCCGCAAAGGCTGGGTGCACCTGTCTCACGTCAAGAAATTTCATGGACTTCGGAAAAAAGAGTTTGCCGAGAACATTTTTAAGGACTGCCAGAATTTTAAAAACTGCCCTATTCTCAAGGACTGTCCCGCTACAAACTTTGATTCCAAGCCTCCCCTGTTAGAGGAAACTCCGCAGCAGGAGTATAAAAAGAAGCTCAGGTCTAGTAAAATAAGTCAGCCAGTTTAATTGTCTAAGTCCCCCTCGGGTGAAACGGTTAGACAGGTTTCTGACATGTATGAGATAGACCCCCATAGTGAGAGAGTTAGTCAAAACTCTATCAGATGTATCGTTATTCTATGTTTTCTTCTATTTTTGAGTTTGATGGTTACCTGCACAAGTTATGCATTTCATTTATGTTTTCCAATTTCTCATGTAAATAAGTTTTCTAATGCTACAGTAGAGCACACATTTAGTGATCTGCCTCCTCACGAGCTATCCTATCGTCTTGCTATGAGAAATAATACATTTATCCGTATGTTACACTATTCACACCAGACCAGCAATGCCACTAATTGTTGGGTGTGTGGTCGACTCCCCCCTTTCCAGACACCGAAGGGAGTTCTGCCACTCTTTCCTTATCCGTTTTCACATAATGGTTCGTGTGGAGCATGGTCCACGTTAACGTCATCCTCAACAGATATGTCCCTTTTGAATAGTACATGTTTTCCAGACAAGCAAGGTCTCCCCCATAGAACAGGGTTAGATCTAGAAAATGATGTTTATGATTTAGGTAATTATTCTTCGAATTTTATGGTATTGAATGTTCAGTCTGATACTACTCCAGACTTACCTGCCATTTCAGTACTACCAGTCAAAGGCGAATTATGTGTCCGAAATAATGGTTCCGCACATGTAGGACATAGTGATTGTACTACTACTGTCGAGTATAGTGACAGTGGGAAATCTATTTTCAAAGCCTCACGTCATTCTTATTTTGTTTATGGTCAGACCGCATATGTTCGTCTGCCCCTCGATTGGGTTGGAACATGTTACATTGCCTTCCTACTGCCACCAGTTTTCCTAGCCCCATCCGATTATCATAGAAACACACATCTAGTACACATTAGACATAGAAGGGAGATCGAGTCCCCGATTGTCGATCAAACTGAAACTACTCTAGAACAATATCAAGATTTTAATAAAGGTTTTTTCTTCTTTATAGGCCCTATCCAGAATAGTAAGTTAATACGTAGATTAACCAGAACCCTTGAAGCAGTAGTGAATGAGACTACTTCTGCTCTAGGTAACTTAACCGAAGAGCAATCTGCTATGAGATTTGTCGTGCTCCAAAATCGTCTCGTTCTTGACGTCATACTGGCCGATAGAGGAGGAGCATGTAGAGTCATCGGATCTAGTTGCTGCATTTTCATTCCTAATAACGCGCCGTCTGTTTATTCAGCTATAACCAGACTTCATAAAATTGCCCATCAGTTACACCAGAATCCAGGCACCTGGACATGGTCCAGTTGGCTCTGGAGTATAATTTCTGCCTGGGGATGGAAAGTATTGTCATTCCTAGGTATAGCAGTAATGATCATTTTCAGTTGCTGCCTCTGTATACAATGTGGCCCTGCGATTTGCGGCATTTGTGCTACATCCTGTATTCCAAGTCCTAGTCCAAAGTCCCGTTCCAAGCCAATTCGAGACGAGCAAATGATGCTATATGAAATGATAGATGGTATCATGAATATAGATGTTTCCTGATGGAAACGTAGGGCACAAGGAGGGAATGTGGAAAAGTAAATTTTGCCATGTTATATGTGCCTACGTGTTCCCCATGTTATGTCATATGTGCATGATCGATATGCATGTACTCCCCTCTGATCAATTAAAGACGCAATTACAGTTGTGTCCATCTCTAGTATGTCAGTTTCCAGTTCTCGTGAAAGCTACGAGTATCAAGCTTATGTAAAGTTATGTTGCCACGTTTCACAGTGTGCACGTTAATTCAGTAAAAGTCCCCGTTTCTAGGCCTCAAAAGGGCCCGGACACCAGATTCAGCTCCTGTCTCCTGAACCCTCGCTGAGGAGCGATACAGCCCCCACCTGTATCCCTGACCCTTCACTTACTTCCTGCCTCACAGTGCCCGGCTCGGCCTGGCTCTGCCTGCCAGTCTGCCAAAAGTATGTTATGATTCTAGTTATCAGTCCAGCCCTCCTTCTCTGCATTCCTAAGCTACTGAATCACATCAATAGTTTCAGTCATGGTCTAGCCTTTACGTCTCCATGTAAGAGAAATACTGTATTAATGGTCATTTAATATTCCTCAGCACGCACTACATGTAGAATAATGCATGCACCAGTCTTAGAGTCTGTTAGCCTTTGCCCTGATAACTTTTGGATTCTATCAACATGTTCTCTAAACACTAGATACTAGATAGGCTTTAGGTACATGTCGCCCTGACACTCCAGACTTTTCGTCTCTTCTTCTAGTGCAGAAGTCATAGCCCCCCAGTTCTTCCTAGTAACACGTCATTGCCAGCTTGCGCGCACCACTAGGTCAGAGGTCCCGGCTCCTTAGGTAGCCCCCTCCATGTTTCCGCCCCATTTATGACATATTCTGTTACGTTTACATCACATGTCTATGTACACGCCTCTTGTTACACCCACTTTATGCCTTATCTTTCGCGACTGCTACGAACTCCGCCCACTGCTACGCCTACTGTATTAACTGTAATGCAATTGTTTTAGTATATATATATTATGCACTGTTATTAAAGTTATCCCTTATGCTCCCAGATCCTGCCCCCGGCAGCTGCCATCCTATTCCAGTGCAGGTTGTCCTGTTGCTGTCCTTTATGATGTATTAAAACCTGCAAACTCAAGATACCTCGAATCTTGACTCTTATTTATTGAGCTATCTGTTATTTTATATCTAGTCAAAAATAGAACAGGTATTTAATTATTTATTTACCACATCAGCACTGCTCGTAGCGCTGCTTGGCAGCGCGTTTCATTTTAACCTCCCGTTTTCATATTTGCTTTATTTTTTTGTTTCCTTTCCCTGGTTTTTAATCAGGATTGCCCCCTGACTCCATATAATTGTAAATCACCGCTCTTTTAGCGGGTCCGGGTTCTGGGGCGGTTGGGCTAAGCAGCGTCTTGACTTTGGCCGCCATATTGGAATGGTCAGTGGCACTCTGGTAGCGCCATCTTAAGCGTCCTTGTGGGGCAGGTGAGACCCATTCAGGAGGACCTATTTAAGGCGGTCCTTGGGTGTGTTCGCCCTGTTTTGGATACACTTGCCCGGAGGGGCGGCTCAGCACTGTTCGTAGCGCTGCTTGGCAGCGCGTTTCATTTTAACCTCCCGTTTTCATATTTGCTTTATTTTTTTGTTTCCTTTCCCTGGTTTTTAATCAGGATTGCCCCCTGACTCCATATAATTGTAAATCACCGCTCTTTTAGCGGGTCTGGGTTCTAGGGCGGTTGGGCTAAGCAGCGTCTTGACTTTGGCCACCATATTGGAATGGTCAGTGGCGCTCTGGTAGCCCCATCTTTAGCGTCCTTGTGGGGCAGGTGAGACCCATTCAGGAGGACCTATTTAAACCGTTCCTCTTAGCGCAGCGGGATCGTGCAGCGGGGTTGCCCTCGCGTTTGCCTGAGTCTTGCCAGAGTCCTGCCCGTCTGCGCCCGTCAGCGTCCCGGAGGCGGCGGAGCGGCGGAAGGCACTGGCGTTTTACTTTATCCTCGGGTAAGATGATTCGCTATTCTGCGAGGGAACTCTGCGCTTTGCAAAAACATTCCTGTGCCTGCCGTTCGGTTTTCCCGGCGCGCTTTAGGGGCAAACGGTTGTGCCCTGGATGCGGCTGGTTGCCTAATTATGCCCCCGTTGTTTCACGAGGGAGAGGCGATGATCGTGTGAGACATCTTGGCCTACTGCTCAATACCAGATCGGTAGGTAAGCATGCCATGGAGATCTTCGATCTCCTTGTCAGAGAAAAACCTTTATTTCTCCTGCTGACCGAAACATGGCTGGGGGAGATGTCCAATCCGGACATTACGGCGGCAATCCCACCGGATTATAACATCTTCCGGCAAGATAGAGCCAAAGGCAGAGGAGGCGGGGTGGCGGTGGTAGTGAATAAGTCAGCATCCTGCTCTATTCTTTCTCTTAACACCATTGCAGGATCTGAATCCTTGGCATTCACTATTAGACTGACCCCGCAACAAGCCGTGAAAGGGCTGGTGGTGTATAGACCCCCTGGCCCAGTGGGTTCTTTTTTTGACGACCTCCAGGTTGCTATTGCTGGTTTGGCCTTAAGTGCGCAGCATTGCTTGTTGGCGGGAGACTTCAATTTTCATATGGATGTTGACGCCGATTTGGACGCCAACAAATTGTTGGACATTACGGCTCCTCTGGGTCTTTTCCCTTTCCTCACAGGTCCCACACATGATAAAGGACACACTCTAGATCAGGTTTTTTCCTCGATCCCTCTGGTCGACATTGAGCTCCTTCCGGTGCTCTGGACTGACCATAGGCTGGCCAGATTTTCTATCGTGGCCAGCGAGAATCTCCCGTGCAGTGCGCCCAGACAGCATGGCCCTGCTAGGAGGGCCTTGCACAGAGTCACGCCTGAATTGTTAGCCCAGGCCGCTGTGGACCATCCGTGCCCTCTTAAAGGCGATTTAGAGCAGGACGTTGAGTCCCTGCAGGGATGGATGACGGAGAGGCTGAATGATCTGGCCCCCCCAATGGCCCTGCGGGATACGGCCAAGAGGGTTTCGGCCCCGTGGTTCACTGAGGCACTGCGGGCTACTCGCCGCCAGTGTAAGGTGGCGGAGAGGGCATGGCGCCTCCATTATGATCTGGAGGCTAGACTGGCCTATAAGTCTATGGTTAAAGCATACCATCGGGATATTCTCCGGGAGAAAAGGGATTATCTGGCCAGGAGGATTGATGCCGCCTCCAACTCATGTAAAGAGATCTTTACTGTGGTCAGGGAGTTTATGGCCCCCAGATCTAACCTGCCCCAAGGGGTTCCATCTGAGTTGTGGGTCTGTGATTTGGCCAAATTCTTCATGGATAAGATTAAGTCTATCCAGGACTCTTTCACAGTGGGGCCTGCTGGGGTGGGTGCTAGTTTGGTGACTGGACCGGCGCGGTTGTCCGCGCAGGCTGCAGTTCTCGCAGAGTTCCCTTCCATTTCCATCGATGCCTCCCTAGCGCTCTTGGCCAATCTTAAATCGGGTTCGCCTTTAGACCCCTGTCCGGCCAAATTTTTGGCTAAGATGGCTACCGTGGTCAACCCACTGGTCAACCCACTTGTGAATTTGTCTCTCAGTGAGGGGAAGGTCCCGTCACCATGGAAAAGGGCTATGGTGATCCCCCTCCTCAAGAAGTCCGGTTTGGACCCTGAGGTTTTGGCCAATTATAGGCTGATCTCCCTTCTCCCGGCGTTGGCTAAGATCACGGAGAAGCATGTGCATGGCGTCCTCTCCAGCTTTTTAGAATCCAGTTATCTGCTTCACCCTTCGTAGTCCGGTTTCCGCCCTAATTTAAGTACGGAGACGGCACTGTTGGAGGTGTCTGAGATCATCAGGGAGACACTGGATGCTGGAGGCAGGGCCATGCTGGTCATGCTTGATCTGTCGGCGGCCTTTGACACCGTCCCCCATGAGGTGCTCCTCGCCAGACTCTATGACATCGGTCTGAGCGGGACGGTGTTCAATTGGTTTACATCTTTTCTTGAGGGCCGCCGACAAACGGTCTGGGCCTCTCCGAGCTCCGCCGAGATGCCGCCATTGGGAGTCGGTGTTCCGCAGGGCTCTGTGTTGAGCCCGACTCTCTTTAACATCTTTATGACACCTTTGGCGGCACTGGTGGAGTCTTTTGGGGCCCGGATCGTATCCTACGCGGATGACACGCAATTGCTCTTTGCGTGTGGGAAGGATCAGGCCTTCGATGGGGAGAATATCCGGGGGTGTTTGGAGCTGGTCTTTAGCTGGTTTCAGTCGAACAGCCTCAAGGCCAATTCCAACAAATCGGAGGTGTTGTTCTTCGGCTGCTCCCTCGACCCCGATTGGCGGGCGTGGTGGCCCATGGATATGTGTCCCCCTGCCCAGGCTTCGCTGGTGGCCAAAAACCTGGGAGTAAAGATGGACAATAGCCTGTCGTTGATTTCACATATTCAGGGCCTGACGGGCACCTGCTTTGGGATACTCAAGATGCTCCGGAAGTTCCTACCTTTGCTCACAGAAGAGCATAGAAAGATTACTGTACAAGCCTTAGTTGGCTCCAGACTGGACTATGCAAACGTCCTGTACATAGGTCTTCCGGATTATCTTGTCCAGCGGCTGCAGGTTGTACAAAATTCCGCGGCCCGCGCCATTTTCGGCCTTCACAGGCGAGTGGGAGCCTCCGGTTTGGTGCAGTCGCTTCACTGGCTGCCCATCCGGAAGCGGGTTATGTTCAAGGTTTTGACCTTGGCGCATAAAGCGCTATTTGGCGCGGGAGCAAAGTACCTACAACGCAGGCTGGCCTTCTACCGTCCGACTAGATCTCTGCGGTCAGAGTCTTTGTTTCTGGCTGTGGTGCCTCGAGTGAGGAAGGCACGTACTGGGGGAAGCTCCTTTAGCTTGAGAGCCCCTCAGCTGTGGAACACCTTGCCTCTGGCGTTACGGTCCTCCCCGAATCTGCTTCTGTTTAGGAAAAGCCTGAAGACTTGGCTTTTTAACCTTTAGGATCCCTGTTTTTGTTTCCCTTGTCTGCTGTTTGTTGTATGGTGTTATGTTTTTTATTCTGAGCTGCCTCGATAAAGCGCCGGGACATTCTTCGGAGTAGCCGTGCGCTATAGAAATAAATATATAACATAACATAACCTCCGGCGCTGTTGCGGCAGTCGGAAGAACGCCGCCAAGCCTGCGGCATTCTCAACCCCTGTATTATGATTACACCACCGCGCTGGCAGAGTTGTTTTGACTGTGCCATGCAGGCGCCTCTGTGGCAGCATCACCTGCACGTCGGGTGCAGTGTGCACCATGCACCATGTTATGCTTGGCACACAGTGCACGCATAACAGTGCAATAAGAGGGGGGCACAACATTTTTGGTGTATAATTTACTAATTGCATACATTTTCAGGTCTCGGCTCCTGCACAAGCTCTTAGAGCTGAACCATACTCTTAGATCAGCTGTAGCTCGGTAAACCGTGTTAAATTGTTGTCTCTACCACCTCCAGAGAACATTTTTCCCAGGTATTTCCACATTCGGTATTGATATACTGGACTTTCAAAATTCATGTGCCCAAGTGAGCCCATTGTATAATGTTGCAGCGGCAAACCATTGAACATCCCTATCCGTGCTGGTGTGTTGTACACTCCGTTACACAATTAAAAATATATTTTTGTATGATTATTCTCTTTTTCCCCATTGTAGTAATGATTCAGGTAGAGTAACCTTTACAGTTTCACTTCTATATTAATCAAACCATGCTTCTTCACTTCTGCTTTGAGTTCCTTCTAAGCACAACTCAAGGTCTGCTGCAGAAGTGCGCTTTCAGCAGCTCTTCTGTCTTCAGTTCGAGTAGATGTTGGTATTAATGTGGACAGGACACTAAACTGCCATTTAGCAATGCAAAGTATCCTAGTCCCCCATGACAATCTAAACAAACAAGGGGAATCAATAGTTTAATTCAATTTGCTTTAAAGCATGAATGAAAAATAATTGTTTAAGATGCAGAAAATAGGCCGGGAGCAATTTCTTTAGCACAGCAGTTTACCAATTTGCATTATAATTAAGCAGTCACTTGAGTTAGTGACTGACATGTCTTAGATAGCATAAAGCGAACAAAGAGGAAGCCATCTCTGTGCAGTTTTAACAAGAGGCACACGAATACCAAGAGGAGTGGAAGAAAGCTATTTAGAAAAAAAAGCTACTAGTGCAGCAGACACAACAGTTTCTAAGAGCAAAATTAGACTGTTACTACATTGTGATTTAGTGTTCTTTAAAGAGCTCTGTCTCCACCTCTTTATAAAAGTGGAGCAGGGTTGGGGCAGCAGTCCTGATGCATACAAGGATATCGTTCCACATTCCGTCTGCATATATGGACAAGACCTGTTGACTTGTTTCTTAAAATCTTTTTTGCAATTCTTCATCTGCATTTTGATGGCAGCCTGGCTGCAGGTGGGGGAACAATCAGCAGAGATGGTGGTCTTCTCAGCCAGATAGGCAGTGGTACGGTTATTTTACTTTACAGATGATGGAGCTGATTTTGAAGATGGTGCAGGACAGCAAAAGTAGCCAGAGGCGGGGGAGAATGTAGTTATGTTTTTTCAGACTCTTGATGCAAGCTGTGGCATGTAGGATACACTATTTTCTGGTAATCATTTCATACTCACTGATTATCTTCAGGAAAATTACTCACTTTTATATTTCCTGGTTCCTTGGGTCCATCTTTTTCAATTGCATTTTTATACTTGGAGTCTTTTTAATCAAATTATAGAGAGAACTATAATTAGAAAAACACAAAAAAAAGCATTAAACAGATCGAGTTACTTATGAATTGGGATACTTGGGAATCCTGAAAAGCTGCTCTTAACACCTTGCGCGCTAGCGGTTTTCCCGCTGTGCGCTGACTTTGGATGTGTCGGACGACCCTCGGCCATCCGACGTCACGGTGGGCGTGTGCGTCAGACGTCCAGGAGCCGTCCGATCTGTGCACACGTAAAATGTTGCTGCATCGCAGGGGAATTCCGCCCGCTTTTAAAGGGTTAATAATACCTCACGAACTTAGGCTCAGATCTACTAATATTTGATGCAAGGAAGCACAGCAACCAAAGGTACTGCAGTGCCTTGCATTAAAGGGAGAGGGGAAAATGTGCCATATTACGAAGATATGGAATATTTGATCCTCTTCCCCCTAGCGCTCCTGCACTTTTGGCTGCATGCTCCAAGGCGTATACCCTTGCGCCATAGTGCAATGATGTGTGTATTTTCTAAAGCATAGGTATTTTACTGGAATGGGACCTTCCAGGACAAAACCTATTCTTTAAGACTCCTCCCACTTTGCATGTGTGCTGCATTATACATCATGCATACAAACCTGGAAAAATAAGGTGGAATTAAAACGTTTCTCCTTGCTATGCCTACCTCGATGGGGTGTAAGACTTTGGTGCAAATCCCTGTGTACGAATGCTAGCAGATAAGGATTCACATGAATGATTGCATGGGAATGCCCATTTACCACCCAAGGAATACCCCCTTAATGCAACATAGCACATAGTGCAACTTTGCACTACTTTGGGGAGCTTTCCAATGCAAATCCTGTTTTGTATTGAATAGTAAATCCCTCCCCAACTCTTTGCACCGTTTTGCAGCACTTTTGTGATGCAAAGCACTAGTAAATCCAAGCCCTAGAATGACTTCGCTTTAATGGAGACATTTCAAATTTGTGAACAAGGTAAAATAATATTTGAGGTATATGTGGACCAGCTCAAGTCTATATTTTGCAGCAAGAAATATATTTTACATATTGTGCAGACGTATCTATGCAACTGCACTGCATGAAGGTACAGGGCTTGCTGACACCATCTCATTTGACCTGCAGACAACCGCTTTGAATCCTGGCAATGGCACCTCTACCACTGATCATCTTGAAGTTGACCAAATTGCTTCTTAATTGGTAGAATACTGATATTGGTTTAGGTAGCAAATGGCCCAAGTAACACAAATATTCTACAACCTGACAACACAAAGGTTCCTAACTGGACCAATGTCATGAGTTGAGACTCGATACTATTTAAAATCTAAACATCTAAAACATGGAATTTTGCATTTTTGGCTATCAATTACAGTAATGCTTAGCACAAATGAATAAATCCTGCCTTATATTTGTACCAGTGTTTTCCACTCCATACAATGTCCATAGACTTGAAATGTTTGGCCAAATCTAGTTGTATTAAATCTAGAATTTATAGCAATGTAAGTTCACCATTTATACTAATAAGTTTAGAATCCCAGATGGAATTTCTTTCATATCAGCTATTGTAATATTTACAAATGAAATGGTGTATGGAGAAGATATTTTCTACCTCTCAAATGGCCCTATCAACTAATATCGAACTACTTATCGATATGTATGTTTATTTGGCTTGAAAAAACATATTTACAGAATCTCGTAGCATTAGGCTGCCCAGAAACATTAAATAGAATTTTCTTAATTAAGGAGAAACGTCAGTATATAGTTGATTGGTGCAAACAGTTCTTTTAGCAATCTTAAATTCTGAAAATGTTCAATCACTTTTCGCACCGCCATCGTCACCAGATACAGTGCAAATAGTGTAACAGTTACCTGCCGGACTCTGCTTTAAATGGAGCATGGTTCTGTTGATAAAAACGTTGTCCTGTTTCTATGTGCTTTGCACTCCGACCTTAGTGCATCTGTCAGATTTGGAAACTCACTAGCACTCTCCACTTAACAGAGGGGTCAAATAAGGTTGTATTTTAGTTGTTCTTTGTGTTAAGTAATTGCAGCAGATTCTTACCTCTCGAGGCTGTGATCTTACTTTGCTGAAAGGCCATCCAGTCCCTCCTCTTTTATATGCCGATGATACCGTTTTAATTTCGAGGACTGTGCAAGGTCTTCAAATTTTACTGTACCTCTTCTGCAGCTCTAGGGACTCACTTGATCTTAGCATTAACACGATCAATTTGCACACGCTGATGATTGGTCCTAGAAACTCCAAAAGCAGAGTTCACATTTGAAAGCTTCACACACTTACTAGAGTCTAAACTTTTCCATACTTCGGCATAATGCTTAACTATTTGCTCAATTAATTTCCTTTGGTCTTGGCAAGAAGGCATGTTTTTGCCAGAAGAACTGCTGCTATTGCTCTATTACTTACCGGTAATCTTCATTACTCCTGGTCCCGTTGTCCTCGTCCCATTCATAAATATGTGGAGATAACCATCTCCAGACAGAAAAAAAGATCAGAAGAATGCTGGGACACTAACCCCGCCCCTCCCACCGGGAGTACATAAGGGGTACTTACCCAGCATTCCACCTGAACAACCAAGCCCCCAACAGGAAGGCCGGCCGTCCAGGAGGGAGGGCGGGCGTATGAATGGGACGACTACAACGGGACCAGGAGTAATGAAGATTACCGGTAAGTAATAGAGCATTACCCTCTGGTCCCTTATGTCCTCGTTCCATTCATAAATACGTGGAGAATACCAAAGCAGAAAAAGCCGACCTTCCCAAACCAAGCAGAAGCCAACCCAGGAAACCACACCAAGGCAGCAACCGCAGGAAGCAAAAGGCAGAACCGGCGAAACCCCTGGTAGAGCCCCCGACAAGAGGGACCCCCACCATACCAGCACACACCCAACAAAACCATGGGAGTACAGCCAGACGACCAGACCGGCAATCACAGAGGACAACCAGCCCACTGCAGGAACACCCCACAGCCAACCAGCAAAGGGCATAGCACAGACACCGAAGCCAACACAGGCCAGAGGAGAACAACAGAGAGGAGGCCAACCAAAGCGAAAGTCCAAGAGCCACCAGGCCAGAAATCCTGCAAGCCAGAACGGGGCAAAAGGAGCCAAACCCAGACACAGAGACCCCACGCCAGGCAAAACCAGACCTCAGAAAGAAAGAAAACAGGCAGGGGACAAGCGGGCCAGAGGAACACAAAGTCCCACCAAGCCGACCCCGGGAAACCAAAGGTCCGAGAAGCCCACCAAGGGCAGGACCAAACCCGAAGAGAAGGGCAGAAAACGACCGGACCCCAGAGAGAACAGAGGAAAAACCCCCGGAACCGTACAAAAGAGCAGCAGGCCACAAGAAAAAAAAGGCCAGCAGCTGGCGGAAGCCCACCAGCACCCAACCCGGAAGGCAAGACAGAGCCCACGGACAGGGAAAGAGGGAAAACCCAGGCACCAGGGAACGAAGAGCAAACCCCAGGAAGCCAAGCCACCAGGCCCCGAAAGACGAGGAAACAAGGCACCAAAGGGAACCAGCACCTCTAGGAAACCCAAGCAGCAAGAACCAACAAGGGCAACCAACCAGGACAAAGAGACCCGGAAAAAAAGAGGAAAAGGGAACCGAAGGAACCCCAGGAACCCCAAAACACAACTCCAGCCAAACCGGAGGAAACAGGAGCAGGAAGCAACAGCCCGAAGAAGGCACACCCCGAACATAAAGAAGGAGCGCAACCGGACAGACCAAGGACCCGGAGAACCCAAGATGACAGCAAGGGAACCCGAAGGAAGTCAGCACAACCATAGCCAAGCCAAACCAGAGACAAGCCAGGCAGAAACGACCCCAAACAGCCCAAGCAGAGGGCCGGGGCAAAAACCCAGAGGCCAGAGAGACTGAGGCACAACAACCCCAAAGGACCCCACAGAAGGAACAAAAGCCAGGGAGGAAAGCAAAAGCAAACCAAACCCCAAAGCCCGGCATGACCCAAGTCAGGGCACGCACAGGGGACGAACCCCACAGGGCACAAAACAGCAACCGAGGACATAGACAGGAAGCCAAAGCCGAAGCCACAAGCAACCCGTAGAACCAACCCAAACTGGGGGAAGGCCAAAGAAGGGAAGTCCCAACAGAGCACAGGCCCGGAGAGCCAACAGCCCCGGCGTTACCCCAACAAAACCCAAGAGGAGGCAAGCAGGGAAAAAAAGAGGGCAACAGCACCAAACAGGCACGGCCAGCTCCAAGATGCAGACAGGAACACACCACACCTGCAAGGAACTGGAACCCGACAGCAGAGGGACCAGCCACCCCACAGGCAGACAGGATACCCAGAAAGAAGTGCCAGGCCAAACAAGAAACCCCCAACAGAGCCCCAAACAGGCAGCCCAGGACTGTAGAAAGAGCACAACCAGGCAACCCAGAGCTGGACGTACCAAACAGAAACCAGCAGACCAGTCAAGAACAGGAGCCAACAGGGAGGAAGCCCAAGGCAACAGGCAACCACAGAAAGCCACCGCCGAAGGACCAGCAGAAGCAACCGCAAGCCAGCAGACCAGGAGTGACCCAAACCCCCTCACCCCCCTCACAACAGGAGAACAGGGAAAGCAGAGGCACAACACCAGCGACAGAACCACCAGAAAAGGTGGGGCCAGCGCCCCCCCCTCAGGAAAACCAGGGCAGAGAAAGCTGTAAAATGTAGGAGGAGTGGCAACCAAAAATCCTCACTGCAGAAGTGGTCCAAGACTACACACACTGCAAGTATGTAGATCATGCCAGGGTCGCAAAGGCTCATTGTCCAGCCCACAGACAAGGAGCCACGTGACAGCACGCTGCCAGTGGAACTGTCAAACCCCACAAAGGCATCCAGAGCAGACAAGGCGTCCAGAACACCACGCAGCAGAGAGGAGCAAAGAGGCACGACCAGAGCAACCCAAGCACACCGGCAAGGGCGACAGACCCAGAAAGAAGGGCAGACCAGGACCACAGCGCCAGCCAAGAACCAGGAGCCCAGTGAAACCTCCCAGAAACCCCAATCAGGCGACCTCACCCAAAACAGAAGCCAACCCGAGGGAGGAAAGAACACAGGCAAAAGCCACGGAGGGCAGGACCGCAACAACCAGGCCCAGGACACAGCCAAGGAACGCCAACACCAAGCCCGAAATACCCGGCCAGCAGAACAACAGGGCCAAAAGCAGCACAACAAGTGGGGCAGGAAGAACCACACAGAAGCGCAAGCCAAGGCCACACGGAAAGGGACCAAAATGAGGCAGAACAGTAGCAGGAAGACCGAGACCACAACCCTGCACCGCAGCCACAGGCCCACCATCCAGCAAAGCCGCAGGTAGACACCCACAGAGGCACCGGAGCCCAGAGCACCACCCCAGAGACACAGGAAAGGCCAAGGCCAGGCCCGGGCCGAGAAACCCAGAGAAAGACCGCAGCACAAAGGAGGAGAGGGAGCCACAAACACACACCCTCCCCCCCCCAAAACAGGGAAAGAAACAGAGCACCCAAAGGAATACGAAGGCCACAGCCCCGTAGACCAGAAGGAGAGCAAGGACACCACAGGGAACAAGGCCCCCCACCCGACCGACAGCCCAACGAAGCCACGAAAGCAACGCCAGAGCTGAGAAGAAAGAGTGCAGAGCCCAGAACGGAGGGAGAACCCAGGACCCGAGCATAGCCCAACAACAGGCCCCAGCCCCGCCAGGAAGAGTCATCCCAACGGGAGGAAAGCAACCCAAAGCAAAGAACAGGAAGCAAAAAACAGCGCCCGGCCACAGCGACAGAAAACCCAACACCAAAGGCGCAGGAGAAGCCAAGCACGGCAAAAGCACGCAAACGGGACAAGGCGCAAAGGCAGGAGCGCAGGCCCCCAAGACACAGCCCAGCGAGCCCCAAGAGGACGAAACACACACCCAAAAGGAACCACAGCACACCAAACTGCACGGGACCGAACAGGAGGCAGCAAAGTAGCCCCCCCCCCAAAAAAGGGCGATAGCACAGCAGAGGGCAGAAGAGGAGAAGAAGCCCAGCGGCAAAGCCCATGCCATGCAACCTCAGGAGTCCACGCAGCGCAACCTGGCCGTAACCAGAAGCCTAGCCCGCCAACAGGCAGAAAGTAGAGGTGCCACCCAACAAGGCACACAGAAACACTCACAGGAACCCCCTTAGGGGGAGGGGAACAAAGCATCTTCGGGGCCCAGGCGCTCAAAAAAAGAAGTGAACCAGATCCCAACACAAAGGCACACACGGAGTCGCCCAAAAAACAAAGAGCACAGCGTATGTGCATGACCATGACTGGGACGCATATACAGGGATGAAATGCACAGAAAGAGCAAAGAGAGGACACAGCGCCGAAAACGGAGCACACAAGCACACGCAGCACTCCAGCACGGCATGCAGGGTCCATAGGTCATGAAACGCCCCACACCATACAAACAGAACGAGGTGCAAAGAACGCCAGGCTCGCGCCGAGAAAAAAGGCAACACAGAGCAACACCCGCGTACCAAGAGGCCTGTAATGTACATTTCATCATGCAGCCACTTCCACAGAAAGGCGCGGGATGACGGACTCCAACAAAGTGTACACGGAGACATGCATGTGCCGGCTAATTACAGGCCGGCAAAACAGCAGAGCCTGGATGCAAGTCAGGGCCCGGAAGGCCCCGGCCGAGCCAGCTGCTGGGCGGCCCAGGGGAGGGAGGCCCGGAGCCGGCCGCGCTAAGACAGGACCGAGAACCCCGCCATACATCCTCCCTCAGCCCATACAGCTGATCAAAATTGTCAGAGAGCACGGGTGACCCATTGAAAGCCACCAATAAAGCACGCACCCCACCCGAAGGCAGAGCGTACCGCAGGGAGGGCAGAACACCATTCAAGAAACCCCCGAGTCACACGCCCAGAACGTGACTGCAGGCAGGGGAAACATTGAACGTAACCCACACAAACACCCCAGGGGAAAGGCAGGCAAAATGAAACCGCTACGCGATACTCACCGGGGGGGCGCCAAACAGGAACAAGGCCCCCCCCCTTCCATGATCCACACGAAGCTGCCTCCAGCAAAGCAGCAAACGCAGTCCCACAAGGCCGGGGGAAACAGGAAGGCAGGAAAACATCACGACTCCCAACCGGCCAAGCCACAGAAAGACGAGCAAGCAACCCGGAAGGACCAGGGAGGCCTGCTTACCAGCCGCAAAAGGCCGTCAGGAATCCAAAAGCAGGGAAGACAAGAGCCGGCCAAAGACCAAGCCTCCCAGCAAGCCCAGCAGGCCGGGAGGCAAGGAGCCAGAAACCCCAACCGCACTGCCAGGCAGCCGGTCGGGGTTTAACAGGAAAAGTAGCCACTGAAACCCAGCAGGAGTAGCACCAGCATCCACATCTCAGATTCTGTCAACAGACAGAAAAAAGAACAGGTGGAATGCTGGGTAAGTACCCCTTATGTACTCCCGGTGGGAGGGGCGGGGTTAGTGTCCCAGCATTCTTCTGATCTTTTTTTCTGTCAGGAGATGGTTATCTCCACGTATTTATGAATGGGACGAGGACATAAGGGACCAGGGGATAATTTTTATTTTGCGGTCAGACTGGGCCACAGATCAGTGGGGGCCATGTTAGAGATGTACATGGCCAGCTGTATGCCTATAGCATGTTAGGGTTGCGAAATCGGAGGTATGGTAACATCGTCTCTTCGCAGTGCCTTGAAAACTTGCTCCTCAGAAGATTACTTGCACGTCCTAGTAATTTACCAACTTTTGTTACTCAGGAAGAGTTGAGGCAAGGATTTCTGGCTGACAAGATCCAATTGAGACCTCTCACACTTTAGCTGACTGTTTGGATCAAGCCGGAACTAGAGGTATTCGAGCAACATATTGAGTAAAAAATATCAAGATGCTAAAATATCAAGTTTTTAATATCGTGATCCACAAATATCGTTATGCAGAGATATAGTTGACAAGAATTGCGATTTTCTAAGTTAAGTAATATCGATCACATAAATATCTCTGTTATTATCCTTTACAAAAATATGTGTTATTTAATCGATCTTAAAAATATCTATGTTGTTAATATCATTTACAAAAATATTGTTGTTAATAACGTTTTTAAAACCATTTTAATTAATTTTAGTATACGTTTTAATTGTGTTATAAATTGTTTGCAAAGTTATTGTTAATGCTTTTTAATAGAGTTTGTAAATATTTCTTTTTTTATATTTAATTCAATAGTTTATTGTAATTTTAAGTGCCAAAGCAGATTGTGGGTTTTGTAGGGTTATATGACGGGGAGTAATTATTTAATTAACAATTATATAAATTGTGTAATCAATTTATTTTGTAAGTTATGTTTTAGGTGCGGATTGTGGGGTGCATAGAGGTATGTAAATTGTGTAATTAATGCATTATTTTACTTATGGTTTAGGTGCAGGTTTTTGGGTGTTTCGTTATACAGGGTGGTAAGTAATTTACATTGTAAATAATTAAAACTAATAAATAATTAATTGTTAATAATTTAATTGATAATGTTTTAGGTGCAGGTTGTTGGGTTTATAAGGGTCCAGGGTGGGAGGTGAATTCATTCCAAGTAATTGATAATTCATTTAAATTATTGGTAATTATTTAATTGAAAATGAATTATGTAAATTGTGTAGTTTAGATTTTTTTTTAATTCTATGTCGGGTGCAGGTTGTTGTGTTTTTAGGGTTACATGGTGGGAAGTTAATTAAGAAATAATTTATTGATAATTATTTCTTTATTATTAATTATTTAATTGATAATTTTGTTAATTGTGCACTTATCAGATTTATGATTTTATATTTTAGGTGTGTGTTTGTTTAGTTTTTTGAGGAATGGGGGAAGTTATTTAAGTAACCATGAATATAAAATATTGTTCCTTTATTTAAAAAACGTTTTATTATTTAATATTTAATTTTCTTATACTTTGTTTATTTCTATGGCATTTTAATTGTTGGCTGTTATGTTTGTGGGGCAATAGTGTGTTTTATAAATTACATTAATAATATTTGTGTTAATGGATAATAATGATTAAAAATGGTATTATTTAAAGAGGATGTAGCCTGAAGGCTATGGCGGTCGACCTCAAATCTGGGGAACCGGGTTCGAGTCTCGGCAATGACGCTCACCTTCCTGTGATTCTGGGCAAATCACTTAATCTCCTCTTGCCTAACAAGAATGAATGAGTCCTTATGTAATGCAACTGGTGCTCATGTAAAGCATTGTGATACCAGATTCTTCCTGGTCAAGTTCGTGCTCCAAAAAACTTTGGAAAAAAATAATACATTGTTATTTTTGTTAAAATGAAAGATATTTAATTTTTATATATATTTTTTAGAGTATTTAATGAAGTTGTTAAAATATGTTATTTGTTTGAAGTGAAGTACTCTCTCTGTCCTGTACCAGTAAATGCAGTGGGACTACAACATCTTACCCCTTCTGAGCCTAACGCTTTCCCTACTGTTGTACCGACTGGAGTGGGAATTGCCGCTTTACCCCTCCTGACTCCAACACTTTTCCTGCTGTTGCACCAACAAGTGTGGAAAGAGTAAATGTAACTTCTCCTGAGTCCAGCTCTTTCCCTACTGTTGCACTAACATGAGTGGGAATCGTAAATGTAACCCCTTCTGAGTCCAACACTTTTCCTGCTGTTGCACACATTGGAGTAGGAATACTAAATCTTACCCCTCCTGAGTCCAATGCTTTCCCTACTGTTGTACCTACTATAGTGGGAATAGTAAATTAAACCCCTCCTAAGTCCAACAGTTTCCCTACTGTTGCACACACTGGAGTGGGTATAGTACATTTTACCCCTCCTGAGTCCAATGCTTTCCCTATAGTTTACCCACTAGAGTGGTAATAGTAAATTTTATTGCTTCAATGTTCAAAGCTTTCCCTACTGTTGCACATATTAGAGTGGGAGTACTATATTTATTATTCTTGGAGTTTCATCGTTTTTTAGGATTCTTTACATATTATTATGTATTTAATTTTATATTTTTATATATATAAATGTTAGTAATTTTTTAACAATTTTAGAAAAACCTTTTTATATATTGTGTACTGTTTTATGTATAAATAAATGATAAATATTTTGCAACTTTTTGTAGTTTATTTGTTACATTATTATTTTCATATGTGTGTTGTTAGGCCTGGGATGTCTAGTGGGTTTAGACCCAGATATTTTGCTTTTTGGCCTCTTGTTTTGGACCCTGTTTTTGTTGGTTTAATGGTTTTAAGCACTTTACCACTGCTGCCCAGTGCTCAAGTGCATATGTTCTCCCTGTAAATTGTGACTATGGATTGGTATTTCCATGATTGGCTTATTTGACTTACTTCTAAGTCCCTAGTAAAGTGCACTGTGTGTGCCCAGGCCATGTAAATCAAATGCTGCTAGTGGACCTGCAGCAGTGACTGTGCCACCCAAATGAGCAGCCTGTAAATGTAACTCAGATCTGCCACTGCAGTGTATGTGCGTAGTTTGGTACTGCCATGTTGACTTGGCCAGTGCACACACTTGCCAGGCCCTAACCTTCCCATTTCTTACATGTTAACACCCCTAAGGTAAGCCCAAGGTAGCCCCATGGGCAGGGTGCAGTGTATGTGAAAGGTAGGACATGCACTGAGATGTGTGACATGTCCTCATAGGTAAATACAGTGTATTTAGTTTTTCACTGTTGAAAGGCTATCTGTCCCATAGGATAGAATGGGAGTTTATGTATAACATTTTGTAAATATAACTTCCCACTGGGACAAGTTAGAAAGATGGAGTTTAGTATGCCTGAACTTAGAATATAAAAATGCATCTTTTTATATTGTGTGTTGTAAAATACCACTTTTAGAAAGTGGGCATTTTCTTGCTTAGCCATCCTGTGTGCCTCAGCTGGATCGTGTATTGACTGTCTGGCTTTGGAGCGACAGGGGTTGGGGAGGTGCATTCTCTCTGACAGTCACCAGGAGGGGGGTTGATGTGTGTCCTGCCTTTCCTGAATGAGTCAGGGCTGGGCTGAATAGGCTGGAGAAACTGAGAAGGAATGCTGCCCTGGTGCTGTTTGCTGTCTGGGGTTTTCCTGCAGTGGTTACCTTCTGCCAAGGAAAGAAGAAGGACTTTGCTTTGTCCCTTGCTTGAGGAAGTTCACCAAGGGCTTGAAATAGCACTTGCCTCCTGTTCTGAAGTCTCAGGGACACAAAGACTTCACCCCCAGTACCCACTGAACTCCTTTTCTCTTGAGTTCTGACCTGCTGACCTGCTGAGAGGTGCCTGCCTCTGTTCTGAAACTTTTGAGGTGGTTTTGGAACTGGAAACTGCAAGAACTGTCAAAATCGACGCATCGCCTGTTTCTGACGTATTGAAGCGGTGCAACAAGAATTTTCTGAAGCATCACCTCCGCCGAAGAATAAACGCAGCACCTGCTCGCGGCTGAAGTGTTTGCCGTGCAATGAATCCTGTGCACCAGTCTCCGACATCTGAGATCACCGCATCAATTCTGATGCAGGCCCTGTTGGGGAAGAACCAACGCATCGAGGGGACGGGGCTGAAATCATCACAGCGCATCCCAGGTCTTCATGCATTGCACCGTACCGGATCTTCACGCCTCGCATAGAAGTGTCAAGTCTGTCACATCGTTGGGGGATGCAGTAATAATAATAATAATAAAACCACTTATAGAGCGCATGGTTACACTAAAAACAGTGTGTCCCCGCGCTAAGAAATTCTATCGCTCCCTGAAGAGGCCGAGAGCTGGGGGTAGACTACACCCCAGGCTACAGACTCAGTTATTCTCTAGGAAACAGGTAGGTTTTAAGTTTAGATCTGAATAATGTTTCTGAGGGCTCCATGCGCAGGTTAAGGGGGAGATTATTCCAGTGCTTGCTTGCAAGAAGGCGGAAGGAACTGCCTCCCATCCTGCTCCTGCTCACACGCGGGATTTGAAACAGCATTGTTCCAGCCGATCTAAGGGCGGGGCGGTGTATGGTAAGAAGGTTGCACAGATACCTTGGTCCTTTGCCCTGTGCAATGCGATGGGCGAAGCAGAGGGCTTTAAACTTGATGCGCTCCTCAATAGGCAGCCAGTGAAGTTTTTGTAATGCTGTTTTGCCGGATGCCCTTCGCGGGAGATTAAGTACCATACGTGCAGCAGCATTTTGAACAGATTGTAGTTGGTACAAGCCTTTCTTGCTCAATCCTAAAAGGAGGGCATTGCCGTAGTCCAAATGTGGAGTCACCAGGGCATGAACAAGAGTCTTCCTAGCATTGATAGGGAGCAGATCAAGAACTTTGCGGAGTGTTTTTAGTATTCCAAAACATTTACTCGTAATTTTGTTGATCCGTTGCTTAAAGGAAAGTTCCGCATCCAGCCATATTCCTAGGTTCTTAATCAAAAGTGCTGGGCGGGGGACAACTCCTAAATTGGCAGGCCACCAAGCCTGCGACCATGTAGTGGAGGACTTGCCTATCATCAATAGCTCAGTTTTGTCGCTATTGAGGCGAAGGCAGTTATTGTTCATCCAATCTGCTACTGATCGCATACAGTTGGAGAAATTGGTGGCGTCCTCAGCCTGATTGTTGGAGATGTTAATTATCAGCTGGGTATCGTCAGCGTATGTGACGATATCTACACCATAAGTTTCCACCAATTGGGCTAGGGGTTCCATATATAGATTAAATAGCGTCGGGCTCAGACTTGAGCCCTGTGGAACCCCGTGTCTCAGTTTGCGAAGAGACGATTTGTATGGAGGACAGTGCACCTGAAAACTTCTGTTTTCCAGAAAAGATCTCATCCACTCTAGGGCTGATCCTGCCACTCCCAGATCGGAGAGACGAGACAGCAGCGTTGAGTGCAGCACGGTGTCAAATGCTGCACTAAGATCTAACAGAACCAATGCTGCTGTCTGTCCCCCATCAGCAAGTTGTTTCAGATGTTCAGTGGTAAAGAGGACCGCTGATTCAGTGGAGTGGCCTGCTCTAAACCCTGACTGAGTGGAGTGGAGTAGAGAGTTTTCCTCAACGAATTTCATCAGTTGGCTATTTACTATCTTCTCCACAATCTTTCCGCAGAAGGGGAGAAGGGAGATAGGGCAGAGATTTTGTAGCTGGGAAATGTGTATATTTGCTTTTTTTTTCAGGGGTATTACTTGTGCCGTTTTCCAAGCGTCAGGCACCTGACATTCCTGGAAGGACAGGGTAATCAGGTGTTCAATCTGCTCGATAAAACATTCAATGACTTCCTTACAGCGATTGGGGGCAATCACATCCAGAGGGGAGCCAGACTTAATGCTATTAATGATCGTGAGCAGGTCAGCTCTCTCAGGAACAAAAAATTGAGCCAGATGGGATTTGGTGGCTGAGGTGCAGTAAGAAACTGACACATCACCTCCCCACTCAGTAACAAACCGATGCATCACCTACTTTCTGGTTAGGAACCAACGCTTCACCTCCCTTGCGCACCAGTAGAAAACCAATGCATAACCTCCCCCATAGCAAGGAACCGGCACATCACCTTCCCTGAGCATAAGGAACCGATGCATCACCTTCCCTAGGACCCTTTTTGTTTGCCTTTTTCGACTCATCCAAGTTACTTTGTGTAAAAGTGTTGCATCCCACATTTTCTTGGAACAGAACTGTTTCTACCTTTAAAGAATCATATTTCTAGCACTGTATTGTGGATGTTTGTCATTTTGGTCTTGTTTTGGTTTAGACAAAGATTACTTATTTTTCCAAACAGGTGAGGTGTCCATTTGTAGTGTTTTCACTGTGTTACTGAATGTGTTCAAATGCTCAACACCCGGCCTCTGAGATACGCCTGCCTGCTCGTGCCAACCTGCCAATGGGATGAGCAGGGGTTATTTTAGAAGTGTATCCCCCTGCCCCTGACTAGGACAAGGTGCAAACCCTTGCCAACTAGAGGACCCCTTTCTAACATGTATGTAAAACAGAATATATGTATGTATATATATCTATATATAGATATATAGATATATATATATCTATATATAGTTGTCATATTGGTATATTTAAAACATTAGAAAACGAAAATACAGAGTATAAGTATTATTCATTTTAACTTGTTTTTTAGTGTATATGTGTATATAAATATACACACATTCATATATAGGTGTGTATTTGTTTAAATAAGTTTGTATTTATTTAAATGTTTAAATATTTAATTTACATTATATTAATGGTATATTAAAAATATTTAATACTAACTATATATATATATATATTTTAAAAATGATATCATTGTATATATTTTTTAAATTGTTCAAAACAGTATATTTTTTCAACATTTTTGACTTACCATTTTAAGTATAGAAAAATGATATCTTTGTGATCGATATTTTTGACACACTATTTCTGTATCATGATATTTTTGGTTTTGCTATTGTGTCAGTGATCCAGAACTAGCACTCAACAAATAATTACTTTAGGGCTGCTTAGGTCTGGATGGTGTCTCTCGCATACCCTGGATCAACTATGTTCATGATAGTCTAATTAAATTAAGGCAAGCCTCCCTGCATAGCTCCCCTGAGAGCATCAAGAAGGTTGACCTTACCTGGAGTAAAGTAGCCTTTTGCAGACAATTTTACAAACAGAGGCAATCCCTTGCTCCCACTTTGACTTCAGTCAGGTCATATTGTCTTGTGCAGTCTACTTTGGAGCCAATGACAACTTCCCCTTCCCAAGCGCCTTGAAACCCTCTGGGTATGTAGTGCGCTATACAAATTTTATGACTTGACTTGACTATGACTTGGTGATGTGGAGCGGACGGCCAGCCACTGCAACACCCCTGCACCACAAGAGCCACTGCCTGTCACCCGCCCGCAAGATTACAAGTATCTTTGTGGTCTGGTGGCATGGTGGTTCCCGCAGCGGTACCTCTTTCAAAGGCGGCAGTGTCTTTAAAAAAGGCACCACAATGGGAATGCCACACAGGTTCCTGCGTGGCATGGACTTTACAGTAACTTTGGCACATGCATGCTGTGCCCCCCTGCATGCATCCCCAGGATGAGGGGGCATGGGCCGCCCAATAGGACCCCTTTCTTCAGCACCACCAGCCTTTTCATGGAGGAAGACCTTCATGAAAACACTGATGGTCCTGAAACGTGTAAATTGCATGACAGTGCTGCAGCAGCACCACCTGCCTCGTATAATGGCCCTGAACGCCACACCACGGCCAGGGAACAGCAGTTCCCTGGCGGAACCAGTGGTCAAATTATGATCTGACTGCCAAAGTCATAATAGCGTGGTCAGATCAATGGGGCCGTGGTAGCTGGACCACCACTTCCATGCCACCACGACCGTCATCTCCTGTTTGACATGTCTAACATGTCTAACACTCATCGTTATCGGTGAGCTCACTTTAGAGTAAACATGGTTCATTTTTAGGTTTCGCCTGCTTGTGAAATTGCTTTTATATAATATATCTTTAAAGGTGATCTCTTATCAGTTCCCAGTGCCAAAATACTGTGTTAATTCACTTTTGTGTGAAACTCTTTTTTTTGTTAACTTCTCCTGGCTGCACACATTTATGATACTTTTACTAAAGCTGTTCATAGTGTTTAAGGCCCCATTCAGTGTCAAGATAATATCTCTTCCCAAGGGACAGGCAGACAGCTCCTAACAGTATGCTTGAATACTTGCTTTTTATTACTTAGTGGCCGATTACGATGTTGTTCGGAAACTGATCCTATCAAATCGGTCTTGGAATAATTTTCAGACAAATCAGGATGTGCGAGTCCGACCGACCAATTACGATGCTTCCCAACATTTTTCGGTCAGACTCGCATTGAATTCAATGGGAGCCTGTGTTCCGAATGAGAACACAGGCTCCCATTGAAAAAAGGGGTGGTTGAGGAAAACCTTGCACCCTGTTGCGGGCACCCCATGTTGCCTACAAGATGTGCATGGTTGGAAAGAAGGGTCCCTTGGGTACTCCCAAGGGCTCCAATCGGATGCCTTCAGGTGAATGGCGAACCACAATAGGCCCCCGAAGACAGATTCTGACAGTTTTTTTGAGTTGAGCAGACCAATTTAGAAGAGGTGTCTGATTCGTACATCATAATCACTCGTTCGGAAACCGTGTCCATAGAGCTGTACGATTCGGCTCAGAAAGACTGTTCTAATGCCTTTCAGAACCGATTCGGACTGCTCGAACGGTTTCTGGGCATTGTAACCGGTCATTGGAAAATGTGTATGATTTGTTTGGAAACAAGGGGTCCGAATCAGATTCTGCAATACCGATTCCCATCTGGAGCCTTTCCAAATGACATCCTAATCAGCCCCGTAATTGTGTAAAGCAGATGCTATAATCTTTGTACATTTGTGGCATTTCCTATTCATGCCTCAGTACCTTTCTTTGCACTTTGTAGGCATTATTGGATTTATTTTTTCAACTTAATCTATTTGGTCATTATAATCAATTTCTAAATGTTGTATTAAACATCGTACGTTAAAATTAAAGTTAATATACAAGAGCTATGCTATACAATACATGGCGGCCAGCTAGCAGCAGGTCGCGGGTGTACCAGAGGTGTGTGGCGTGTTATAGAACCTATGTTGTAGATTTAGTAGCGATTCGAGTGATTTGAGCAGTAAAGCTCAAGAGAAGAGAAATCAGCGTTATTATTGCGCGTTTAGTAATGCTTTGGTTGTGAAAAACCTACTATGGAAGTGGTTCAGAGCGGCGGTGGCAGGGCATCCTGTAGCTGTGTTCAGAGATTTGAAGCTGGAAGGGAAGTGGCAGCCTCGGCAGAGCAGCCGTGGGTCAGAGCGGCGCTGGAGTTATGCCGTGGGCATCCAACGGCTGCCAGGCTTTGGTTCTGGAGCGGACAAGGAGGTTACAGGCTGAGCAAGGCTGAGGATGAGAGAGTCAGCAGAAGTTTGGAGGACCAGCTCGGGAGGTGTGAGGTAACAGTGGAACTTCCAGATGTGTGTATCACGACCTGCTCAGGAGCGGGGAGTAAGTACAGAGAAGCGGTTTATGAAGGAGGCGGAGGAGAGAAGTGAAAAGGGGGAAATCGCCAGTGCTCTCGAGGCTAGTAGGGGGAGACCTAGAGGTGCCTCTAGATACTTGCTGAGGAGTGAGGTGGAGTGTCCTGAAGTGTGGGACTTTCAACCTAAGTGTGAAATGTTACAAGGGGTAAAAAAGAAGGTGGCAAAGGTTAAGAGCAATCTGGCCATTAAAGATATTGCAGGTCAAAATAAATTGTCAAAAGGGGGGTCGTTGGAGGGTAAGGTGAAGGTAACCCCGTCTCTGAGGACATATTTCAAGGTGTTACCAAAAATCCTGGTACTGAGGAATAGCGCTATGATAGTGGCAGTGGAGCCCCAACAAAGTAATCAAATGGAGGGTGGGCAAGTTGAAGGTGTGGTGAACTTGGGGATTGATCAGCACATGTGCACCCTAAGCGCTTTCAAGTCTTATCCACGGAGATGGGTGAGGTTGGGGGAACTCCATGTGAGGTGGCACCCTCAGATAATCAAGAGGGCAATGCAGTGGGAGTACTTCCTAATGAGGGGGGAAAATATTGAAGAGGAGCAGCTTGAGTTGCAAACTGAAGTACAGACAGATCACGGGGTAAATATTGAGAGTGGTATTATTAAAAAGGGGAATTATTAAAAGCCGCAGTATCAACCTGTGTCCAACGCAACCGCCAGCCTTGATCAGTTGCAGAAATCTGTCCCCCCATCAGAGTATACGAAGGAGGGTGATATCGGGGGCCACCAGTGATATAATTACGGGGTAATGATCACTGAATATACTGTGACAGATATTAAAAGAATCAACGAGAAGAATCAACCCGTGAATTAACGGGTGTCACGCCTGCTCGTTCTTAGTTGTTGCACTCCTAAGGATCACACCTTTCAGTTAAAAGGGGCTTGATTTAAATGGTGCAGCAGGTGCAGTGACACCTGGCCCACAATTGATCATAGCTCCTCTAAACACCGTAATATTGCTATATTTTACTACTAACCAGGCAGTCACAAGTGCAGTCATCTAGCAAGTGCTAGGGTCATGATTTCAATAGTGCAGCAGGCCAGCCTTGATCAGTTGCAGAAATCTGTCCCCCCATCAGAGTATACGAAGGAGGGTGATATCGGGGGCCACCAGTGATATAATTACGGGGTTATTATGGTCACTGAATATACTGTGACAGATATTAAAAGAAGCAAAGAACCTCCTAACTATGTGAGAAACAAAATAAAATCAATAAATGACCAAAAGCTCCAGACAACCCACTAAACACTGAATATTGCTATATTTTACAATTAAACAGACAGTCACAAGTAAAATTATCTTTCAGGCACTAGTATCATAATTTGAATGGTGCAGCAGGTGCAGTGGCACCTGGCCAAAACGTTGTCAAAACTACTTTAAACACCCAATATTGCTATATTTTACAACTAATGCTGCCAGTGACATTAACAACACAACTACTGACATTCACACTCCTTCAAATGTGACAATTCAGACTGTTTCAGTTCACCAAAGCTATAAGAATGGCATTGGCAGTAGTCCATAGTACATTTTAATGTACATTGCATTAATAATTAACTGTTGTTATGGTCATCTCTAAATTAGCCAGACAGCACCACCTTGTAGCAGACTGTCACAAGCTCTGGTGTTGATAATTAAGTGCTGGGGCTGAGCACCGGAAACCACTGGCTCAAATTAAGCACCCATGTATTCCTGACAGTCTCTGGCAGTACTGATTATTACTTGATTGTGACTTTTTCAGTACAATTGGCCTAACTGCAGCATGAGAGCCTGCTTGCCTACACTCTGCTGCTGCCCACATTTTTAAACCTAAAATCACCTAAAGGAATGATCAACAACTGCTGCCTGACTCACATCTGAGGAAGAGAAGGTCCAGAATTTTCCCGATTAGGTGCTGTGTGTGTTCCCTCTCAAACACTAAGGGGGCCATTCTGATGGCAACCGGACCGCATCCAATGGCTCATTGGATGCAGTGCAACCGCCATCTGTTGCTCAGTCCAACCAACACATTACAATGTGTGGGGTCGGAGGCAGCAGGGGGAGAGACAGTCTAACACTTTCCGACGGGCTCAAGGATACCGTAGGAGGGTCAGTAAGCCCTACTATAAGGGCAGTGTGTTATCAGGCACCGCCGTAGGGATTACAATGTCCTCTTCCGCCTGCCCTCACATGGCGGTTCGCCCGCCATGAAAGGCAGGCAGAAAGTGACTTTGGGGGCCCCTAGCATGCCCCCCTTCATTCCTGGCCCTCGCTATGGGGACTGGGGGCACCTATGGTGCCCACCTAAACATCCTTGCACATTGTGGCAGGCACAGCATGGTGCCTGCCACAGGGCAGGGATGTTTTTAAAGTGTATATTTTCTGTTGCGGCTTGTGCTGCAGCCCGCAGCCCAAGCCATAATAGAAAATATACACTTTGCAACTGCTGTGAAGGTGGTCACATTGTAGTAAGGCCAGAGGACCACTGACTTAGCTCTGCTACCGTCAACCGGCATCCTAATGATGCCCTTAGTAAGTTATCAAACTGTGCAACTTCAATTAACAATATCCGATGTTGTACTTGGCTCAGCCTTTTTAATAGCTGTATCAATGTATCTCTGACTTGATCGTGTCCGGGTTCAAAGAAGTCAGTGATTGAATCCCTTAAATCTGTAATACATACTGCGAGTAGGAACCTGTGATAGAAGACTTCTAAAACTAGTCATTATATAATCGTAATGCAATTAAAAGTCTCCTATATATATTTCTTTTTTTAAAAAGCACACTGTATGGAAAATATATTTATTGTGAGGTGTATGTGTTAGTTGTTAAAAGCATTTTAAGCCATACCACCCTCCAAAAGTAAGCTTGACTATTTAGCCTTGATAAACACTGAAAGTCACAGCCTAAAAAGGGAGTGCCTGAAGAGGTCATTTATTTACAGTGACAACTACTGTATTTCCTTCATGCTTCCTTTATTTACAATGATTAGCTGTCTGAGACACACACACCCTAGAACACAGACCTGCCAATTGACACTCCTTAGTCTTTGGTATAAAAGTCATCTGATCCTACAATCAATGATATTTCGATGGTCAACTACTTATTCTGAATAGAGTGATGTAATAATGCTCTCCTCCTGATTATTCAGTACCATTGGAATCCAGATGGGGAATAAATGAGCATTATTCAGTACCATTTATGATCCACATTGGGATTTAATGAGCAAATAAGATAGCCTTCAAGCTTAAAATACTGAGTTTCACATGCATTTGAAAAAAGACATCCTGTATCCTTTATGAAGGTTTGGTTAGATTCTTTGTACTAAGTAACTCAATTTTGAATCCTCGTTATAACAATAATAATCTATTGACTAGGTGTAGCTTTAGGTAGTGACAAAGAACTATAGAGCTGTACGATTTGACTCTGACTGACTCGGAATGCCGGTTGGAACCGATTCGGAATGACCGAAGGTTACCTTCCCTTTGGAAAATGTTAGAAAAGCCAGTAAAGGTTCTTTTTCTCTTGTTTTCTAAATCTGATTTTATGATAAAAAACACATTTTGATAATTTTATTGGAAACTGAACTTTCAAACTTTCAAAAATTTACTTTAAGATTCCTGAGATAGAACTAGCTCTGCTTCTCTTCACACCTTCAGTGCAAGAATACACATCCTTGGCTGGGACAGATAATGATCCTAGCTAAGAAGACAATAGGCTGCCCTTGAGCTCAGGGAGAACAAGGTGGTGATACCTACTGGCCACACTACTAGGATTATCCCTCAGGGAGGGGTGCAGGACAGATGGCAGATCGGAAGGCAGCCTTAACACTTTTTTGGGCTTGCTAATTCCTACCAGGGCTGACACAATCTGCCCCCATTCATTTCCAGAATCTTCCTAGAACCAGCAGGACAGAGAACTGGTGATTAAACTCAAAAGTAAACCCTTGGACTGGGGTGGGGGAGAAAATGTTTCCACCCAATTAAAGAGACCTTGGTGGCTATGAAATTCTGTTTGCTCTGCTCAGAGATTTTGGTCTCAAATCCAATGGCTTGAGCTATTAGACAATGAAATATCTGTCTTGAAGGAGCCCTCATGGGTCTCAACCTTGGACCTTGCCCCGGTGAAAAATGTAGACTGCCATTTCTAAGACTAAATCAGAAAGTAAAATCTTTTACCAGTCTCTCTTCTTGATTTATCTGACCTCTGCATATAACACAAAAATTTCCTGCCCAACCTGTATTGCTTCTTACTGGAAATTCATCCGCCAATGATCCCTATTGTCACATATGCAAATGTAGCATGGTAGTGGCACTTAACTCAGCGACATCCCCCTGGGTACAGCTGAAAAACCTGTGTGAGGCAGGATAAAAGTCGCTTAACAAAAAACTTTCCACCGATTCAATAGAAGGCAAGCATGTTGCCAACAAATTTTTCGTTGCGCTTAACCACCACAGTCTCACTTTTATTATTTATATTGTTCCATTTAGACGTGTTGCTCACATGCAGTATTATTGCATGATTATTCACACTCTTGTCACTTCTAATTAAAAGGTGACCGCAGATTTATTGGTGTGGGGACACTTTATGCCTATTTTTGTTGTTGACCATTAAGGCATTTACGCTTACGCTCCTACAAATACTTCCCCTGACGAAGGGCGACGTGCCCGAAATGCATAGGGAGGTATGTATATATGGATGTACAGATTCAACAAGAATCAATTGATTTAATTGGAAAAATATCAACAAATTAGGATGATAGAATAAAGGATTCTTAATATGAACCATCAACTACTTCATTGGAAAGTTTTTATGTTAAGTGACTTTTATCCTGCCTCACGCAGGTTTTTCAGCTGTGCCCAGGGGGATGTCACTGAGTTAAACACCACTACCATACTGTATTTACCATTACAGCCCTGTCAGAGAATGACACCCCAGGAGCACTCTACAACTAAACTGCTTCAGTACATATTGGAGTGCGTGTTCAAACCACATTGAGGTACGCAAATGTAACATATTTTCTTTATTTTTTAAATAAAATATATAGATTTCATATCTCAAATTGTAGCAGAAGAAGTATACATTGCAATTTTCATAAATAAACCCATATTAAAAACCACAATTCATGGTCGCAAACCCCACTTTCATTTCCCATATGGATATCACTCATTCATTCAAAAAAGTAAATGCACCATTGAAGGACCTTCTTTTACCTCCAGGTTTATAGAGCACATAAAAGTTTCTTCCACAAGAAGAGGTCTTAGTCTTTAGAGCGCACTGAAAAAATGGTTGATGTACATTTCAGTGACTTTAATAGTTTTTGTGCGACCTTCTTCAGGACCAGTAGATTTTAACAGTATTTCTTCTATTGTCGGAAAGGCAGGCATTGATACATAATCTGGAAACAACACAACCACTTCAATATTTATCTGGCTCGTTGCATTGCTACTTTCCTCACAATATATTTCTTACCCTTTTATGTCTTTAGGATGAGGAGACCTAGGTTTTTAATGGTCATTAAATATGTTAATCCATGCCACTGCAAAGTGTTTTACATTAATGCACAACTGTGTTCCATTGTGATATATCATACAAAGATTTGTCACTCCTTATGTGACAATCATCTGTAAGATTTCCCTTGCATGCCATACATAGGTATGATACCTTCTTTGTTGTCTATGTTGATTCTTCATAGATCATACCACAAAACTAACATGCACTTATCATTGTTTTCCCTCATATTCCCGTGTTCTTCCTTTGTTCTAACTGAATCACAATTCAAGACGTCCTAATCATGAAAATCTTTACAAGTATCATCATCACTATCTGTTCTCTGTATAGATAATATTAGCTGACGTATTTGGAATTATAACTCAAACTATGTTGCTGATTCCAGAAGGGAAATATTGATTCATCAATGCAATTCAAAAGGGCTTGTTTAGTATGGTTTACTCCCTCAGAAGTTCTATGCCGTAAAATGTGGACCAATCAAGTAACTCTAGTGGTATAAATGTACAGCAATTCAGTTTAGCCTGCACATGTACCAATATGATCAACCAAAGTAATTATTTTCCAATAATACTCAGACATGTTATCCTTTCCTGCTACTGCCAAGTATCTTGGACTTTCCAAAATGTATTGCTTAAGCATTCACCTTTACCAACATTTTAAGTAGCCTCAAAGGGCATCACATGTCCTGTACATGTTGTAACAATTGATACCACCTCGGAGGCAACAGCCTCCAATCTATAAATTGTAAAGTCCAAATGTAAATAGAGTCCATGGTCCCAACTCTTCATCAAAACTTTATAAGTTGTAAATTGGCTGACTTTACAAACTGCCCGATGGGTACCAAGCTAGTAGACCTTAGTGGTAGAAACTTACTTGAAAGTGCAGGTCTCAGTACTCCAGAACTAATTCCAAATTCGTTATGACATCAAGGAATGGTTTGAAGGGACAATTGCGTTTAAATACTCTTTTGCTTCACCATTGTTTTAATTATGGCAAATTATCTGGTACTTACTGTTGAAAAAAAAGGGATTCCAATAGAATCTAAGGATTGAATTTCCCAATGCGTTATAGTCCCTATATATGTCACTGGTCACATGTTACGGTAGAGATTGAAACAGAGCACATTGAGATATGGCAGTAAGCCCACCCAATCTTGGACTTCCTATTACGAGACTGAATTAAATGGAAAGATTGCGTACATTATGACATAATGAATAGAAGCCCTATTTAGATCTCCTCTCAATTCATAGATTGTCTTGCACTTGCTGATTATCAAAAAGGTGGTTTCTCTACTGGGTAAAATGAAAAATTAAAAAATTAGTAATGGGAGAGGCACTCCAATTTATTCAATAATAGATTGCTAATTTGTCCTGTTCTCTAAGCGTGCTGCAGAGGAGGACGCAATGCCCATGCTGCGCCAAAAAACTAAACATGAAAGGATCAAGCTGAACGGCTTGCTCTCTGCACACTGTGGCTGTCACCCTTCCTTTTGGGTCTAGATAGTCATGCTATACATTTTGCTTTTAAAATTCAAAGAATGAATGAAAACAACACAAGCTATAATTTCAATCACATCGAATTGTATTGACAATGCATAATCACAATTACATATACTACTCTCATATGAATTGTGAAAAAATTCAATGAAATTTGATGTTTTTAATCACATCTATGTGGCTTTTATCTTACAATTTATGGCCATAAGTTTTCATGCCCAATGCATTTCGGGCCACACGGCCCTTCGTCGGGGGCAAAACCTGAGAAGAAAACACATAAATCTTATTGTAGAAACATATACTCGTCTAACATCATGCAGTTGTGCAGTATGCCACAAATAAATCTTATACATGTAAAAACATACATAGTAAAAAAGTAGAAACAAATATATTTTCCAAAAAAACTCTGAGGAACCTGGTTATGAACATGCATGAACGAAAATAAGAATATGCATGATACCATATTAGAAATACATCCAAACATCCAGGCACAAAAGGTTAACTGTATGACCCTGAGATATGAAATAACTCACTTATTTGGCCTAAAGTGATGCCAAAGTCAGGGGATTCTGAAAGATGGTCTGTGAAAGCGTGGTAAGTCTAGACCGCGTTGGTTCAATGTACTGGAAAAATAACAAAAGAAACAGGTGAGTGCACCCGCTCAAAAACGAGTAAAAATGAACGTATGAATTAGTATCCTAAATAAACACACTCACGAGAAGCTAAACTGCAGTATCAAGGATTCGGCGAACCAGGGTGTAGTGACAATTATTCATTGACAACGCGTGTAACCGACCTGAAAGGAACAGAATAAAGCATTATTGAAACGAACAAGTTGCTGTGAATTTCATGGAACTCCACTTCACGCTGTTTTCAACTCACTTTTAAAACACACTCTTCATTTTGAGGGCCCCATGCCGTGATACTACTCTGCCATAACCTCGAACGTCAAAAAGTAACCGACGACCTGTTCTCGGTATTTTTCTTCAAACCACTATCTAAAACAGAAGGAAAACGGCCAATTTGAAATGGGTTTGCAAGCAGTAGCGCAATGCGTCCTGCCTCTGAAAAAGAACCGAATACAAGAAATACAAGAAATACCTGTGCATTTTAACAATGCGCCTCTGTCAAACCGGACTGCTACCACCATTCGACCTGTCTTCCTTAACGCGACGCAGCGCCATTAAATGACGCGCTCTGAGTGATGAAAATAAACGACGGACTACAAAGGAACCGGGGAAAACGCGATGCGTGGTGCAAAGTATAGAATGGAAATAGAGAAACGCTGAGGGCGCCATGTTAGTAATGAAAGGTGTATGTGTGAAAGAAATCAAAATAGAAAGAAAAATGAAATACACATCCCTAACCATAGTATCTCATTATGACCCAGCAACATATAAACAGTAACCCTGAGTACAATGAAAAATATAACAGTACAGTTTTACTATGCTGTCTCACATTTCCTTCAGCATACAGTGACTGTGCAGTATCTTATAAAAAGCAAATGAGGTCCACACGATCATTTATCCCTTTGGGATCTTGTGTCTGTAACCTGCGAATCCAAAAAATCTCCCTCTGTAAAAGAGTCTTGGTGAGATTTTTGCCAGGTGTCGGAGTGACAATTTCGAGGATCTGGAATTTCATCTGAGCAATCGTATGTCTATGGTTCTCCCAGTGTACAGCCAGACTGCTCTTGGGATTCTTGTTTCTAATAGTACTCTTATGTTCCGAAATGCGGATTTTAATCTTTCTTTCTGTCTTACCTATATACAGAAGTCCGCATGGGCACTTGATGGCATATATGACATTGGCTGTGTTGCAGTCTGCACTTATCCTGACGGGAATTGTTTCTCCTGTGTGGGGATGTTTTACACAGTCGGTCACGATAACATTATTGCAGTGAACGCAATTTTGACATTTTCTCATGCCCTTGTGGATTTTAGTTGAAATTATAGGATGACGTTTCAACATTTCTTTTATGTTTCTTGAGCGCTTATACGCGAAAATTGGCTTGTCCCGGAACAGATCTTTGAAGTCAGTCTCATGCCTCAGTAACTCCCAATGTGTGGTGATGCTCTTTTTAATCTCATTTGAACTCGTCGAGTACTTTGAGACAAATACCTGACGTTGTTGTTGTTTTGTCATTTTCGGGATAAGTAAAGAATCACGTGATAATTTCTCAGTCTTATCCTTGGCTAATTCTAATACAGTAGAAGGATATCTCTTTGATGCGTACTTTGCTGAAATGATGTTCAGGTTACTTTGAAATGTTTCTGGTTGTGAACAGATTCTTTTGGCTCGTAACATCATAGAATAGGGTAAGTTGTTGATTAAATTCCTAGAATGAAAACTATTATACATCAAGGCCGTGTTCTTGTCCGTCGCCTTATGGTACACTTCAGTTTGTATTGTGTTATCCTCTATCCTCACCAATACATCCAAAAATGCAATCTGTTCTCGTTGTATGTTACTAGTGAATTGAATGTTCTCATCATGCAAATTCATTTGAACAATTTTTTGTTCCAGCATTTCTTTAGTGTTTCGCCAAATCAAGAATACCGTATTTTCCGGCGTATAAGACGACCCGGCGTATAAGACGACCCCCTACTTTGCTTGATAAAATTTAGTTTTCGTGCTATACTCGCCGTATAAGACTACCCCCACTTCCAGCGCAGTCCAACGCAGTCCTGCATAGTTGGCTCGTACTTTGTACGCTTTTGTAACCTGCACACTTATCACTTTTTTCTCCAGGAATTCCTGATTGCTACCTCATTTATTTTGGTTGCTCACTATTGTCACTTTTGATCCATGTAACTTAACGTTTGCTTTTGTAATTTGTTCATTTGTAATTGTTCCTCTTGTATCAATACTGTTCCTACTGTAAAGCGCTCTGACACCTTCGGGTAAAGTGCGCGCTATGTAAAAAACGCATGAAAACATACAGTGAAATTTGGCACCCGGCGTATAAGACGACCCCCGACTTTCCAGAACATTTTAAGGGGTTAAAAAGTCGTCTTATACGCCGGAAAATACGGTATATCATCGATATAACGACAATATAAAATTGTGTTATCTGTCCATTCTTTGTCATTCCTCAGAAACATGTCTTCATACCTTGCCATATATGTATTGGCATATGCCGGTGCACCAGAAAAACCCATAGAGGTACCCTTGTTCTGTAAATAAAAATCACCATTCCACTTAAAATAACTATGGTGTAAGCAGAAATGCAAGAGTTCTAACAAAAAAAATTTTTCTGCCGGTATCTCCTCCTGTTTCAACAGGGCCCATTCCACAGCCTCTATACCCTCAGAATGTGGGATAGAGGTGTAGAGAGCCTTGACATCTAAGGTGCAAATCCATACTCCATCTTGATTTGGCGAAACACTAAAGAAATGCTGGAACAAAAAATTGTTCAAATGAATTTGCATGATGAGAACATTCAATTCACTAGTAACATACAACGAGAACAGATTGCATTTTTGGATGTATTGGTGAGGATAGAGGATAACACAATACAAACTGAAGTGTACCATAAGGCGACGGACAAGAACACAGCCTTGATGTATAATAGTTTTAATTCCAGGAATTTAATCAACAACTTACCCTATTCTATGATGTTACGAGCCAAAAGAATCTGTTCACAACCAGAAACATTTCAAAGTAACCTGAACATCATTTCAGCAAAGTACGCATCAAAGAGATATCCTTCTACTGTATTAGAATTAGCCAAGGATAAGACTGAGAAATTATCACGTGATTCTTTACTTATCCCGAAAATGACAAAACAACAACAACGTCAGGTATTTGTCTCAAAGTACTCGACGAGTTCAAATGAGATTAAAAAGAGCATCACCACACATTGGGAGTTACTGAGGCATGAGACTGACTTCAAAGATCTGTTCCGGGACAAGCCAATTTTCGCGTATAAGCGCTCAAGAAACATAAAAGAAATGTTGAAACGTCATCCTATAATTTCAACTAAAATCCACAAGGGCATGAGAAAATGTCAAAATTGCGTTCACTGCAATAATGTTATCGTGACCGACTGTGTAAAACATCCCCACACAGGAGAAACAATTCCCGTCAGGATAAGTGCAGACTGCAACACAGCCAATGTCATATATGCCATCAAGTGCCCATGCGGACTTCTGTATATAGGTAAGACAGAAAGAAAGATTAAAATCCGCATTTCGGAACATAAGAGTACTATTAGAAACAAGAATCCCAAGAGCAGTCTGGCTGTACACTGGGAGAACCATAGACATACGATTGCTCAGATGAAATTCCAGATCCTCGAAATTGTCACTCCGACACCTGGCAAAAATCTCACCAAGACTCTTTTACAGAGGGAGATTTTTTGGATTCGCAGGTTACAGACACAAGATCCCAAAGGGATAAATGATCGTGTGGACCTCATTTGCTTTTTATAAGATACTGCACAGTCACTGTATGCTGAAGGAAATGTGAGACAGCATAGTAAAACTGTACTGTTATATTTTTCATTGTACTCAGGGTTACTGTTTATATGTTGCTGGGTCATAATGAGATACTATGGTTAGGGATGTGTATTTCATTTTTCTTTCTATTTTGATTTCTTTCACACATACACCTTTAATTACTAACATGGCGCCCTCAGCGTTTCTCTATTTCCATTCTATACTTTGCACCATGCATCGCGTTTTCCCCGGTTCCTTTGTAGTCCGTCGTTTATTTTCATCACTCAGAGCGCGTCATTTAATGGCGCTGCGTCGCGTTAAGGAAGACAGGTCGAATGGTGGTAGCATTCCGGTTTGACAGAGGCGCATTGTTAAAATGCACAGGTATTTCTTGTATTTCTTGTATTCGGTTCTTTTTCAGAGGCAGGACGCATTGCGCTACTGCTTGCAAACCCATTTCAAATTGGCCGTTTTCCTTCTGTTTTAGATAGTGGTTTGAAGAAAAATACCGAGAACAGGTCGTCGGTTACTTTTTGACGTTCGAGGTTATGGCAGAGTAGTATCACGGCATGGGGCCCTCAAAATGAAGAGTGTGTTTTAAAAGTGAGTTGAAAACAGCGTGAAGTGGAGTTCCATGAAATTCACAGCAACTTGTTCGTTTCAATAATGCTTTATTCTGTTCCTTTCAGGTCGGTTACACGCGTTGTCAATGAATAATTGTCACTACACCCTGGTTCGCCGAATCCTTGATACTGCAGTTTAGCTTCTCGTGAGTGTGTTTATTTAGGATACTAATTCATACGTTCATTTTTACTCGTTTTTGAGCGGGTGCACTCACCTGTTTCTTTTGTTATTTTTCCAGTACATTGAACCAACGCGGTCTAGACTTACCACGCTTTCACAGACCATCTTTCAGAATCCCCTGACTTTGGCATCACTTTAGGCCAAATAAGTGAGTTATTTCATATCTCAGGGTCATACAGTTAACCTTTTGTGCCTGGATGTTTGGATGTATTTCTAATATGGTATCATGCATATTCTTATTTTCGTTCATGCATGTTCATAACCAGGTTCCTCAGAGTTTTTTTGGAAAATATATTTGTTTCTACTTTTTTACTATGTATGTTTTTACATGTATAAGATTTATTTGTGGCATACTGCACAACTGCATGATGTTAGACGAGTATATGTTTCTACAATAAGATTTATGTGTTTTCTTCTCAGGTTTTGCCCCCGACGAAGGGCCGTGTGGCCCGAAATGCATTGGGCATGAAAACTTATGGCCATAAATTGTAAGATAAAAGCCACATAGATGTGATTAAAAACATCAAATTTCATTGAATTTTTTCACAATTCATATGAGAGTAGTATATGTAATTGTGATTATGCATTGTCAATACAATTCGATGTGATTGAAATTATAGCTTGTGTTGTTTTCATTCATTCTTTGAATTTTAAAAGCAAAATGTATAGCATGACTATCTAGACCCAAAAGGGTGATAGCCACAGTGCGCAGAGAGCAAGCCGTTCAGCTTGATCCTTTCATGCTTCTCTACTGGGTAACCCACACAAATTTGCTATGCTCAATGAATATCGAATATATCAGAAATCACATGTTTATGAAAGGATGTAATGCCATTAGGATAGCCTTAAAACAACTGTCATTTTGAACTTACTACCCAAGGATATGTCCCCATCGCTGACCTTATCTGATGTTTTATTGAAACTAATAAATTAATTTTCACCACAATACAGTGTGCTCCTCTATCAATATTTAGACCCTCCTGTCCCATGAGCAGAAGTCTGAATATTTTCAAATAAACAGTAGCACTCTTCATGCCTAAGTCTTGACACCCTGAATTCAAATGCATTCCAAGCAGATTCTTTCATTTAGACCCTTGCTGAAAGTTTTCTTTTTTCTTTTTTTTACTTTTTTTATTTTGATGCTTTACAAAAATACAAAAGAAGAAAAAAACAGAAAGTCGTGGCAAACATACGTAACACAGACTGCGACGCCAAACAAAAATTAGAAAAAAACACAAATCAATACATTCCAAATCATATACAGGGGAGAAAACAAAAACAAGGGGCAAGTCATTCACAAATTAATTATACAACTCAACTCAAGAAGGAAAGTAACAAATGGATTAAACTAACTAAGAGATAAGGCTTATCTTTTCATTGCCTGAGCCACTCCTCCAATGGAGCCCAGATCTTATGGCCCAACTCACACCTCCTTCTATCCCGCCTCAGATAGACTGAGGACTCCAGATTATGAAGAGCAAGAATCCGGGATCTCCAATTAAAGAAAGTGGGGGCTTCGGGGCTAAGCCATTGTGACGCGATACATAGCCGGATTAAGACATTTTTATGAACAAAAAAGCAGACACATGCCTCGTCCTTTCGACCGAGGCAGTACCCTCGCACCCCATTATCACCATCTCTGGAGAGATATTAAGCTGGATATTGAGCATAGAATTTATAAAACACTCAACATCAGATAAGAAAACCCCCAGCTTTGGGCAAGAATAGAACATATGTAAATCGTTAGCGGCTTGAAGCCCACATCTAGCACAACAGTTACCCTTGCAACTCCCCCATTTTGATATTTTTGCCAGTGTGTATTATAGATCGAATAGTGCCATATAACTTTGGGTGCGTAGACTTCCAGACACTAGGGCATAGCTTGCTAACTCCAATGCCGGGCATATATCCACATCAGTCTTACCCAATTTGCCCTCCCATTTGGCATTCTGCAGTGCAAGATCGTCAGGAAGATCAGATAACAGATGCTGATACAATGTCCCAATTCTAGCCCTTCTTTGAATTAGTTCAAATAAAATAGCCTTATCAAAGAAGTTGGAGGTTTGGTGCTGCATTTTATCTATAAAACTTCTAATCTGCAAATATTTAAAGAAGTCGTGAGTATTAAGATGAAACTTATCCTTTAAAAAGGAGAAAGAGGCCATTTGTCCGTCAGTACTAAGGTCACCAATGACTCCCAACCCCAATAACTGCCACCTAAAAGTAACCTGATCTTGAAAAATGGCAGCTAAGAGTCGAGCAGCCGTAAAGGGAGTATAGAAATTGATATTGGAGATTGACCATTTACGACGGATTTTACGCCAGACTGAGAACATAGCCCCAATAACCTTGAACTTTGTCTTCTTGAAGTAACTCGGCTCCAGCATTCGCGTCTAAAACCCCTCGGCAGCCTCCCCCAACCCCAGTTTGTAACTTGTGGGTCTACTAGAAATCTATAACAGATCCTTTCAGCCCTAGCCAAAATTTGTTGTGAGAACTCCAGTGGAATAGTCCCAAATAGATACAAGAACTTTGGGAGGACCAGCATTTTGTTTGCAGAAAGTTCTCAATGTAAAAATTCCAAACATCTCTCTCAAGTTTTTCTAGGTTAAATATGATACCTCTGCTTTTGGTTTGTTCAAGGATGAACCGTTTAAGTTTTAATTCTCCATGTCCATACTGTAAATAGTGTTGCACGAGTGGTGCCTGTAGTTTTATAGTGTGTAAGGATTATTTATTTTCTCTGAATCTCAAACAAAAATGTATTCCTGTTTCTCCTACATACCAAAGATGGCACGGAAAGCGAATAAGATACATCACATTACTGCTGTAGTTTGTCATGTCTTCCCTCCTATATTTGATGAAGAGCTGGACCACAATAACTAGGAGAAGCCATTAAATAGGACTTATAAATTCTCTGAGCATAGATCTATTCTTTCGAATACCCTGGAGATTAGCGACCTCAAGCAACTTTGCCTCTCCCCTGCCCACGCCAAAGGAGCTATCCTAGACGCAATCATCTCCAACCCAGATCTTACATTCCTATCCAACATAATTCCCAACGACTGGTCTGATCACCATCTCATTCTGTTCACAATATCTCCCCCAGCCCCTCCTGCCCCTATAAAAATAAATAAAGCTACAATTGTAGCTAGAAATTTTAAACAAATCCCTCCTGGCGCACTGGAACATAAACTCCAATCCCAACTTAGTATCACCCAACCTCTTCAAATGCTAATGATCTCACAGAACATTTCAACAAAAATGTAATCGGAGGTGTTAGACCAACTTGCCCCTATAAAACTAAAACATAAAAAAATGCCCCCTCTAGATCATGGTTCACACTCGATCTTAATAAAGAATGATGCTCTCTGAGACTTGCCATCCCCCATCCCCATCCCATCTTGCCCTCCTTAGAACTGCAAGCTCTTCTTACAAAAAATACGTCTTTTCAGAGAAAGCGTCATTCTTTCGTCTTCAACTGTCTCATGTCAAAAACAGACCTAGAGAACTGTTCAACATTATTAAAAACCAAACCGCCCCAGCACCCCTTAACCCGGTAGCCTCCACTAACAAATGCGAAGAAATTGCCAACTTTTTCTGTGAAAAAATCGCAAAAATAGACCGCTCTTTCCTCGATACTCTACCCTCAATCACCCCACAACCGCCCTGATTACCGCACCTCTTCCACCTCTTCCCTTGAACATCATCAAAGCCTCCCTCTCAACAGGGAGTGTGCCCATCTCCCTCCAACTTGGCCAAATCACTCCCATCGCCAAAAATCCCAAAGCTGACCCCTACGACCCTAATAATCTCCACCCCATCTCCTACTTCCCCCTCCTCTCCAAGGCCCTGGAAAAACTGCGCCCTCCTTCAACTGGACAAACACATTGACACGTTCAACCTGCTTGACCCCCTTCAATCTGGCTTCCGCAAAGGGTGCAGCACGGAAACCGCACTTCTCAACATAGTCGATGATCTTCACCTAGCCCTGGACAAGGGTGAGACCTACCTACTCATCCTTCTTGACCTTTCTGCGGTGTTTGACACAGTTTACCACCCAACCCTGCTCAACACACTCAAAAATTGCTTCGGCCTCAGTGGCACTGTCCTTAATTGGTTCTCCTCCTACTTTCAACATAGAACCCAAACAAATTAAAATTCAAAACTGCCCCTCTAGCCCAACCTCTGTCTCCCTTGGTGTCCCTCAGGATTCATCGTCTCTCCCGCTCTCTTTAACCTCTTTATGGAATCCCTTACCCGGATACTCAAGAAAAATCGACTACCACCTATATGCTGACGACACCCAATTGTACTATAAAATAAAATCCCATGCTGATATCCTGCACCTTAACAGGGCCTTAACCAAGATCCAATCCTGGTTCCACAACAATCATCTGAAAATCAACCCTAACAAAACTGAGATCATCCTCTTGTCTCCCAAAAATAACCCTCTCCCCATCCAAACATGGATCGAAGACCTTAATGCGCTAAATTGCTCTCTCTACCTCGCCGGTTCGGTTAAATCACTAGGCATCACCATCAACAATAAACTCACATTAAATTCCCATGCCAAGAACTCAGCAAAAAGTGCACTCTGCACTCTCCGACATCTCAAAAAAATCAAACCTTTTATCCCAGCTGAAGACTTCAAATGAATTATCCAGTCTCTTGTTCTATCCAAAATAGACTGTGGTAATGCCCTTCTCTCTGGCACCCCCAAAATCCACCTGCAACCCATCAAATCTGTTCTCAACCTCGCCGCCAGGCTAACAACAAACTGTAAACGCTTTGACCACATCTCCCCTGCCATCATGTCCCTTAAGTGGCTCCCCATTGAGGTCAGATCCTCCTATAAAATTGCCTGTATTACTCACAAAGCCCTTTTCCAGAAGACCCCATCCTACCTCTCAACTAAACTTAAAAAAGCTGGCTGTGCCCGAACACTGAGAAGCTCCAACACGCTCCTTCTCATTCCCCCTACTCAAAAAAGCTGCTTCAAAATCCCGCGCTTTCTCTGGTAAGGCCCTAACCATTTGGAATGCCCTACCTAAAGTCCTTCGATGCAACCCCTCCTACTTCAGATTAAAAAAAGACCTTAAAATTAATTTGCTCACTACATTTTGGGGAAACTAGATCCCGGATCTCCTTTCTGACTACCTCTCCTCCTCCCACCTTAGACTATTCCACCTTCCCCCATTCACCACCCATTTTTCTCTTGTCGCCTCCCTTTCCCCCTCCTCCTCTCTTTACCACTCACTACCTACTATGTCCTTTGAATCTTCCTTGACATACGGGTTACACCTGTATAACCTGTTTCGGTCAACTACCATGATTGTTTTTATTGCATACTTCCATTGCTGAGGTAAAGCACTCTGATACCCTCGGGTGAAGCTAGCGCTATATAAAACCTTCACAATAAATAAATAAATCTAACATCTCATTTATCAGTACAGTATGATTTCATCTTGACCTCTCCAGCACACATTCTCCCTTTCACCTTCCTCAGTACTCTCCACTGAGACCAAACCCCTTTAAAAGGTCAACGTTCCAAAGACTGCCCTCAGAAACTCTTCCTAATTGCTCTTAGCTCTTCTATCATCGCAAGAGGAAGGTTTTATCAATAGATTCTTAAAAAAATTATATGAAAATTCACTCTTGGTCGAATTATCCACAGGTTATTGACAGGATATTCCAATAATAGAAAATCATAACATGATCCATACTGTCTAGAACTTTGACATCAACCCTGGATATCTTTCCATGTTTTTGCTCAATTTTGTATATATGTGTTTTTTCACTTTCGTAAGCACTGTGTCATCTGCATTAATTACATCAATTAAATTTTATAATGCACCAGTACATTTGATATATGAATTATAATCTTACATACATGTGAAAAAGAGACTTTGGATGTTCAAATCGATTATCCAATAACAGTCATTACAATTGACAATAAGACATTGATTATTTCCATTACCGGTTACACCGTTACCTGCATTCTGTAAGAAATAAGGTCATGATTTATATTGCCCCCTTTTGTACACGTTCACGTTCTTTAGTTTTCTCCAATCGGGGTAAGCCCCTCTACTATTCTTTAAAAGAAAAAATCTTTACTGATATTTGAATAACAAATGCACACTTGATATAAGTAAAGAAAAATATACAATCACAGTGCTTAATAGTCTTAGTCCTGATAGCGAGTGTGATTAGCAGATTAATACAGACACACAATCAACAGTAAAGAGTGCTTTGGGCAAGTCTATGTGGTTGCTGGTATAAGGTGTTCAGTAAACATACATTTTCATTCCAATTAGGAAAGAAGCAAGTAGCTCAACTCAGAAACAGTGTACAAGTGTAGACCATACTTCCTTGGGTTCAGGAGAAAGGTCACAAGTCTCCACCTCACTTGAAATAATGGGGAGGGAGATCTTTTTGGGTTGAAAGGTGGGGTTCATACCGGGTGGTGGGGGACAAAAAGGGTGGGGAGAGACAGGCCAGCCAGTGTGGTATCAGCGTTAGAGAGGGACCAGAGAAAAAAGGGGATGGCAGGGGGATGCATGTAAGGTGGGAGAAGCAAGTGTGCTCAGAGGAAGGCGACCGCCCCGTCACTTAGGTACAGGGGAGCCAACCAATGTGGTTATTTACGGCACCTAGTGGTATTCATTAAAACTCCACATGACACCCTGAGTTAGTAGGGTGGGGTGTATAGTTCAGGGTCCTTTCACGTCTGATTTTGCTTTGATCGCTGCCAAGTAGCTATTACAATCTGGGGGCTCGGTCGTCCCGTCCCATCCCACTCCAGGGCCAGTTCGCATAGCTCATTCCGCTTGGCTAGTAATCAGTCCTCACTGTATAGGTGGAGAAAGAGGAGATTTCCAACCCACGGCTATGCATCTCTTGGCCAGTATGAAGGCAAGGTCAATACATTTATTGAGGGGTTTATGTGCAGCATTGCTTGTGCTAATCCCAAGCATAGAATGTAGTGCATCTTTTGGTAAGCGGGACCCCAATATCACTGATGTGTGGGTGAGTATCTCGTCCCAATCTGTACTGATGGAGGGACATTCCCACACCATAAGTATAAAATCTGCCTCAGCAGATGCACAGGGTAGGCAGGCATCCCCGAGGTATATCCATGCTATCCTCACAGGGGTGCAGTACATATGATGTAGAGAGTTAAACAGTGTATACTTGAGTCTGGCATTAACCAAGCTAAATTTATCATTCTTACGCACTGCTCCCATTGCTTGTCTGCCAGAGGCATGTCACACGTTGCCTCCCCAGTACATCTTCAGAGATTGGAGTGGTGTTGCATTATTCAAGCATTAGTTGCCATATAGTTATGTGATGGCCTGGCTGCTCCCCCATCATTTCACAGATCAACTCCAACTCACTTAGATTTTCTGATCAAGCACATCTGTCACCTATAAAAACTCTCCCCCAAGACTTTCTCACAGACCAACAGAAAATCTCACCCTAGGAGAGTCATGCCTCCCCTTCCTGAAAATGCCTTCAGCAAACTATGTTATTCTGTCAATTCTGCAGGGATTCCCAGGAAGGTGCAAAATACCTGTCCTAGAGAGAGAAACCTTTTGGCCTCCCTAACAAAAGGCATTGATCTGAACAATCGGATGGAAAGTCATACCATGAGCTCACCTAAACCTGTCACGCTTCAATATAAACTAAACTGCCTCCTACATAACTGCACTTATTCAGGAGACACAATCTAGAAATAGCATCTCTGATCATTGAACACAATCTCAACATAATCTTTTAACTGAAACACACCTCAATGAATCCTCACAGACAGACTAAGAATTATTGTTTCCTAAAGATTAGTCCATCAGACAACTTTGTGGGTGGTGAACCCAAGAATTTACCTGAACTCCAAGATTTGAAACAAATTTAAGGGTTTTTCACTACCAAGGCATTTACAACTTAAAAAGTACATGTCCTACTTTTTAAATACATTGACCCCTGTCCTCTGGGCTGTCCGGGCCGACCCTTGGGGGGCTTATGTGTATGCAAATGGAAGGTTTGGACCTGGCAAAAGTTTTTTTTTGCTAGGTTGAAATGCCAGTTCAAACTGCACACTCATGCTCTGCAATGGCAGGCCTGAGACATTGTTAAAGGGCTACTTTAATGGGTGGTACAATCAGTGCTGCAGGTCCACTAGTAGCAGTTAGTTACAGGCCCTGCGCACACGTAGTGCTCTTTACTAGGGAACTAAATATGCCAATTGGCTAGAAGCCAATGTTAACATGTTTAGAGGAAAGAGCTCTGGTTAGCAGGAATAACGTGCTTAAAGTTCTAAGGCAAACAACAAATTCAGCAAAAAGTAGGAGGAGGAAGGCAAAATGTTTAGGGGTCGTCCCTGCTAAAAATGCAATTTCCAACAACATCCATAATACTGGCATCTTGCCTGAAAATGTGGCATTAATATTTATCTCAATATTTATCTCATTATCTACTCTTCTAAGTAACCTAGGTAACTTGTTTCAAGTGAAAGATCATTCGTTCATCAGTTACCACTCTATGCATCATTTAAACACTAATTATGAGAAATACTTTTCACATGAAATTTGAACAATTTTCATATTTTTGAAAATGTTACAACAGTTCATCCCTTTGACTTTATTAATCAGCTATTAGCATGTTGATGATTTTATTTTCTTAGTCGAATAATCTCTTCTATTTGCTTTATTTGTTGGTATATTCGATCTTGATAGTTGTCCTGCTCAAAAGAGTTCTTTTTCTTTTCCAGGATTGTATATACTCTGTTTCCGTCCTCTCTTATTACCATATCATTTCATTGCATACTTTATTAGTTTTAATAAGAACAGACAGAGATTGCAAAAATCAACATTATTAATATTGGTGTTAGAAAAGCATGCAAAACTCCATCCTCAACACCCCTTAAGCACTCATTTACTTTTCTAAGGCCACCCTATATTTTCTTTATCCAGGATCCTACAGCTTCCAAGACATTTGGCTCTTCTAAGGGCCTAATTATATATGTCAGATTGGTTATGTTAGTAATGTAGTGTCAAGCACTCCACTAAAATCAGTGCAACACTTCTTTGTCCCAATTACCCTACAGACTCTGCCCTCTTTTGCCTCTTTTGTCAACATTGCTCTACTTCCCAGAATTTCTACATGTACCAGCTTAAAAAATCATGCTGTATCCATGTTGAGTTTATCCACAACCCTATTTTTTACATCATTCATGGCTATTCCCATAGGAGGAATGTGTTCCTCCTTCAATTCTTCTACAATAAATATTACAGGAAAAACTAAAGCTAAATAGCACAACCCCTTCCCCAGTTCTTTAGCAAATTGCAATAACCGTTTTTTCCACAAACTTAATAAATTCCTCTCATTATAAGTTCTCCCCTCCTAGAAACTCTCCACCAATATAGGTTTTATCACATGTACTTTTACCAACAATTTCCGCCCGACCTCCTTCCATGGGACTATGCTATACCATACAGATGTTATCTTTCCTTTCTTGCACCATCTTCAAATCTGGTGTAAACCTGAAATGTTATATGTTATATTAGTTTCAGCTTAAATTTGTATAATCTTTCTTAAGTATTTATCATATTTTATCGCTTTATCATTTTTACAAATTAACTGATTCTGTAGTATCCCAGCTTTAAATACTTGTAAAAGGAGTAACGCAAGAGAATTAAGTTACACATAACTAATGGTGCCCCTGGCCCAAACGGGATTCAAGCTGTCTTTTATAAGGAGAAAGCATTAAATTGGTCAAGTTATTTAACACCAGTTTTCAATCAAGTTTTGCAATCAGGGTACTTCCCAGAGTCCTGGAAGGGTTCCATAATTTCACCTAAGTATAAAAGTGGGGATTGGTCACTTCCAGCAAATTATAGATTGATTACACTGCAAGATATTGAAGCAAAGCTTTTTCCATCAATTCTCCTTAAAGAGTTAATAGACTGGCAAAAGACAAGCCTTTAATCCTGCCTACTCAATCAGGTTTTGTACAAGGACAAGGGGCAGCAACGAACATTTTAATACTGGGAACATTAATGGAAAAGTATAAAACAAAGAAACAGCCATTATATTTATTTTTTGTCTATTTTAAGTCTGCTCTTGACTGTGTGGATAGGCAAATGCTATGAAGGAAACTGGATCATTATGGTATTAGTCCCGGCCTTTTAAAAGCAAGTCAATTATTATATACTGAGACCTGGACAAGGGTCCGACTAGGAAACGGCTCAAGGCTTTCTAGAAAAATTAAGACATCACAAGGTTTAAAGCAAGGTTATGTTTTAGCACTGTTTTTATTTGACTTATTTTTATCTGATCTTACAGTAGCATTGGACAATGTGTTAGCAGATCCGCCAAATCTGGCTGATAAACAAATATCAAATTTATTATATGCTGACGATGTTGTCCTGCTAACTTAAACAAGAATTATAAACAAAACATCAATGTATTCAATTGTGAATAAATTGATAGTAAATCAAACAAAAACTAAAGTAATGGAAGTCAGTAACAAGGTTTTGAAGCGCAGCAAATATAAATGGTATCTGCAAAAGTGGCAGCTGGAAAAAGTGCAATGCTATAAATACCTTGGCATACTGTTTGACGAAAATGGATCCTTTTCACATCATAAAATAGAGATGAAAAAAGAGGCAACCGTTTGCAAGGGGCTTTTCGCTTACTTTATAGTTCTTTGGAAGGTCCAAATTAAATCCCATTTCTAAAAGTAATAAAAGCGAAATTGCTACCTAGCCTTACTTATGGAAGTGAAATCCTCTGCGGTACGGACTCTACATTATTAAATATTGCTGTTACTAAAACCTTTTAAGTACATGTTTCGACTTCCATCCAATGCATCAACTGCCCAGATCAGGTTGGAATCTCGCTTCTGTAACCAACAAATTGCAAGGATGGGCCAATATGTAAAGACTTGAATACAAATTAAAACCAATATTAAAACCCCATGTGCTGTCTTCTGTAGCAAGAGATGGAATGGAATCAAAAGTCGTTATTTTATAAATATCTTCAGAAGTCTTTGAAAGAATTGTCAATTCTCAAGTTCTGGGAGATGTCTCTAACCCCGCAAGTTTTTAAGAAAATAATTAAAAAATCAGAAAGATATCTATCTCTTCTGAAAGATAAAGAACTATTTTTTAAGCGATCACATGCATGGATGACAGTGAATGAATATTCATGTCTAAAATTTCAGCCATATTTAGAAATACCCTGGACAATACAAACCAAAAATATATTTATGAAAGCAAGATTAGGTAACTTGCCAGGCTCAAAACATGCCGTGGCTGAGACCATCTAGACAGACTCCCTGCAGATTATGCAAATTATGTGACAAAAATATTATTCATCTGCTTTGCATATGCACTGTAATGACTGCCGAAAGAAAGCAATATTTGAAAAACTGCTTCATTGACAGAGGCACAGGGTCAGACTGATTTGCATATAGCCATGTCTGAACTGGGGTGGCAGAGTGAGCTAAAGAACGGTGATGGATTAAACCCAGATCAGTTGACTGGGGGTGAGTGTTTGTATTGTCATTGCTCCGTCCATCATCCCCTTTGGTTTTTCTTTTTTCGCCCTAAGTTGGCAGGGTATGCTCAGACGTGAGTCCCTTGCTCACTTTGCCACTGGATTCAAGCAAGCCGGGCTGAAGACGGCTGTAATGCCAGAAACCGGTCTTCGGAAGCTTGTTTCCGGTCCAGGGAAGGCATGGCTTGGCAGTTCGGGCTGGACTGTTCCCATGAGGCACAGGGTCAGACCGATTTGCATATAGCCATGTCTGAACTGGGGTGACAGAGTGAGCTAAAGAACGGTGATGGATTAAACCCAGATCAGTTGACTGGGGGTGAGTGTTTCTATTGTCAATGCTCCGTCCATCATCCCCTTTGGTTTTTCTTTGTTCACCCTAAGTTGGCAGGGTATGTTTAGACGTGAGTCCCTTGCTCACTTTGCCACTGGATTCAAGCAAGCCGGGCTGAAGACGGCTGTAATGCCAGAAACCGGTCCTCGGAAGCTTGTTTCCGGTCCAGGGAAGGCATAGCTTGGCAGTTCGGGCTGAACTGTTCCCATGAGGCACAGGGTCAGACTGATTTGCATATAGCCATGTCTGAACTGGGGTGGCAGAGTGAGCTAAAGAACGGTGATGGATTAAACCCAGATCAGTTGACTGGGGGTGAGTGTTTGTATTGTCAATGCTCCGTCCATCATCCCCTTTGGTTTTTCTTTGTTCGCCCTAAGTTGGCAGGGTATGCTCAGACGTGAGTCCCTTGCTCACTTTGCCACTGGATTCAAGCAAGCCGGGCTGAAGACGGCTGTAATGCCAGAAACCGGTCCTTGGAAGCTTGTTTCCGGTCCAGGGAAGGCATGGCTTGGCAGTTCAGGCTGGACTGTTCCCATGAGGCACAGGGTCAGACTGATTTGCATATAGCCATGTCTGAACTGGGGTGGCAGAGTGAGCTAAAGAACGGTGATGGATTAAACCCAGATCAGTTGACTGGGGTTGACTGTTTGTATTGTCAATGCTCCGTCCATCATCCCCTTTGGTTTTTCTTTGTTCGCCCTAAGTTGGCAGGGTATGCTCAGACGTGAGTCCCTTGCTCACTTTGCCACTGCATTCAAGCAAGCCGGGCTGAAGACGGCTGTAATGCCAGAAACCGGTCCTCGGAAGCTTGTTTCCGATCCAGGGAAGGCATGGCTTGGCAGTTCGGGCTGGACTGTTCCCATGAGGCACAGGGTCAGACTGATTTACATATAGCCATGTCTGAACAGGGGTGGCAGAGTGAGCTAAAGAACGGTGATGGATTAAACCCAGATCAGTTGACTGGGGGTGAGTGTTTGTATTGTCAATGCTCCGTCCATCATCCCCTTTGGTTTTTCTTTGTTCGCCCTTAGTTGGCAGGGTATGCTCAGACGTGAGTCCCTTGCTCACTTTGCCACTGGATTCAAGCAAGCCGGGCTGAAGACGGCTGTAATGCCAGAAACCGGTCCTCGGAAGCTTGTTTCCAGTCCAGGGAAGGCATGGCTTGGCAGTTCGGGCTGGACTGTTCCCATGAGGCACAGGGTCAGACTGATTTGCATATAGCCATGTCTGAACTGGAGTGGCAGAGTGAGCTAAAGAACGGTGATGGATTAAACCCAGTAGACTGGGGGTGAGTGTTTGTATTGTCAATGCTCCGTCCATCATCCCCTTTGGTTTTTTTCTGACACGCTATGTTAGTTTTTTTAGACCAATGGACATTATAATGAATGCTAATTTTGCTAAATTGTTGATACTCGTAAAAAAGAAGCTGGATGCCAGTGAGTTGAGCCCAGTAAATGTGAAAGTTTTTAAATAGTTAAGGATACATTTTGCACTTTATAAATGAATTTGCACAGAAGTAATGAAATTAGAACTGTTACTATCCATATTAAGTTTTCTTTTGTAAATGATGGTCTGAATTAATGTTTATAACTTACCTTTTGAGATTATTTGAGAAAACAGTTTGAATAAGACTATTAAGAATTTTAGACTGATTTATCATGTTTCAAAGGGTGTTTATTAAAAATTGTTTTCATTGTAACATTTTAACTAATGATACAACAAATTTGACCTACCTACCTAGTGTCACATTAAAATCAGTCAGATATGGAGACATGCCTCATAATAGAAGATGGCTACAAGCACACTACACGAGAATGAATAGGAAAACTCTTCCTCTTCCGACACAATAGCTCGATACACCCACTCTGGTGAAGCATACTTCCGAAAACTCTCCTTCCGGCTGATCTGTTACCAGTCGATGTTTCACTCTCATTCATCTCCCAGGCTGAATGCTTTCTTACCTCTGACTCTGGCTCACAGTGTTTTTGCATGCAAGCTTTCTTTCTGGAAATTTCTTCAGCACTTACTTCTTGACAGTGACAGTTTTTAGTTCTCAGTTTCTCTCAGAACTTTGGCTCTCACATAGTCTTGTATTCTGTTTAGGCTTTCCTTTGTCTGCTCTTTCCACAGTGAATTTTCTTCTTTCAGCTGGAGTATTATCAACTTAGATTTTCAATTGCAACATGTCAAGCTAGTCATCTTAATCAGAGTCTACTCCTTGCTGCTGCTCATGCTTTTTTTCTTTTCATGGCACCAGCTCTTCACTGTGATCACCTTGGAACTTGACTTCTTGAGTTACAAGCTCTTCATCTGAACTTTCACTCACTTGACACTGTCACTTTAGTTTCCATCTTGATCTTCACCATTTACTAAAAAGCTTCTCCTCCATCTGGATATATGCTGCAAACTTGACGTAGACTGTCACTTAGACTGTCACTTTGTTCAGCAGCATGTGCATCTTGATCATCGCCTGCCTCTTCCACTGTTTCAACTGCTCTAACTCTCTATGTATGAGCAGGGTGGATCCGTTGTGGCACTCATGCACAATTGATTGCACTATTGGTGGTTAGGATAACACGGTATGGATCACTCCACTTATCATCAAAACAGCCTTTGTGGAATAGTTTTTTATTGAGACTCTAGTCCCCTGCATTCAAGCCCTGGCAGGGCGTATCTCTGTATTCTTCCATGAGTGCATCCATGAGGTGAAAGACCAATTTTACCACATAAGCCAGAACTTTGCATTAATCCAGAAGAATAACATCATTTATTGAAACTAATGTAGCTGAAGGTGCATGTCCAAGTCTCATGATGATCTCATGGGGAGATAAACATGACTTCCTGTTTGGAATACTTCTCATATTCTGATAGAGGGAGACTTATTACAGGGCAGAAGGGGTCAGGGGGTGGGGCGCAGTGGCTCTGAAGCCTGCGCTGGGAAGATCGTGAGAGAGAACTAGGGACAAAGGAGCACCTTAATTTGTACCCGGTTGTGCAGGAACCCTTGCTCTAAAAGTAGAGAAAAACTGATATGTGAGCCGTGGAAACTGAAGCTGAAAGGTTAACAGTTTTATTAAGAAGGGACAACTTCTAGAAACAGTAATATAAAGGCATAAAAATCATATTAGTTCTGTGTCCAGAGCTCTGCATTCTCAGATAGCCTCGTGGACATTAGAATGACAGTTTTCAGAGATAGTCAGAGTGAAGATTTAAACCTTAAGACACATTTATCATTTGTGGCAGAAATGCATTTAAAAAACAAGACACATTTCACCTGGGAATATTCACATCTGCCTATAAGTGAGAGGTCCTGAAATTACAAGTTATACATTTCAAATGCAATAAGGGAAAAAGCAATGTTAAAAGAATATATAGCAAGTCTAACATTTCATATTGCAGAGTATAAAATTGAGCAGCATATTTACAAGAAACATGGACAAAGGCTCTTGAGTAGCCTTTGGGAAAAACTCACTGTCTGATACCTATGTATAGACGAGGAGTAGTTCAGAGAGGTCTTTGTCAACCTCCTTTTAAATGTTTTAAGATGGCAGGAAGTCTATAATAAGTAATCTTGCGCCACCTCGTGCTCTGTATCCTGCCTGCGTCATTTATGGTCAGTTTCCGTACCCCTACCATCCATATGTTCGAAAAGCAGCCCTTTCCCGCAAACATGGCACTTTATGGTAGGCCAAAGGTCATGCCTTGTTGACTTGAGGCTTACCGTAAATTAGCTTTTAGTTTTAGTTCACCAGAAAAAGCGCCTTAAAGTACATTTTATGTGAGGATGTACCATCTGTGTATCCTGTTACCACGCCTATCGGGGCCCAAGTTACTCTTTTCTCAAATACAGTTTAGAGGATGTGGCCTTCTGTTATGTCGAAAGAATTGGGTGGAAGTTGACCTTTAGCACACATGCGGAGTGGGGGCCAGAACAGGAGTGAGCAGCCTCGCAGACAGAGATGCTGGGTAAATTCTTGATCAGACCTGCTTTTGCTTACTTCAACAGAAAATGGCAGCACTCTGGCAAATTTAACCTAGGCCTATATTTTTGAACAGTAAGGGCCTACACAGGGGTCCATGCTAACTGAGTGATAAGAATGTCCCAGGATATTTATATGGTAAAATCTTTCCCTCTGTCAATTCCAATGTATTTCCCTATAAAATCCCATACTGTCTCTCTGGCAGTAAGTCTGAAAATCTGGAAGGAGGTCTTCTTTTGTCAAAACTGGATGCATCGCAACTCAGGAGTTCTTTGCACAAATATTAAAAAGGGAATCCTCACCTTGTGTTTCTCCTTCAACACTATCTGGTGTGCAGTAAATAACACAACTCATCTTGCAAAGAACATCCCTTCTAAGGATGTTCACTGGGCTTGAATCAGATTGAACAACTGGGGTTTATTACTCATTTGTCCTATTTTGATTGATGCATCTGCTGAAATTTGATTAACATTTTGTTTATTGCTGATCCCTACAACTTTGCTTTCTCTTACCGAGAAGGGTAGGTTCAGCACTTCCACAGAATGAACAATAGATCAGGTAGCACCGTATCTATCAGAAATGGAATGGAAAGGCCATTGACTTTTGCATCAATTCATAGGCCACTTTGGTCTACCTCTAGAACTGCTCCAAGTAAGCAGTCTTCCTTCTCTATAAGGCACCATCATTGTGTGAAATCAAGTCAAATGAACATAGAAAAATAAAGTCTACAGTGCCAGAAGTCCTAATGACAGTTATAAAATCCCAAAAAGGTCGGACTATCCAAACCCTCAGAAAAGCTAAGCCCAAGGGTTTTTATACACAAATCAAACTTTCTGTTAATAGGTTAGAAAATTCAGCATATTATGATCATGGTTAGGGTTGCATTGACAAATCAAAAAGAGCCACGTAATTTTCTAATATTTTGCACTAACCCATTTCTTAAGGTAAGAGAAATCTTCCATTCTCCCTCTCAGCAACTGCCCTCTGGAGCTGATCAACACAAATTGAAACATCCCTCTAACAATGGCTCATAGAATTTGCGCATTCACAATAATACTTCTAGCGGAAGTCCTTGAAAATAATACTCTGAGAAAACAATGGAAGCTTCATTCACAATATATGCTGCATAACAACCTTGTACTTCTATTGGATTGACATCTTTCACATGATGCACCACGGAAATAAGGGGAGAGATAACTTGCAGCCAAACACTGATTGAAAGAGGGAAATGAGCCGTAGGAAACTAAACATAACGCCAAAAAAGACATCAGTCAGTCATTATAACGGTATTTTGCCATTAAAAACGGCATACAAAGTATACTACAAAGTTCAGTCAATTAATCCATTATAAAAAACATACGGATACAAATACAAAAAAAATATTAGAATCATATAGAGTAGTAAAATTGAATCATATAAACCAAACAATTCATTGGCGTATTTTAGCATCACTCTTATTGCTGTATATGTGCACCCACCCTATAAAGTTAATCTTATCTTTTTTATAGCAGACAAACGGAAAGAGGCTACACAATGACAGACAAAGGGATTAGGTAAAAGTTGAAAATAGTGCAAGGCAGGACGAAATTATCTAAAATTAAGTTTGCGCATAAGCAGTAGAATACATTTTTTCCTTTCTTCCCTATATAAGTTGCAGAAAAATAAAAGATGAAGTTCAGTCTGAGAGGACTGTCCATCACATGGGCAAGATGACAAGGCCTCCATGGAATATGTTTTGGCAGGATAGCCTAGCATTAAAGTGATATATGTCAGTTGGAAACGCAACAGTACATATCTATGTTGGAAGTTCGAAAACAAATGACAGATATGAAGGTGCAGTATATTGTATACTAGGTGTTAAAGAAAATTGCTTAACAGTGACCTAGTTACAGTCGCTCTCCCACCTATCTTTGCTTAGTCTATCCAATAATTGGCCTTTCAATTCTTTCCTTGAAGTTGTCAAACATAAGTTAGGTTCTTTAAACAATTTTCCGAGGCCAATTACTTCCAAGTTGAATATATTTTAGCCATCGTATTTTAGATGGCCATCTAATTTCAGGCAGTTTTTAATATTTAGTTAGATGTAATGTTTCTTTCCTCCAGATTGAATGTCACAATAAAATGAAGCCGTAATATGAGGCAGAGTTAATTCAGGGTGGCAAATATTTTGAGTTTGAAAAGAATTTTAATAATTAGAAACAAGGTATCAATACATAGTACATAAGTAGTGCAAGGATATCTGAGGGGAGGGAAAAATAATAAGAAGAAAGTAAAAAGAAAAAGAAAGACAATCAGGAAAAACTTTGCAAGAAAATCATTAACAGAAGCTGATCATGGGCAACAGAGTTGAATATAGGAAATACATTAGTTGCAAGACATATTTAAGTAAGAGTGTGTACATAACAAATATTAATGCAGAAAAACAAGGAAATGTAAAGGGTATTCAGGGAGGTTTGGAGACCTCCTGTTGGGTAGGTAATGGACGAAATGGACGAGTAACACAATTATCCAGATACAACGTAATAGGAAGCCACAAGTCTGCACGCTTCGCTGCCATCTGAATGGAGAAAACAAAAGCAGTATCCAACCTGTGGTTATGACAAACATTGTACCACCATGCTTTAAGGGAGATGTTAGATGAAGCTTTCCAATTGATGGTAATCTGTTGGAATGCAACAGCTAACAGCAAGTCAACAATGCGAACGTTAAGCTCAACTCCCTCCCAACAAGACAAGAGACTTCCCAGGAAGATGTGGGCGTGGGAAAAGGGAATACAGGTATGGAAAATTATATTAATTTGGGCACATACCTGTAACCAAAAATCATGTACAGATTTGCAAAGGAACAGCATATGAAATAAAGCGGCATGTCGAGAGGAGCAAGACCAGCAAACATCCGGAACGGTAGAAAACCGCTTATTTAGGGTAGAGTGTGGAGCAGCCGTTTATATATGAAAAACATAGATTGCGTTAGGGTCGCCGCTCTAGACGATTTGCGGACTTTAGTCCATATCTTATCCCATAAGGATACTGGCCACGTTGCAACAAAGTCATGGTCCCACTGCTCCTCCACCTTAGACTTAGGCCTGATAAAATCGATAGCATGAAGGTGCTTGTAAATAGTAGAAGCTTTGCAAGTGGTGCGTAGGAGAGAATGAAGTCGTGAGGCAGGGGTGGGAGAGGAGGGGGGAGCCTGTGCTTGTGAGAGTCAAGTATAGGTCGCCATTACCGCCGTCTTGAGTAGGAGGTATTTGGGAGCAAAGGATGCAGGTAAATGAAAGGAAGAACTGAGAGTTGAAAAGGGTAATAATGTAGAGTGTGACAATAGTTGCGATACCCAGACTAATCCCGTTCGTCTCCAGGACTTCCAATGTAAGGGCTTGTTGTGAATCAGGAGATGTACATTATGCCAAATGGTGGAGGAGAGGAAGTCAGTGATAGTAGCAGGGGGGGACGGCTGGAACATAAGAGGAGTTTGGTAGTAAATTTATGGATTGGAGTAGGAATCAAAGAAGGTTTACGTGAGAAAGAGATATATTCAGCAAAGGAGAATGGGGAAAGGAAAAGGCGCTCAACCTTGACCCATAGGGGACAGGGGGAAACGGGGTCCTGTAGCCAAAAAGAAGCTTGGCGCAGCAGGAAATCTTTTTGATAGGCCAGGAAATCCGGAAAGTTAACTCCGCCTTCTGAAATGGGGCGTGTCAATCTAGCAAGGGACATCCTGGATTTTTTGCTATTCCACAAAAAAGAAGACAAGACCAAATTAATTTTCTTTAAAAATTTAGAAGGTATGGGTACAAGAATATTTAAGATTGTGTAGAGAATGATGGGGGATAACATCATCTTAATTGTATCGAGACGGCCCCACCACGATAAGTAAAGAGGGTGCCACCTGGCCGTCAAATCTGATATTTTTTTAATGCATTTGTTTAGACAAAGAGAAACGGTGTCTGAGATAGAAGGGGTAATGTGCAAGCCCAGGTACTTAATATGTGAAGGGCTCCAAGTAAAATTGGAAGCGCTGAAATCAGGTTTAAAAGTAAACTTCGTCAGGGGCAAGATCTCACACTTATCATTGTTGAGTTTGTAACCAGATATCAGGGAATAATTCCGCACTTTCTCCATGAAAGCGGGAATTGAGTCTGAGGGATTGGAAACAAAGAGTAAAATATCATCCGCATAGGCCGCGAGTTTAACATGGGAATTCACGGTCTGGAAGCCATGAATGCTAGGGCTCTAACGAAGTTTAGACAAAAAAGGCTCCAAAGCTAAGTTAAAAAGAAAGGGGGAAAGAGGGCAACCTTGGCGAACGCCTCTGCCCAGGTCAAAAAAGGAGGAGACCTGGCCGTTCGTGCATACCGCTGCTCGCGGGTGAGAGTACAGCAGGGAAACTAAGGCAATAAATCTAGGGCCAAAGCCAAACCATTCGAGAGTGTGAAAGAGGTAGGACCATTCGACCCTATCAAATGCCTTTTCGGCATCTAAGGCGATCGCTGCGAGGGGGTGTTGTAAATGGGGGGAATTTAGATAAAATGTTAAACAGAAGTCTAGTGTTGTCGGTGATGAAGTGACCTTTTACGAAACCCGACTGTTCCTCACCTAAGAGGTCGGGAAGCAAAAGGTCAAGTCGTACTGCCAGGGACTTAGCGAATATTTTGTAATCAATGTTCACTAGGGAAATTGGTCTATAGTTCTTACAGTGTTTGGCATCCTTCCCTTCTTTGGGTATCAAGCAAATATGAGCATCGGAGAAAGACCCTGAAGAACTACCTAAAGTCGTGAACGTGTCTATGAGAGAATGAAGTATTGGGATAAGTAACTATGAAAAATGAAGGTTAAATTCAGCGGTAAAACCGTCCGGTCTAGGAGCTTTGTTCAATTTGAGGTGTTGAAGTGCAGTGAGCAGTTCCCTCTGAGAAATGTGAGACTCTAAGTGAGAGAGATCAAGAGGAAAGTGTTCAGGTTTTTGGATGGTAGAAAAGAAATTTGTGAGAGATTGGGGGGAGGGCTGAGTTTCAGATGAGTAGAGAGTTTCGTAGAAAAGAGAGAATTCAGAGAGAATGTCTGCGTCCTTATGCTTGAGATCCAAATTAGCGTCGTGAATGGATTCAATGTTTAACTTGTTGTGCTTGATCTTCAGATAATTGGCAAGAATCTTCCCAGCTTTGTTTCTACCCCCATAGAACTTAGCACTAGATTTCAGCAAATACAATGAAGCATCTTCTGTAGATTTCTCATTGAACTTCATCTTGGCAGCGACAAGAACCGTCGGACTATCTTGTGAGTGTGAG